>NC_090874.1:73722914-73797914 GCF_036669935.1 Montipora foliosa | reverse complement strand
TCATCAAATTAGCATTTATTTTAGTCACGTGAGTGAAAACGCTCTTTAGAAAAATGTACCTTAAAGGCCTGGCCAAATGCTCGCAACATTTCATTGCAACATTTTACTCGTTTGGCCACGTTCACGCAACAGTGTTGCGCTAGGGCATGCGTGTTAGGTCCACTTCTTGCGCGCCAGGGGCCTGGGGCGCATAAACGTTGACATGTTGCGTTGAAAATGATGAAAATGTTGCCTGCGTTTGGCCACCCCGTTCAACCCATGTCGCAACATCATGCAACAACGTTGCAAGAATTCGCTTTGAAATGTTGCGAAAATTTGGCCAGGCCTTAATTTTGCATAATAGTAGAGTCAAATTCCCAAAAGACTTTTTCGCTATTGTTCTTCACCACCAAGATGGCTGCCGTGACGTCAGGTGCCATCAAAGAATAATTAACAATTAGATTCTTCGCCCTCAAGGGCAACGGGTCGCCCTTGAGGGCGAAGGGTCTAATTGTTTTAGTATCCCCCAACTAGTCGGACAGAAAAGGCAATAATAAAGTTAGCAAACGCAAATTGAAGGAATATTTATTTGGGAATAAAACGAAACAAAGGGTCACGCTTTTCGCTACTCGAGGACTATTACTAATAGTCCTCTAGTAGCGTAGCCAATCAAAATGCAGGATTTGCATTAGTCCACTAGTTGGGTGATACTAATTATGATAAGTATTCTCCTCTAAATTCGGTAAAACATGTGTTGGAGACGATAACTGAGATGACGTGGAAGGAGATACTTACGAGTCTTCCCTTTCACGGCTTTTCGAGAAGAAGCATGACCTCGTCTTGAAAAAGCTGCCTGAGGCCTGAGGCCTCGGGCAGCATTTTCAAGACCGGGAGGTCCGTATAGCGAAAAACTGTGACCTCAGCTGGCAAATAACATATATACCTGCGTTCTCTCACTGACTAGAAATTTTCATAAAATGTAATGAGGGCATCTAATTAGTTTTCTTTAAATTGAGTAACTTTCTAAGTAATGTTTTAAAGAAGTGGAGAAAAAAATCAAATTATATCAAATCAAACCATCCTTGGCAGTAAATAGCTCCGTCCAAACACTTCATGGACGACCGATTCACGACAACTCAGAACGGGATTGAGGTTCTCAGTATATAATTCCTTTGTGGTGACTGCTTCAGGTTCCTGTACTTTCTCAAATCGGACCTATAGGTATTTATTGGGTTTCATTGCGCTTTTTCCGAGTGCTCGTCCGGCTTAAGGGAGCTCGGTCACGATATTGTGGGTTCAAAAACAGACATAAAAATTTTATTTAAGTAATGGGGAAATAGTGAAATAACAATTTGTTAGGGAAGGTAAGAATAAATGCAAGCATGGCCAGGATGGTGAAGGATGCAGAAGATTGAAACGGATTACAAACGATCTTTTTGATAAATTGAGGCTAAACTTTTCAAAATCCAACACCGTGACGTAGCTCCTTTAAGTATATCTACAGTTTTGACTGGTGTAGTCCTAATGTTTTCTTTCATTATTGCTCGGTATTTTTATTTTAGATGTGTCCGGTTTTTCTGTCTCAAAATGTGATGTATTTAAGGACGGTGCCTACTAATTCAAAGGTAATTTAAAAGTGGTTTATGAACATGCGGCAGAAGCAGATCTTAACAAGTGTTATTGAAATCCAAAAAGAAAATTGGGAGTAACCACACTTTTTTCAAAGATAATTAATCAGCAATATTTGTAAAAAGCTTTAAAATACAAAGCAATGTATGGCGGTCTCTTCCAAATTGAAAATGCATGGTTACCTCCAATTTTCTTTTTGGATACCAAGAGCACTTGCTAAGTTCTGCTTTCTCCGCGCAGGTTTAAACAGCGCAAAAATATCCTTGTATTAGTAAGTTCCACCAATAGAATGCCTGAGTATCTCGAGGTGCACAGAACATATGCGCAATGACAATACTAGGGGCCGTCCTTAAAGAGTCTGCTAGAGCGTTTATTTCACCGTGAAAACGGGGTTGACGCAAGCATAAGCAAAAAGCCCAAGCACAAGGATCAAGATTTTCCTTTCCTTGTGCTTGTGGTTATGCTTGCGTCGTATGAAACTTCACACGACGCAAGCGAACGCAAACGCAGCGAATTCGAAGCACAAGGAAATTTGCTACGTCAGGCCAATTGAAGCACTCGTTTCAGATTCCCCGCATCTGTATTTGAATAAAATAGCGGGTGTAAGCCCATTGTGAGGTTTATTCAGTTCATGACCTATAAAAATGTCTGAAACTGCGTTTAATGACCCCAAGACCAAAATGTATGAAAAGAATGAGTTTCTTTTTTAGTTGAAACATTTAGTTGTTGGGTCTGGTCCAAAAATAAAATAAAATAGATGAAGCGGTTTTGTACACCTGCATTCCGTATATTTAATTTTTAGTTTGTTGATCCTATCTTATTTCAATCACGTGACTTAAATGTACGTTTTAGCGTCGGCCCGAACTGCATTTAATTAGTTAGTTTTGGTTCTGTTACTGGACGGATCAGAAGTTTTCAGTGGAGTAAAAACGCTGAAGATTTGGAAAAGATCGGCAAAGCGGAATTGTTATTTTACTGTAGCGACCGGTACTAAAGGTCAGCCTCAACAACCAACTTGGCACGAGTTTCGATGCGCTATGTTTGCGGAGATATACTTTACGGACAATCACTTGTGTTCAGAGTATCAAAGTTAGTCGAGATATGATATTGGATTCTTGGCTTTGTAATAAATCAATCAAGTCATCGTTCGACTAACTTTGATACTGTGAAAACAAGTGATTTTCCTTGAAGTATATCTCCGTAACCATAGCGTATCGAAATTCGTGCCAAGTTTGTTGTTGAGGCTGGCCTTGAGTACCGGTCGCTACACTAAAAATGACCAGCATTAACTGCTCTCTCCATATTCGGGGCTATGTGGTGAAGACTTCCCTCGTCGAATGCGATATTTGGCGGGCTGATCCCTTTAAGCTAAGTGTCATCGATGCCTTGAGCAGGGGCATATGACCAAAGGCAGCAAGGACGCGCTTATGTCCAAAGGTAAATTTGATCGGTGGCCGAGCTTCTAATGTTCCAAGTGTGTTTCTTGATACCACCCTTCCGGAGGCTCCTCCTCGTCTTTTCCAACTCTTACTTGGCTCCACCTTATGTGCTAATTAGGGTCTGTTGTTAACCTAAGGGATGAAAAATTGTCCCCCCCCCCCCCCCCTTCCCTCTTAATATGCTACTTTAACCCAAAACAATTAAGACCTATTGCTCAGGCGACAATGTTCAGTCATATAGTGATAGCAGTTGGTAATACTAAGTCTGCTGATGTTCAAGTTAATTTTATCATGTTCATCCAAGTAAAACTGACAATTTTTTTTTGGATACTGATAGTATTGGGACCATTTATAAGAAAATTGGTAATGCTAGGGGTCGCGACAAAAGTAACGAAGATATCATTATATGAAATAAATATTTACGAACTACGGGAAGATGCATGTCACGATCATTGTTTTTAGCCCAGTTACGAACGTTACTGAAGCAGTAACCAAAGGGAGGCGTGAAAAATTCAGGCTCGAACAGGATTAGAAGACATGAACTCTGCGTCACTGATGCAGCGCTCCGCCAATTGAGCTATCAAGCCATTTGGGAGCTGGTCATTTTGTGACAAAGTATAGGCTACCCGTAGCCTCTCGGGCTACTATACTAGTTCTTAGTATACCAGAAGAGCATGCTGAACATGAAGGCTATATAAAAGACATATATGAACTGCGAAAAGAAGCATTTGAAGACTTTTAGAATATCTTAAAATGCGATAAAAGTGATCTTATGAGTACGGGAAAAGATAAGAGTAGTGTTATTGTTCTAGAGAAAAATAACAATAAGCAAACGATATGATGGAAATGAACATAGAATGTTTATGGTAATGTGGTGGCCAAATTTTATTTTTTTGCTGCCTTATTCTGGTCAGCGGTCTGAAGTGTCTGATTGATGTTCCGAGGGTCGTTCCGAGGCCTTTTACATAGGGTCACTCCACGGTCGAGAGTTCCCTCGAAAGTAAAGAGACCTAGCTGCCACCAGAAAGTAGTTGCTTGTGTAAACCAACTGCGTATATGAATTCGTCGGAGCAAGAGAACATGGGATCAAGTGAGGTCAAGTGAAGCTATGATCCTCGCAGTTATGAACGCAATTTTTGCAATTGCGTAAAAAAGCCTGAAAATTTCAGGCATGATGGCGTCTCAAGCGGAACGCTACTTTTAGTTCAGAGGCGTAGGCAGAGGGGTCCTCTGTTGTCCGTGACCTCCCTTGGAAAAGAAAAAAAATTAATCGCGAAAAAACACTGTTGCCTGGGGGGCTCATTTGAAAATGCCTGATGGTTTGAATATATCTCCGGAAAAAATACTTCTGTTTTTCTTCTGTCTACACTAAAATAAGTTAAAATTCACTTATCCCAATGAGTAGAATTAGCGTCTTTGTGAAATCGACGTGAGACAAACAATACTTAAACCAGGAGACCTCGACAAAGTATATTCACTTGCCCCAGTTTTATTTATGAATCAACACAACACTATTATGATATATATAATTCACTCCCTACTGCGGCAAACGACTCCGTTTCACTCAGTCATTTGCAAGCAAGCTGTCTTCTAATTTTTAGCCATTTCTTCGTTGATCCATTTTAAGAGATATTTAACTTTGGCATAGACACCGAATTTGCCTGGACTTGCGCAGCCAAACCCCCAGCTTGTGGCGCCCTGTAGGTAATATTTTCCGGCGGTTTCACAAACCATGGGACCTCCGCTATCTCCCTGGCAGGCATCGACACCTCCTTGATCCAGACCTGCACATATCATGGAATCATGGATTAAACCCGGGTACGCTCTGTCGCATCGGGCGCGGCTGGCTATGGGGACCGAAGCTTGGTGCAGTATTTCCGGTCTGTGACCTCCCGACGAGTTTCTTCCCCAACCTGTAATCCAACATCTAACATTGTTCGTCGGTGCATCCACGTTTTGAGGAAGACAAGCTAAGTTCACAAACCTGGTGGAGTAAAAGTAACCATTGTTATTATAGATAGTTCCGACGCTATGACTGGCTAATTAAGCGGGCCGTATTTCACAGTACGCCCCTCTGTAAGGCACGCTAAATTTGAAATTTCGATGCAACAATATGTACCAAGGTTTTCATGTCGTTTGTGTTAAATATACTTGTAAAACATTTTGAATCTTTCAAGCAACTGTTTCAAAAGGCCAAGAAGATTTATTCTACCAGCCAATCATTTGTGGCAGTTTGAAACTTCCGCTTGACTTCAACTAGTTTCCTTTCCGGCGCGCCTGATTACCTCGAAGATGCAACAAATATCATACTAACCCCATTTTCTCGGACCATACTGAAAGTTATGGTTCCTCGTTTTTTCCTGTTGATTTATGGCCCCTGCGCGAAAAAGGCAAAGGAAAGAAACCCTGTCCGTAACTTTCAGCACGGAACGCAAACTCGGTTAGTATGAGAAATTTAGAACTTGTGGAAAGGCCGAATTCAATCGAAGGTTCGAACTCCGCTTGAACAATGAGCACAGTGGTCATTACTTTCGCCTTTTTTGAAAAAAAAACCAAAAAACAAAAATGCATCCACATATACTTAATGCTCCTTTTCTGAAACCCAGTGGAGTCGACTTTGAATCCGAATTCCTCAATGTTTATTGCGAGAAAGAAGTCTTTCACCTGATCGACGCGCTCTCAGTCTCAAAATCACGTCAGGCAAAGAAGATTTTGATGATCGAGGACAGTGACGATTCGCTTATCAGTTCTTGTAAGTAGCTTGTCATCGAATAGTGGTGAACCTGAGCCTTACGCCGAAAATCTGCCAACACGTGCAAAAGAACAAAACTACTTTACCTGTTTAATTTTGCCGGTTTATCTAGTTTTAGGAGGGCGATATCGTGGCTGTATCCTTTTTCCGTTTGGTATAAAGGATGTGATATGATTTTAACAACTTTAAAGTCCTGCTCGTTTCCTAAATTTGATGTCCGCTTATGGGCTCCCAACCTGTAGGAATGATTTTATAAAAAAAGGGTCAGTGAGTTACGGAAATAGTTGGATAATCACCATGATTTTAATTCCCACCCTTCTCCCGTACGTCTTTTCTCCATGGCATTTCTGGCCCCTGTGATAAAAGAAAACTCACTTCCTTTTTTTCTTCGGATTTTGAAAGTGTATTTGCTTGACACCTGACTGGCAAAATTTTCAGCTTTGATTTTTATCCAAAGGTCATTTACTTCAAGTTGACTGTAAGTTTTGGATTTCACGGCCCGTCATTACTCACGTTCAAATTTGACCGATTGGACCTCAGAGGGCTGGATCCAGGGAGAAGTGACGTCAAAGTCTCACTAGCTTAAAATGCAGCTTATTATATATGCAAAACGCGAGTTCAAAATTCTGAAGGCCCAAAACTCCCGTGGTGCGTATTAATTCTGCGGCTTACACACGCATTAAATTCTTAAACTAGATTAGGTGTACTTAAAATGCTCCGGATTAATCAAGGTGTAGGTTTTGTCCTACCGTACAAGGACTGAACTGGGATCACTTCCTTGGACGCAATGAGCGGCAGTAACCAACCACAGACGAGCAACGAGTGTTCCACCGCAGAACGGAAATCCATAGTTGTTTCTTAACATCCCTTGCCAAGGCCAATCCCCAACTCTAGCTTCCATCCCTCCCACGATCCTAGTCGATGGACGAATGCCACATCCACCTTGGAAACAAAGTGGAGAAATCCATTCATGAAAAAATGTACAAATTATTTTATACTCTACTGTAAAGCTGTATGAGACTTTTCAGTTGTTTAGATGATTTGCGAAGCATTCAGCGGTCACCGTATGGACAAGATCTTGCAAAATTCTCTGGTTACTTGCAAGCTATGTTGGCACTCGTTCACGGGAGCAACGAAATTAAGTAGGAGAGCTTCGGAAGAGTATAAGTCCCTTTGATACCAATATTCCCTGGTCTGAAGACGTTTTTATTGTCTACAGTGACGAGGACATACTCGAAAAAATTTCCTCCATAGACTATTGAGACGAAAAATTTGATTCTTCGAAAGTTGAAAATTCACACATTATTTTAAAGTACACGCATGTTAAAATAGTGTAAATATACAAGCAATAAGCTCTCAGAAACACTGTTCCTTGTAGAATTTTATCCGTTTTCTGTCAGTCTTTGGTTTCCTAATTCTCGGCTAGCTTGTTCTAAATTGATGTAAGACAGTATTATATCTTTCATGTGTATGTAAAAAATGTAGCGGCTGCACTTGCGTCATGCAAGCGTTTACCAAATGAAAAACAGCCAGTAAGAGCCGGTCTAACCATGCAAACGTACCTTTACCATAATACACTTCAATTCAGTCCCTCGGAAGAGCGGGCTTTGCACCCGTGGAATAAAGACTCTGAAAGGTTCTCTTTCAAGAGTTGCTGTTTCTGATTGCAATCTCAATTTACGGTGATTAACTTCAATCATTAAAACTTTCTCCACTGTATTGAAAGGATATACCCTTACTTACTTGCTGGAGCCACTGACGGGGGTAGCGGCGGTGGGGGATTAGAGGGCGGTAAGGGTGGTAAACTTGGTGGTGAAGAAGGCTCTGGAGGCCCTGAAAAAGGAGGCAAACGTGCTAATGCTTCATTTTCCTCATTGAATAATCTCATACTGTTTCTTATCTGAGAGAACTTGATACTGTTTCAGTGGCTTTTGAAGTTGTCTTGAGTGTAAAATCGTTGGCTGTATCAAACGGGTGATTACTTAGGAAGCTTATTTTAGGGAGCTTAAGTACGCGCGTTTTTGAGACGCGGACTGCAACCGGAAATGAGCTGTTTTCCCTTTTAACTTGCCTTCACAACAACTACATTTACATTGCTAAGTACCTTTTCTCCATTAGGGATGATTAGTATAAAAATATGGGAGACACCACCGTCCTGGCACGCGAAATGTTCTCCTCCGGTCGCCGTCCGCATCTCAAAAACGGGCGTGCTTAAGGTGATTCCTTAGTAATAGAAGTTGTCGTAAGATTTTTTTAAAACTTTTCTCGATTGTTCCCTATATTATGGTGACTCGAAATGTGCAATTAAAAAAGTAGGTCACCAAGCTCGTTTGAGAGACATAACTTGCTCAAGTTACTCATTTAATCATTGCGCCTTCATCTATCAAGGACAAGTTTATTCCATCGGTTCAGGCTACGTTTTGCACGAACAGGAAGCACAGCTTTGACGTAATTCTTGAAATAACAAAACAGGTGAATTGTGTTGCTCAAAAGGAATAATTTAATGTTTGTTTTATGGCACAGGCACAAGTCTTGAAAAGGCACTGACTACAAATGTTCTTCGGGTGCGTGATCTCGAGGAGACAATTTTGTGTCCACGAGTGATGGCTACGAATACTATCTTTCCTGTAACTTTTTTTTCTGACGTAAATTTTTTGTAATTTTTTTACAGCGCAAAGAAGATGAGTAAGAGAATAAAATTATGCCAAAAAAAAGATAGGTCACCAACCTCGTTTAGGAGAAAACAGAAAGCAAACCAAGCTCGACTCCTCGACAACACGTCTCCCCGATAGCGCGGTTTCACTTTCACAGTCGGACTTAAATCTTCTTTAGCATTATCAAGGCTATCACTCGACTTTTTGTTTTGTGAGAGTCCAAAACGTTTCTTGTTTTGCTCTTTACTGCTGTGCTCTGAAAACGGCCATTCTTCTTTCTAGCGAGCTTTCCCTCACGAAAGGTCGGCATTTTGAAATGTTTTTGGCCACGTTCGATATATCAATATTCACACATTGGTACGAGTCTTTATGGTTAAATTTAAACATTGTTTTGTTTAGAAATATCCGTTGAGACTTGTGAGACAAAGAGCCATGAAATTTGACCATAAAGCCTCTTAGCCATGCCTGAATACGAACGGGGCTTACACTGTGTTATGCGCAGAACAGGATGCGCAGTGCAATACTAGGGAATCACCTTAAGCTCCCTTTTTGGAGTTTTTGAGAAACGGATGGCAACCGGAAGTGAATATTTTGCATGTCAGGACAACAGTATCTCCAAGATTTGTAAACTCAGTAATCATCTCTAATGTAGAAAAAGATACTCTACAATATTAATTTAATTATGTGAAGAGCGGTTAAAAGGGAAAACAACTCACTTTCGGTTGCCGTCCGCGTTTCAAAAACGGTTAGGGAGCTTAAGCACGCACATTTTTGAGACGCGGACGGCGATCGAAAATGAGCTGTTTTCCCTTTTAACTTGTCTTCAAACAGACACATTTCCATTGCTAATACTTGGGGTTCATCGTTGACTCTGAAAAGCAAGCATTTCGCATTCCTGCTAGAAAGATCCAGTCGTTTGCCCAATTGAGAGAATATATTCTTGCTCGTAAGAACGTAGATGTTAAGACATTGCAACGGTTTCAGGGGAAGTGTATTTCGTTTTCTTTGGCGGTCCCGGCGGCTAAGTTGTATATAAGGAATATCAGCGAATCTATTGCGTCTTGTACGGATCCTTGTCAAGTGAAGATGACAACTTATCTTTTCGAAGAAGTTGCTCATTGGCGCTTCCTGGACACGTGGTCGGATGTTGTTCCATGGCGTGAGGAGAAACATGTGAGACTGTCTATCTCCACGGATGCTTCTAATTTTGGTTGGGGTTGCGTAGTCAACCATCCTTCAGGTGATCGGCGGATGGGTGATTACTGGAATACAGAAGAGTTGAGACTGGGTATAGCATCCAAGGAGATGTTAGCTATTTGCCGAGCTGTGAAGTCATCTCCCTCGTTTGTTCATGATTGTCGGGTTAGTGCTCAGGTGTATAACCGGGTTTCTAACTGCAGACATTACTGTTTCGGCCTTCTGGGCCTCACCAGTGCAGTGCTGATGACTAGGATGGAGGTTAAGCTATAAATCCACCCCAGATGTCCCACACATGTGGTACATCCAAGCCATGCCAGAGTGCTCAAACTAGCGAGCTAGTGAGCATGCGCAATTGCTAGCGGCAATGACATCCTAGAAGAGTGCTCAATTTGAACATGAATCGATACGTTTAATGGCCAAGGTAGTCGAAACTCGCCTCAATTGACAGTGGTCACAAAGGAACTTTATCGTTGTCTTTTGGAGCGTAACTTACGATTAGTACTCTTCTACGTTCCGTTAGAGCAAAATCAAGCAGATGCTCCTTCCAGGCGTCCATCTGCATCGGATTCTAAGCTCTCCTCTAAGGCATGGCAAAAAGTGAAGACTGCTTTTGGGGGCATCTCGGGGCACTCGTTTGATTTGATGGCATTGGATTCTAATGCTCAGTTAGATGATGAAGGAATTCCCCTTCCACACTTCACCCATGGCCTACACCATACTCGCATGGCACCAATTTATTTGCCCAAGACTTGTCTGATGATAGGTACCATGCATGACCTTTCGAATCCATACGTTTTTCCTCCATTTGCCTTGGTAGCGCCTGTCCTGAAATTTGTCAGCCAGTCTCGCCGTCCATTCATAATAGTGGTTCCTGGGGGCTCTCCCAACCAGTTCTGGTGGCCGGTGTTGATGGCGATGTCTTTCTCGGAGATTTGCCTGGCCCGTGAAGGCGATCTGGATGTATTACTATTTCCTTCCAAGGAGGGTTTTGTTCAAAGAGCTTGCTCTTATCCATTGTATACTTGAAGGGTCTCTCGGTTTTGAAAGAGGGGACTGGTAGCTTTATCTGAATTGTGGCTGTGATGTAGTCGAACGTAATGCAGTCAATAGTTAATAGATTTGTTAATTATCGAGAGGGGGGTGTATTGGTATTTATAGTTGTGTATGCTATATTATTGCCTTTCAGCCTTTGCCTAGAGTACCAAAGCTTTTTAACCCTTCAGCAGCTTGTCCTGCCTGCCAACACCCAAATGATGAAGATTTTAACTTCTGCCAACGATGCGGGTATAAACGGCAGTTTCGGGTTTCTGGGACTTTGGACTATCCGTTAGCCTGTTAACGAGAAGGACATTGCTAATAGAATCCATGAGTTGAGTGAGACCAGACGTAGTTCTCGGTATGCAAAGCAAAAGTCTGCATTGGAATTGGAACTATCATCATTCTTGTCGTCCTTAGAAACGCCAAAAAACCTGAGTACCGCCCTGCCAGCGGATGTTGTAGCTTTTCTGGTCTGGAAGGATCAGGGAGGGAGGACGGTCATTCATGATCCATACTGTAGTTTTGCAGGGAATTCCAAAACTGTTTGCGGCCGATGCCCTAAACGATTGGCTTATGGCACAGTTGATTCTCTAATCGGGAAAATACGGGCTTTATTCGTAGGGGTAGGTAGAGGTGGAGAATGGCACTCACTTCTGGGAGTGGGTAACCCTGCGTCGGATAGATCTGTAAAAAAATGTCTAGCGGATGTTCGCGAAGAACAATTGAAGGCGTATATTACGCCTCGCCAGGCCGAACCAGTTCTTTTATCAGATTTGGAGGTATTATCGAGTTATTGGCAATCTAAGTTGAGGGAGTCGTGGTCGGATCCTTTGCAATTATACTTATTGGCAAGAGATCAGGCAGTATTTAAAGCATTTTTTTTCTCGGGGGATAGAGCCGCGGATTTATTAGGTCTATTAACCCATACCATTCTGAGGTTTCCAAACGATTGGCCGGGTTTCTTGTTTAATTAGGTCTGGACCAAGTCACTACGATCTGGTGATAGCAACGTGTATGTCTTAAGACGAGGTACAAACAAAGGAATTTGTCCTGTGGGTGGGCTAGAAATTTATTTGAATATATGTGAACTATTGAAAGTGAATGTGTTATCCGGTTTTCTCTTTCGCACGGTATCTAAACAGGGGCTAATTACGTCCAAAGCATTGGAACCCTCTGCAGCCCAAGCTAGACTAGATTTATATGTAAAGAGCGTGAAAGCACGTTTATCTAATTCTTCGTTTACACTCCGTGGTTTTCGAAGAGGAGCGGCTGTTTCATTGGCATTGGCGGATTTTAGTCTGGACAGAATCATAGATCATGCAGGCTGGAAGTCTAGTAACTAAGACGGCTCTATATTACATCAAATTGAAGGAGGTGGTGAATCCTGAGGGTGCAGCAGCTAAGTTATTGAAGATACATTTAGATACTGGGAAAACTCATACAAGGCTAGAAACAATTTAGAAGGATTCACGAAGGCTTTCCCGGGATGAATATAGTTTTCCTCGCCAATGATTGTAGTGAGTGTGGAATTGTTTCCGTAAATTCACTAAAATGACTTATTACTGTGGTTTTAGCAATATACTTTTCGGGCCAATAAGCTGAATAAGGAATGGGAAGAGATTAAGATATACTTCTTGATTTTGGAAGGAAGCTGCACGGGGTATTGAAAGCTGGCTTTTAGTAACGGCTCAGGGGTAGTAGGGAGGAGTTGAGCTCCCATACCTAATCGACAATCAACTGAGGCAGAATAATACACTATGCAAAGTCATTTGGATATTGTATATTCTACCAAAGCATTAATTATCACTCATTCTGGCGTGAATGCTTGTCCCTTGGGTACAGCTGAGAATATTATTGGTTGAGCAATGATACAAAGCTCAAACCAACACCCCTTTCTTGAGTCGGTGCAAGAAAGTCAAAGAAACGGAGTTCCCACCCTCCCTCCCCATTAGTCGGCTTAATTTGTGCCACAGCATTCTGCCTCAAATGCTACTTCCCACCGGATCCTGCTTGGTTCGGTCGGAGTTGCGCTCCCATACCTAATCGACAATTAACTGACGCATAATAATACACTATACAACTTAACGTTAACACAGAAACTACATCAAAACAACACAAATTAAAGCTTCGTGAACAAGATGTCTGTAAAGCATACGTAATTTAAATTACAAAAAACAAAGGTATACTTTAAAAAACTGTTAGGCTGAATGTTTTCAAAATCCCAAATGCAATCCGTTTTAATCTTCTTCAATTTTGCTCATCCCTGCCTTCTTTTGCATTTGCTGTTATCTTCAAGCCTTTTTTCAATGTCTTGAGTAATTATAGACTATTTACGTTTTGCTTGATTCGGTTGCTACAATCATTGATTAGATGGGACACCTTGACAACTATCTTGAACAGAATTCTTCGATTTACCTTATTTCTAGGCCCACAAGACCATTACCCGGAGCTTCCATATGTATTGTACCCTTGAGTCAACCCTAAACAGTGTCTTTCAGTTAAATTTTTAGAACTGCTATATTTTGAAATACCTTCGTGTTTCGGGTGTGCTGCATCTAACGTAATCAATGGCTAGTGATCATAGGTCTCTTATGATTGGAAATTATGAAAACTCCCACAAATCCCCACTCGAAGGTGCTTCTAAAAATAAAAAGATACGGGACAGCGTTGACTCAGAGGGTTAATATGGAAGATGGAGGCTCAGGGTAATGACCTCCCACCGCCCTCCCCCCAATTCAATGTTCTGTGGAGGCTAGTTCAGTCAGGAGTTGTGCTGTAATTCAGCCCAATGTTGAATGGAGCGGAGAGGGGAGGGGTGTCAAAGTCCCAAATGATTTTGTCACTGATTGCAGTCTTCAGTCTTTGAATTTAGCTAAATTTCGTAACACAAGCCCTTTAACATGCCTTGTGTTGTTAAAATTCATCAATCACCGAAAACAAATTCGTGTTTTTTCGCTTATTTATAGCAAAGCTATAACAAAAAGACACCCACCGCAGCCTCCTTCTTCTATTTCTTCACCAGCCCCTCCACAGCTCAGTATTTTGACGTCATCAATGGCAATGTCTCCTTGCCAATTCTTACCGACGATGCCTTCGAATATGTATAGCGTATTCTGTCAATTAAAAATGTAAGCATTTATGCCCCAGAAATAAAGATCATTTTTCTCATACTTTTTTCCGAATGTGAAGAAATTCATCGTTTTTGGAACTCTTTTTTGGAAAACAAATTTCTAGTTTCTAAAAAAACTGTGGTGCTGCGTCGGTGGGAAAGTGAAACAAGAAAATTTGGTTTTATCAAGCGAGTTGATAAAGGTCAAATTACCACCGTGAAAGATTCGGAAAGCTAACGTTTCAAGCGTTAGCCCTTCGTCAGAGCGAATGGAAGAATTGTGGGTGTTGTTGGTTTTGATGAAGGCGTGGAGGAGCTTTGCCATTGATTGAAATATGGTAACATGAATTTGTGGATTCCATGAGGATAGAGTGTACCTAGTTGAAAGATGAATTTTTGTTCGAGATTTTTGAGGGCTTTCTGTGTTCCCGTGGTGTAATGATAGGCAGCAAATTGTCATGTTGTGGTGGGAGTGATTAGGAAGATTAAAAGGGCGCGCAACTGGTTTTGACGTTGTGTCGTTTTTCTACATCTCGTAGGTGTTCGAGAAAGCGGTCCGCCAATCTTTTCCCTGTTTCGCCTATGTAGTTTTTTTACATAGGGTGCAGGTTATGCAATAGATGACATTTGCGGAGATGCATGTAAAATGGTCAGTGATTTTGATCATGACGGATCGATTCGGTCCTGAGATCTTAACCATGTTAGATATAAATGGACAAGTTTTGCATCGTGTGCGCTCCTTACTAGAAAATTACCTATGTTCTTGTCGCGTTTGAATGAAATAAGTGGTGGTGTAGGAAATTTATGTTTAGTTTCTGGATCACTGTGGAGAATTTTGAAGTTTTTTAGTTTTTTGAAATTTAGGAGCGCATTTAAGTCTGGCAACCAACCGGGAACTTTCAAATGTACACGCACACGGTGCAAAACTTGTCCTTTTATATCTAACATGGTTAAGATCTCAGAACCGAATCGATCCTTCAAAATCACCGACCATTTTGCACGCATCTCTGCAAATGTCATCTATTGCATAACCTGCGCACTACGTACGAAGATCTACATAGGAGAAATAGGGAGAGGATTGGCGGACCGCTTTCTCGAACACCTACGAGATGTAGAAGAAAATGGCACAGTGCGTCAAAACCAGTTGCGCACCATTTTAATCTTCCTTATCACTCCCACCGCAACATGACAATTTGCTGCCTATCAGTACACCACGGGAACACAGAAAGCAGCAAAATTCTGGAACAAAAATTCATCTTTCAACTAAGTACACTCTATCCTCATGGAATCAATAAACGCCTCTCATCCCATTAATTTATTCACAAATTCATGTTACCATATTTCCACCAATGGCAAAGCTCCTCCAAACCCTCATAAAAACCAACAACACCCACAATTCTTCCATCCGCTCTGACGAAGGGCTAACTCTGGTAATTCGACCTTTATCAAATCGTTTGATAAAACCAAATTTTCTTTTTTGGAAAAAATTTCAAACCAATGTCGATCAAAAATCATCATCTCTTCCGTTTTAAAGTTATTTTTTCGGCTGGAGTGGGGGTTTCCCTCAAAGTATGGCTATTTGTGTCGCACAAACATCAATTCATGAAAGTACAGGCGACTTCAGTGACCATCGAATTCGAAATACGCATAAGAAAGACAAACAAGTTTGGAACTCCGGCCAGACCAACACTCAGGGTCTTTAAATAACTGAAGAGAAAGTGCTGCCTTTGTAATGACATCTGCAAATGGTTAGACTCTCTACTCTTCTCGGATAAGGACGATAAACCGTAGGCCGGGTCTCACAACCCTTCAATGTTCATAACCCCGTGGGACGTAAAAGAACCCACACACTATTCGCAAATAGCCTAAGGCATGGAATTCCCGGTGTTGTGGTCTGTCCTCTTTGGCATAGCTAGAGGGCCGTAAGTTATAGAAATCTGTAAAATGTTAATTTTGTTTCCCTCTCTTAATGAAGTTATCATATCGTTTTTATTGCCGGCGTATGTTGGTTTATCTTTGTCAAACTTTTGCATTGGGGAGATCAAGTGCTTATAATCTTACAGCAGTACGACATCGATGTTCCATATCGAAAAGAACTGGAGAAAATTATTTACCAGAGCATTATACTCCTGAGAGCTCTTAGAAACCAGCTCTCCTCGGAGAGAAAACTTGCAATCTGTCCCAAACAAATCAGTTAATTAACAGTTGGGCTACAGTTGATCACATAAATCGTCTACGCCTACGCATTAACTTACAGCATCCGTGGGCTTTTCAAGTTTCAGATCTGCCTTCATCCACTCTCTTCCCTGATAACCGCTTTTTTCAAATCGTACTATTCCATCTACCCAAACTTTGAGCTTCCCCACACCTCTACCAAGCATGTGGTATCTGAATGAAATGCATGTTTCTCCGGATATCAAACCAGGTTTGAATACCATCCGGGCATTATCGCCTCGCTTCCGAGGTCTTGACGCCTCGATGTATGCATAATAGCCTACACGGAAAAGAATCGTTAGTGCGTTAATATTTTACTCTCTATTGCAAATGCTTGCCTAGTTTTTTGTTGAGCGTGCGCTGTCGTTAATTATCCCCAATTTTTTTTGGTTTTAAAACAAGTCACTTCTCTGTCATTGGCAAATGATAACTGACGCTCCCTGCGCCATTTAGCAAATCACATAAAAGAAATGAGTTTTGGTATTAAAAATGGAATTTGAGACGCTTAAGGCCTGCTTCGAACGTCGCTCTTCTGCCGTGTCAAACTTAACTGAATTTGACCTGCCCGTGGCTCGACAATAGAACGAGAGTGGTGTGAAAAGTCGAAAATCCTTCAGTCGCGCCAAATGCAAAATAACGAAAACGACAAAACATACCTTTCATCCAGCCGGTCAGCTAGAAGAAGCACTTTCAGAATTTATGGATTGAATTCGGCACGGTAGTAGCGCATGCTGATCAGTTGAAACCATGCAGCGTCAGTGCCGTGTAGCACGAAAGACTGTCAAAATTCGATTGCCGTTTCGAGCTAACTTCAATAAAGTTGCCGCACTGACCGGTTTTCAAACGTCGCGCTATTCCCGTGCAAACGTTGCAAACGTCAATTTAATTCGACTCGGCAGTAGCGCGACGTTTGAAACTGGCCTAACAATCGCCCTTTCCACTTGCCAGAAGATAACGGGTACCTTAATCAATGCTACGGTTTTGTTAATTCAATACTTAGTAAAATTGAAAGCGTATATAAATCAGTCGCTTTGATCTGTCCAACATACCATTTCCGCTGACATCGGCTGATGGTCCGGTGCCGGAAGATGGTGTAGTTCCTTTCCTCAATGTCCAATCAAAATCGTCATCTTTACTCTGGGAAACACGATCGCAGAGTTTTTCTTCGCCATCAAAATTACATTCAAGGCCTTAGGAAATAAAAATGAAGAAAGTCTTTATGATGGCTATATTATGACAATGTCTAATCGGCGTGGGTGGGTGGGTCGTGAGTGGGTGAGTCGTGAGTCGTGTTTCGTGGGTCGTAGGTGCAAGATCCTCCATGTATACACGTCATGTATACATACTTTTAACCCTAACCTTAACTCTTAGGGCATTTGGAAATTTGGACCGAGCACTGAGGGAGCTAATATATATCTTTTTTTTATCTTCAAACAAACACGACCCACGACCCACCACCCACCACTCCCACGATTTAGCCTCACCCCCACAGTAACTGATAACAAATATTATTTTGATCTTTATCAGTAGAGGCCATAGTTCTAACAACCAATAAACTTCTCGTTCACATATAACATATGGACATATAATTGTTCATACGGGTTATAAGTGTTTGTAACATGAGTATCGAGCTTTTATGTCACAGGTAATGGATGTGGGTATTAAAGTAACAAATGAAAATAAGCGGCGTTAATGCAGTTTAGGAAGAGAATCCTGCTTGCACTGCAATGGCTTTTTCAAAAATCACGATAAAGGTGAATTCGTGACCACCAACAAGATACCGTGCCAGTTGGTGCTAAATAAGAACCGGGCAAATGGCTCAGTCAACATTTGCTTCAACACCCGTTCGACTTTTTTGAACGATGCTGAACCATGTTGTCTGCTAGGGTGGGCAACTGGCTTCAATGCACCATCAACATTTGATTCAACAAAGCTCGACGAGAGACATGGTATTCAGTCCCAGGCTGTAGCCGCGGTTTTTTACTATGGATACGGACATATTTGGCGCATCAGTCAATCTCGACCCCAGAGCTCTTCTTTGACTGAGGGAGAGAAGAGCTCTGGGGAACCCTGAAGCAAAGTGTCCTTTCATTGGTTTTGGTGAAGAACAATCAAAAGCGTCTCTAATTGGTGCATTCAAACATAGCACGAGGAGTGATCAGGCGCCGTAAGATTCAAATCGCCAGTTTTGGGCTATGAGAACCCTACGGCGCATCTTCTCCTACATAGAGTTTTCCAAAACCTTCGGTCGATCCGAAGCTCTGGTGACGAGAATGGTTATCAGTGAGCGGCCGATTAATGCGCACGCGCATACCCAACAATAGCGACCTTCCCTTCAGATTGGAGTACAATCGGAGCACGCGCATTTTGAAAAACTTCGCACTTTAAACGTAATGCTCGAGCCCACTACAGAAAACTCGTACTCTTAAAGCCGTTTTCTTACTTCGATCTAATGTTGAAAGAGGGAGGCCAAATAGCATGCGTGGCAGGTCGTAGAAGGGGAGGGAAAGGGTCAAAAGGAGCCCGGGAGCGCCCATCCCTGCCTTCTTTTGCATTTGCTTCAAGCCTTCCTTCAATGAGGGTCTGAATGGAGAGGGGGGGGGGGGGGGGGAAGGGGGTCCACATGCCGGTTGTCGATTAAAATTTTTCGACCTTTGTCGGTTGTCGGTAAGTCTCAGTTAATTTTTTTGTCGCTAGTCGGTAATTTTTCCCTCGTTTTGTCAGTAGTCAGTAATATTTTCTAGCCCTTTGTCGCTAGTCGGTTAACCCCATTCACACCCTCTTCAATGTCTTGAGTAATTATAGACTATTTACGTTTTGCTTGATTCGGTTGCTACAATCATTGATTAGGTGGGACACTTTGACATCCATCTTGAACAGAACTCTTCACTTGACCTTATTTCTAGGCCCACAAGCCAATTACCCGGAGCTTCCATATGTATTGTACCCTGTCAACCCTAAACAGTGTCTTTCAGTTAAATTTTTAGAACTGCTATATTTTGAAATACCACGTGTTTCGGGTGTGCTGCATTTAACGTAATCAATTGCTGACCATAGGTCTCTTATGATTGGAAATTGTAAAAACTTAGACAAAACCTCACTGGGCGGTGCTTCTAAAAATAAAAAGATACGGGACAGCGTTGACTCAGAGGGCTAATATGGAAAATCGAGGCTCCGGGTAATGGCCTCCCACCGCCCTCCCCCTAATTCAATGTTCTGTGGAAGCAAGTTCAGTCAGGAGTTGTGCTGTGTGGAAAATCTCACATTTCAGCCCAATATTAAATGGAGGAGAGGGAAGAGGGTGTCAAAGTCCCAAATGAATTTGTTACTGATTGCAGTCTTCAGTCTTTGAATTTAGCTAAATTTCGTAACACAAGCCCTTTAACATGCCTTGTGTTGTTCAAATTCATCAATCACCGAAAACAAATTCGTGTTTTTTCGCTTATTTATAACAAAGCTATAACAAAAAGACACCCACCGCAGCCTCCTTCTTCTATTTCATCACCAGCCCTTTCACAGCTCAGTATTTTGACGTCATCAATGGCAATGTCTCCTTGCCAATTCTTACCGACGATGCCTTCGAATATGTATAGCGTATTCTGTCAATTAAAAATGTAAGCATTTATGCCCGAGAAATAAAGATCATTTTTCTCATACTTTTTTCCGAATGTGAAGAAATTCATCGTTTTTGGAACTTTTTTTTGGAAAACAAATTTCTAGTTTCTAAAAAAACTGTGGTGCTGCGTCGGTGGGAAAGTGAAACAAGAAAATTTGGTTTTATCAAGCGAGTTGATAAAGGTCAAATTACCACCGTGAAAGATTCGGAAAGCTAACGTTTCAAGCGTTAGCCCTTTGTCAGAGCGAATGGAAGAATTGTGGGTGTTGTTGGTTTTGATGAGGGCGTGGAGGAGCTTTGCCATTGATGGAAATATGGTAACATGAATTTGTGGATTCCATGAGGATACAGTGTACCTAGTTGAAAGATGAATTTTTGTTCGAGATTTTTGAGGGCTTTCTGTGTTCCCGTGGTGTAATGATAGGCAGCAAATTGTCATGTTGTGGTGGGAGTGATTAGGAAGATTAAAAGGGCGCGCAACTGGTTTTGACGTTGTGTCGTTTTTCTACATCTCGTAGGTGTTCGAGAAAGCGGTCCGCCAATCTTTTCCTTGTTTCGCCTATGTAGATGTTTTTTACATAGGGTGCAGGTTATGCAATAGATGACATTTGCTGAGATGCATGTAAAATGGTCAGTGATTTTGATCATGACGGATTGATTCGGTACTGAAATCTTAACCATGTTAGATATAAAAGGACACGTTTTGCATCGTGTGCGTGTACATTTGAGAGTGCCCGGTTGGTTGCCAGACTTAAATGCGCTCCTAACTAGAAAAGTACCTATGTTTTTGTCGCGTTTGAATGAAATAAGTGGTGATATAGGAAATTTATGTTTAGTTTCGGGATCACTGTGGAGAATTTTGAGCGCATTTAAGTGTGGCAACCAACCGGGAACTTTGAAATGAACGCGCGCACGATGCAAAACGTGTCCTTTTATATCTAACATAGATAAGATCCCAGAACCGAATCGATCCTTCAAAATCACTGACCATTTTACACGCATCTCTGCAAATGTCATCTTTTGCATAACCTGCACACTATGTACGAACATCTACATAGGAGAAATAGGGAGAAGATTGGCGGACCGCTTTCTCGAACACCTACGAGATGTAGAAGAAAACGGCACAGTGCGTCAAAACCAGTTGCACACCATTTTAATCTTCCTTATCACTCCCACCGCAACATGACAATTTGCTGCCTATCATTACACCACGTGAACTCAGAAAGCAGCAAAATCTTGTGCAAAAATTCATCTTTCAACTAAGTACACTCTATTCTCATGGATCTCATCCCATATTCATGTTACCACATTTCCAACCATGGCAAAGCTCCTCTACACCCTCATAAAAACCAACAACACCCTCAATTCTTCCATTCGCTCTGACGAAGGGCTGACGCTGGTAATTCGACCTTTACCAAATCGTTTGATAAAACCAAATTTTCTTCTTTGGAAAAAATTTCAAACCAATGTAGATCAAAAAACATTATCTCTTCCGTTTTAAAGTTATTTTTTTTTGCTGGAGTGTTAGTTTCCCTCAAAGTATGGCTATTTGTGTAGCACAAACAACAATTCAAGGAGGTACAAGCGACTTCAGTGACCATCGTTTTCGAAATACGCATAAGAAAGACGAACAAGTTTGGAACTCCGGCCAGACCAATACTCAGGGTCTTTAAATAACTGAAGAGAAAGTGCTGCCTTTGTAATGACATCTGCAAATGGTTAGACTCTCTACTCTTCTCGGATAAGGACGATAAACCGTAGGCCGGATCTCACAACCCTTCAATGTTCATAACCCTGTGGGACGTAAAAGAACCCACACACTATTCGCAAATAGCCTAAGGCATGGAATTCCCGGTGTTGTGGTCTGTCCTCTTTGGCATAGCTAGAGGGCCGTAAGTTATAGAAAATTGTAACATGTTAAGTTTGTCTCCCTCTCTTAATGAAGTTATCGTACCGTTTTTTTGTTTTTTTTTAAATTAAACTTGCACCAATGCCGGCGTATCTTGGTCTACCTTTGTCAAACTTTTGCATTGGGGAGATCAAGTGCTTATAATCTTACAGCACGACATTGATGTTCCATATCGAAAAGAACTGGAGAAAATTATTTACCAGAGCATTATACCCCTGAGAGCTCTTAGAAACCAGCTCTCCTCGGAGAGAAAACTTGCAATCTGTCCCAAACAAATCAGTTAATTAACAGTTGGGCTACAGTTGATCACATAAATCGTCTACGCCTACGCATTAACTTACAGCATCCGTGGGCTTTTCAAGTTTCAGATCTGCCTTCATCCACTCTCTTCCCTGATTACCGCTTTTTTCAAATCGTACTATTCCATCTACCCAAACTTTGAGCTTCCCCACACTTTCACCAAGCATGTGGTATCTGAATGAAATGCATGTTTCTCCGGATATCAAACCAGGTTTGAATACCATCTGGGCATTATCGCCTTGCTTCCGAGGACTTGACGCCTCGATGTATGCATAATAGCCTACACGGGACAAAGTTAACAGGGAAAGGAATTGTTAGTGCGTTAACATTTTACTGTCTATTGCAAATGCTTGTATAGTTTTTTGTTGAGCGTGCGCTGTCGCTAATTATCCCCAATTTTTTTAGGTTTTAAAACAAGTCACTTCTCTGTCATTGGCAAATGATATCTGACGCTCCCTGCGCCATTTAGCTAATCACATAAAAGAAATGAGTTTTGGTATTAAAAATGGAATTTGAGACGCTTAAGGCCTGCTTCGAACGTCGCTATTCTGCCGTGTCGAACTTAACTGAATTTGACCTGCCAGTGGCTCGACAATAGAACGAGAGTGGTGTGAAAAGTCGAAATTCCTTTAGTCGCGCCAAATGCAAAATAATGAAAAAGACAAAACATAACTTTCATCCAGCCGGTCAGCTAGCAGGAGCATTTTCATAATTTATGGATTCAATTCGGCACGGTAGTAGCGCATGCTGTTCAGTTGAAACTATACAGCGTCAGTGCCGTGTAGCACGAAAAGACTGTCAAAATTCGATTGCCGTTTCGAACTAACTTCAAGTTGCCCCACTTACCGATTTTCAAACGTTGCGCTCTTCCCGTGCAAACGTCAATTTAATTCGACTCGGCAGTAGCGCGACATTTGAAACTGGCCTAACAATCGCCCTTTCCACTTGCCAGGAGGTACTGTAATCAATCCTACGGTTTTGTTAATTCAATACTTAGTAAAATTGACAGCGTATAAATCAGTCACTTTGATCTGTCCAACATACCATTTCCGCTGACATCGGCTATTGGTCCGGTGCCGGAAGATGGTGTAGTTCCTTTCCTCAATGTCCAATCAAAATCGTCATCTTTACTCTGGGAAACACGCCCGCAGAGTTCCTTGCCATCAAAATTACATTCAAGGCCTCAGGAAAGAAAAATTGAAGAAAGTCTTTATGATAGCTATATTAAGACAGTGTCTAATCGGCGTGGGTGGGTGGGTCGTGGGTGGGTGAGTCGTGAGTCGTGGGTCGTGTGTCGTGAGTCGTGAGTCGTGGGTCCAAGATCCTCCATGTATACACGTCATGTATACATACTTTTAACCCTAACCCTAACTCTTAGAACAATTGCAAATTTGGACCGAGCACCGAAGGAGCGAATACATATCTTATTTTTATCTTCAAACAAACACGACCCAGGACTCACCATCCACGACCCACCCACCCAAGCGATTTAGCCTCACCCCTATATTAACTGATAACAAAATATTATTTTGATCTTTATCAGTAGAAGCCAGAGTTCTAACAACCAATAAACTTCTCGTTCACATATAACATATTGACACATAATTGTTCATACGGGTTATAAGTGTTTTAAACATGAAAATCGAGCTTTTATGTCAAAGGTAATGGATGTGGGTATTTAAAAAAAAACCAAGCAGAAATCATCTCTTAGTTTATCGATCAATAATTAAACGATGAAGTATTTTGACCGTTTTCATTGAATTTCTTAACTCAGTTTAAAGATGCCGGAGAAAATCTACCGGAATTTTGATTCATGTGACTAATTTTTGGTGCTCTTTACGGAAAAGAACAGCAATTATAATCGGATTATACCATCTGTGCACACGAGGTGATTGAAACCTGAGAACACGCCGAAAAGCACCACAACCTATGAGGAGACTCAACGAATAAGTTGACTGAAAAAGAGGTTTTAAAAAAAAACTTTATGGCTAGTCACCCTTTAACTCTGGATTGTGGTGTTGTGGATAGAAAGTAATAAATGATAATAAGCGCGGTCAACGCAGTTTAGGAAGAGAATCCTGCCAGCACTGCAATGGCTTTTTCAAAAATCACGATAAAGGTGAATTCGCGACCACCAACAAGACACCGTGCCAGTTGGTGCTTAATAAGAACCGGGCAAATGGCTCAGTCAACATTTGCTTCAACACCCGTTCGACTTGTTTGAACGATGCTGAACCATGTTGTCTGCTAGGATGGACAACCGGCTTCAACGCACCATCAACATTTGATTCAACAAAGTTCGACGAGAGACATGGTATTCAGTCCCAGGCTGTAGCCGCGGTTGTTACTATGGATACGGGCATATTTGGGTCATCAGTCAATCTCGACCCCAGAGCTCCTCTCTTGACTGAGGGAGAGAAGAGCTCTGGGGAACCCTGAATCAAAGTGTCTTCTCATTGGTTTTCGTGAAGAACAATCAAAAGCGTCTCTGATTGGTGCATTCATGTTAGCACGAGGAGTGAGCAGGCGCCGTAAGATTCAAATCGCCAATTTTTGGCTACGAGAACCCTACGGCGCATGTCCTCCTACATAGAGTTTCCCAAAGCCTTGGGTCGATCCGAGCCTCTGGTGACGAGAATGGTCATCAGTGAGCGACCGATTAATGAGCACGCGCATACCCAACAATAGCGACCTTCCCTTCAGATTGGAGTACGATCTGAGCACGCGCATTTTGAAACATTTCGTTCTTTAAACGTAATGCGCAGTACAGAAAACTCCTACTCTTAAAGTCGTTTTCTTACTTCCATCTAATGTTGACCGGAGATGGGCCAAAAGGCTTCAACTTGGATTGAACATGTTTCAATACGTTTGAGAGGGGGGCCAAGAAAGAGTTTTCAACATGCCTTGTCCCGGACTTTAGGGCGGCATTTGAACGCTGCATCCAGTGTTCATACAACCTAATCACCTCCAGCTGTCCTCGTCAACAAAGACAAAGTTTTTTCAAATATCCGTCGCCTTTTAGAGCATAATTACACAGCCATTATTTTCCGAGGAATTGGCTTGGTCGAAAGTACTAGTAAATACCTAAAGACTTACCAGCTACTAAAGCCAAGCTCACAAGAAGAAGAAGAAAAGACAAGATCATAGTGCTTGACAATATGTGATTCCTGACAGTAAGCTACGCCGATTATATATCACAGTTTCTGTCAATTCGTGGGTACATCTAAGCACATCCAGCCGGATGACAAGTGACTAAACTTTCTTCTCATGGTTAAATGGAACGCACAATAGTTTTGCAGAAACAGCTTTTCAGCTTTTATTGTACAAAAGATATGTGGAGAAAACGTTTGAGGATACTTGAGAAACGATAAAAATTCATTGATTTTTGAACTATAGAAAAATAGAAAGCGGCTCCAGCGCTTAGACAACAAACAATCAAAATTCAACTTGAACTAGACAGTAATTTATTTTTTTCGCCAAAATCGGACTTCGTTCATTGTATTCTGATTACCTCGTTGCACATATATTTGCATAAGGAAATAAACAGCATCAAAGGTAAAGTACTCCTCGTACTCCTTGGATTTTTAACCCCACTTTCCATGCAATTAGTGCTAAAGATGTTTCAGTCAAACAACTTTAAGCTCTTGCAGATAAAGTCTTTTAAATGATCTAAGCAGGACTGGTCATGAAGTATAAACAATCGAGGATACAAATTTAGGCATGCTTTCTTAATTGTAGAAAAATACGGGCCGGCAGGACCAAAATATTCTTATAGTTCCGTTCTGAATTCGTGATCATCAGCAACAACTGAAGCTATATCGAAAAAAAATCAGTTGAAAAAATAAAACTTTTGAAAGGCGAGTTACCCTGCCTAATAAGGTGGGAAAACGTTTTTCATTTCTGCCACCAAATTATGGCAGGAAAACATTACCAGCAAAAATCAGGTCTTAAAATCTAATCTCCAAGTACGGGTTGATCGAAGCACGGTTAGCCCTAACCAGGCTTCGGGTAACCGGCCCCAGGTCAGTTTTCGAAAGAAACATATTAAGTTAAAGAGATCCTACATATAAGAATCGACCATTTTTTTATTGTCATAATTCTTCAAGGTTTCATTTTTTATTGTTCATATGAATTCGTTTTATCTTGACTGATATTTTGGTTCTTAATGATTATATATTCTTATGAATTCTATGAAATGATGGGTTTTTTGTTCATTCAATTATTTGCTCGTGTTATTTTATGTTTGTTAATTTATTTATGTATGCTTATAGGGAGGTCCTCAAGTTTACCATTATGTGACTGTAATGTGTTAAACCTCATTAAATTAAATTATTATTTATTTATATTAAACGGTTATTTAGGCGAATTAAAAGTTGGAGGAAAATGATATTATTCTTTTTATCTTTGTAAATATAAGCATTTTTAAAACCTTAACTTTTCCAGCTACACTCTACTTCTTGTATAAGAACATCTAATTTTTGCGCTGAAGCTGAACGTTCTTCACATGTTCTTAAAGTTTTGTGGTACTATACTACCACCGACTACGAACCGAGTTGTTCTTCAATGTATCATGCAATAACAAAACCACATTGTTAATATGTTCAAAAAAAACGTCCCCAAGTATTTGAGTTAATTGTCTTGTTCGCCAACAATTTTTAAATTTCTTTCAAAAAACTTTTAGGCAAAATAAAGGCGTGGTTCTTAACTGACTCTGTATGTTCTTAGTAAGTTCTTAAAATCTTGGTTCACCTCAGCATTGAAGATTCCTATAAACAAAGGGGTTATTTAAGAAAAGGACTGTTACAGAGAGTTAGAGAAACGAGACGTCACAAAACAATAATAAGGAAAAAGAATGGTAATCTGCGTAACAATAACTTTGAGGTGTTAGTGACAAGAACGCGAGCGTACAAATGCGAATCTTTCATTCTATATTTTTACTCTGGAACCACTCGTATAAATTCAATTTTGGGATAATTCGCCTACATTGTACGAAGTGAACGAGGTGACATCACCGCGAAAGAGTTAGGATTGCACAAACATGACAAAGTTACACTTTGAAGTGACGTTTTCGTCGACGTCGCTGTAGTAGATCTCAAAGTTCCTATATGTTTATAATACTTCGTGAACTTCGTCCTTCTTTAATAGAATGTACTTTGCGCTTTCGGCGGCAACTTTAGTTCTGTTGACTTCTTGCAATTGAGCATTAAAAGTGACTAAATAATTAAAGACAAACTAATATTATATGCGAGCAAGATTTCAAAGGATTGATATTGAACACCAACAAATTTAATGGTTCGAAAATTACATAGCTGTTGTAAATATTGCTAGCACTGCAATGGCTTTTTCAAAAATCACGATAAAGGTGAATTCGCGACCACCAACAAGACACCGTGCCAGTTGGTGCTTAATAAGAACCGGGCAAATGGCCCAGTCAACATTTGCTGCAACACCCGTTCGACTTTTTTGAACGATGCTGAACCATGTTGTCTGCTAGGGTGGACAACTGGCCTCAACGCACCATCAACATTTGATTCAACAAAGCTCGACGAGACGCATGGTATTCAGTCCCAGGCTGCAGCCGCGGTTGTTACTATGGATACGGACATATTTGGGTCATCAGTCAATCTCGACCCCAGAGCTCTTCTCTTGATTGAGGGAGAGAAGAGCTCTGGGGAACCCTGAAGCAAGGTGTCTTCTCATTGGTTTTGGTGAAGAACAATCAAAAGCGTCTCTGATTAGTGCATTCACGTTAGCACGAGGAGTGAGCAGGCGCCGTGAGATTGAAATCGCCAATTTTGGGCTACGAGAACCCTACGGCGCATGTCCTCCTACATAGAGTTTCCCAAAGCCTTGGGTCGATCCGAGGCTCTGGTGACGAGAATGGTCATCAGTGAGCGACCGATTAATGAGCACGCGCATACCCAACAATAGCGACCTTCCCTTCAGATTGGAGTACGATCTGAGCACGCACATTTTGAAAAATTTCGTTCTTTAAACGTAATGCGCAGTACATAAAACTCGTACTCTTAAAGTCATTTTCTTACTTCCATCTAATGTTGACCGGAGATGGGCCAAAAGGCTTCAACTTGGATTGAACATGTTTCAATATGTTTGAGAGGGGGGCCAAGAAAGAGTTTTCAACATGTCTTGTCCCGGACTTTAGGGCGGCATTTGAACGCTGCATCCAGTGTTCATTCAACCTAATCACCCCCAGCTCTCCTCGTCAACAAAGACAAAGTTTTTTTAAACATCCGTCGCCTTTTAGAGCATAATTACACGGCCATTATTTTCCGAGGAATTGGCTTGGTCGAAAGTACTAGTAAATACCTAAAGACTTACCAGCTACTAAAGCCAAGCTCACAAGAAGAAGAAGAACAGACAAGATCATAGTGCTTGACAATATGTGATTCCTGACAGTAAGCTACGCCGATTATATATCATAGTTTCTGTCAATTCGTGGGTACATCTAAGCACATCCAGCCGGATGACAAGTGACTAAACTTTCTTCTCATGGTTAAATGGAACGCACAATAGTTTTGCAGAAACAGCTTTTCAGCTGTTATTGTACACCGAGTTTGTCACAAAACCAGCACAAAAGATATGTGGAGAAAACGTTTGAGGATACTTGAGAAACGATAAAAATTCATTGATTTTTGAACTATAGAAAAATAGAAAGTGGCTCCAGCGCTTAAACAACAAACAATCAAAATTCAACTTGAACTAGACAGTAATTTATTTTTTTCGCCAAAATCGGACTTCGTGCATTGTATTCTGATTACCTCGTTGCACATATATTTGCATAAGGAAATAAACAGCATCAAAGGTAAAGTACTCCTCGTACTCCTTGGATTTTTAACCCCACTTTCCATGCAATTAGTGCTAAAGATGTTTCAGTCAAACAACTTTAAGCTCTTGCAGATAAAGTCTTTTAAATGATCTAAGCAGGACTGGTCATGAAGTATAAACAATCGAGGATACAAATTTAGGCATGCTTTCTTAATTGTAGAAAAATACGGGCCGGCAGGACCAAAATATTCTTATAGTTCCGTTCTGAATTCGTGATCATCAGCAACAACTGAAGCTATATCGAAAAAAAATCAGTTAAAAAAATAAAACTTTTGAAAGGCGAGTTACCCTGCCTAATAAGGTGGGAAAACGTTTTTCATTTCTGCCACCAAATTATGGCAGGAAAACATTACCAGCAAAAATCAGGTTAAAATCCAGTCTCCAAGCACGGGTTGATCGAAGCACGGTTAGCCCTAACCAGGCTTCGGGTAACCGGCTCCAGGTCAGTTTTCGAAAGAACATCCTACATATAAGAATCGACTATTTTTTTCTTATTGTCATAATTCTTCAAGGTTTCATCTTTAATTGTTCATATGAATTCGTTTTATCTTGACTGATATTTTGGTTCTTAATGAATATATATTCTTATGAATTCTATGAAATGATGGATTTTTTATTCATTCAATTATTTGCTCGTGTTATTTTATGTGCGTTAATTTATTTATGTACGCTTGGAGGGAGGTCCTCAAGTTTACCATTATGTGACTGTAATGTGTTAAACCTCATTAAATTAAATTATGATTTATTTATATTTGCTTTAAACGGTTATTTAGGCGAATTAAAAGTTGGAGGAAAATGATATTATGCTTTTCATCTTTGTAAATATATATAAGCATTTTTAAAACCTTAACTTTTCCAGCTACACTCTACTCCTTGCATAAGAACGTCTAATTTTGGCGCTGAAGCTGAACGTTCTTCACTTGTTCTTAAAGTTTTGTGGTACTATACTACGATCGACTACGAACCGAGTTGTTCTTCAATGTACCATGCAATAAGAAAACCACATTGTTAATATGTTAAAAAAGAACGTCCCCAAGTATTTGAGTTAATTGTCTTGTTCGCCAACAATTTTTAAATTTCTTTCAAAAAACTTTTAGGCAAAATAAAGGCGTGTTTCTTAACTGACTCTGTATCTTCTTCCAAGTAAGTTCTTAAAATCTTGGTTCACCTCAGCATTGAAGATTCCTATAAAAAAGGGGTTATTTAAGAAAACGATCGTTACAGAGAGTTAGAGAAACGACGACGTTACAAAACAATAATAAGGAAAAAGAAGGCTACTCTGCGTAACAACAACTTTGAGGTGTTAATGACAAGAACGTGAGTGTACAAATGCGAATGCTTTCATTCTATATTTTTACTCTGGAACCACTCGTATAAATTCAATTCTGGGATAATTTGCCTACATTGTACGAAGTGAACGAGATGACAACACCGCGAAAGAGTTAGGATTGCGCAAAGTTACACTTTGAAATGACGTTTTCGTCGACGTCGCTGTAGTAGATCTCAAAGTTCCTATATGTTTATAATACGTCGTGAACTTCGTCCTTCTTTAATTGAATGTATTTTGCCCTTTCGGCGGCAACTTTAGTTCTGTTGACTTCTTGCAATTGAGCATTAAAAGTGACTAAATAATTAAAAACAAACTAATATTATATGCGAGTAAGATTTCAAAGGATTGATATTGAGCACCAACAAATTTAATGGTTCGAAAATTACATAGCTGTTGTAAATATTGTTAATAGAGAGAATTAGCATCATGTGTACGGCGAATCAGAGCAAACGTGAGTTGGACCGAAATTTTTACGTTTTGGCAAAGGTCAGCCTGAGAAGAAATCATTGTTTTCGGAACTTAGATGATGCATTGCTTGTTAGCTACAGATATCACTGATGCAACTCAGTTCTTAAAGGAGAGAAGAGGGCTCAAATAATAGAATTTTCGTGCTTTTAGGAAAGGCAGTATAACTTTCAGTGGCACATATGCATGAAAGCAGCTGATTCGCAGATTATGCAGCAATCCGTAAAAAAAATATAGCGAAATGGCTGCTACTCTTTCAATTGATTCATGCAGTTCGCGGTTAAGCGATCTGAGACATCATAGATCATAAAAAAAAGGGAAAAAGCAACACTATTTTTTTTTTATTCATTGGCAAAAAGATGGTCCTTCGGTAAACCTGTGTATACATTGCAGTGTTTTCGAGTTACCAACTCATTGTAAATGACAAGGAAATATTTGGGTAAGATAATCATGCAGTAAATTTCCCCTGCCCAAAAAATCATCGTGCAAGCTGAAAAGTCCCTTCAGTCCCCAATCACTTTTTAAGGTAATTCCCTTGAAATTGTTCTACTATCAAACGTTTTTGGAAACTTGGCATAATTAACATACATACATACATACATACTTTATTTAAGGTATCATAAACAAATAAATACAAGTAATACCCTAAAAAGAAGTTTAAGAGGTTAACCCTATGTAAATAAACTTCCAAAATAACATTCATGATATGAACATTTAAAAAATGCAATAAAAAAGTGGGGTCACAGTGCTTGTTTACGCGTCAGCAGGCTCTTAAAATGGGGTATTTTTACTGTTTTCGCGTTAAAAATTCGAATCACCTTCATACAGAATTAAGCCTTGGTTACTTCAAAGACACAACATTTTATTTTGAAAATAAAGCTTCTTTTATTTACATAAGCAGTAATGCTTCATTTACGCCGACTTTGATTCCCTGGTTGTGGGAATATTGCACTTTTTTGGGACAGTTCCGTGGTTAGCTTGAAGTCCTCGCCTTGGGTAAAATACACCCCGGTACGGAACTGTTTTCCAAAAAAAATTCATGTTCAACTATCAAACTTTTTTTCTTCTTCAGATATGTTCTTTATTAGACTGTTCTTAGCAAATACCTGAAAAAAAAAAAATCGGGGGTCACCGTGCTCGTTTGAGAGAAAAGGAGCATTTATTTCGCTATCGGGTTTAGTTTGAGCGAAATCTCTTACGTTTTTTATGCGCACGTGCTCATGTGCGCGCGCTAATGACGCGAAAATCGTGCGCAGTAGGGATGCGCAATGCAATACTAAGGAATTACCTTAAGTAGTCCGTTCCAAGGAACAAACTCGACAGAAACTAGAGGCGTAATCTCCTTTCGCGCGGTTATTTTTTGTGTGATTGTTTTATTTTCGTGCCGAGCGTGCTTTAAGAACTTCTATGGCGACGGCAACGAGAACTGCGCTAAAGGACAAAAAAAAATTGCTCGTAACGTGCGTTAGGCAGCATATCTGGCCGGATTCACGTGGGCCTGTGAGTAATGCGAAAGCAAAGCTGGAGTAATTTACACTAGGAGCGAAACCACGAGCGAAATTTTCACTTATAGCCGTTACCATTCCTATTCAACTTAAGTGCGAGTCCACCTATGGTATGTTGTGAAAAGGGACATTTAACCTCGTCTCCAGGGTCTTCTCGGTTTTCAACATAGTCAGTTTTTGATCGGAAAAAACGCCGAGAGGGCCCTGGGAACGAGGTTGACTTAATACTGACTTTGCCAGTGTGAGATATCTGATCCTTTTTCCTGACAAAGTCTGACGTGATTTCCCTTCCAATTGACAGTAGCCAATTACCCTGTCTTCTCTATATAGAACTCAACTTCATCTCCTAGGCGTACCGTGTATCGGTCTTGCGGTGTTGATGCGGAGACCAACGAAAAAGCCATAACGGGAAGGAAAAATAACTGTCATCATGATCATGCGCGCAACGACAATTTGGCTCACAAAGTGCGTACCAAATATCTAAACCTAAATTTGGTATGGTGATTGATCGGTGTGGAGGGTTCGGAGAGAAAACTGAAAATATATCGTCGGTGCTCATAACTGCCAACCTATAGGCGAAAACTAACTGCCGGACAATCATGATACAATAAGTTCAACGGGCAGAGACAACATCTGCACCCCTGCACGTCCGTTTTACATTTTAGTCCGTTTATTTTCCGTTCTCAGCTCTTTCTAACAATAGGGAGTTAAAGAAACGACGACAGCTACGGCAACGATAACACCACAAAACAATAATATCATTGGTTAATTAAAAGGGGAAAAAGAATCATGCTGCACGTGCGGTTCACATTTTCTTGTTGTACTCTGGATAATAACAACGTGAAATCATCAAATTTGAGGTTTTAGGGACAACGTGAGCGTACACTCTAAAAGCGCACGTATAAATTCGATTTTAGATAATTTGCCTACATTGAAGTGAACGAGACGAAATAACAGCGAAAGACTAAAGAATTGAGCAAAGTCACCTTTTGAAGTGACGTTTTCGTCGCCGTTACACTGTACAATTTTCGTGCAACCTGTCTCGCGACGCCATTGCGAAACAAGTTGCACGTATCATTGAGCAATGTAATATTCCCTGCAAAGGCTAAAAACGTTGCAAGATCAGTTGCAGAAACCGTTGCGGAAAGTAGAATTGAGTTCTACTCAATTTCCGCAACGGTTGCAACGAATCTTTTAAGCATTGCGCAGTGTAACATCTGTCCTTAATCTCACGTGATCATCGAAACGAGACAAGTTGCACGAAAGCACAGTGTAACAGCGCCTTAAATCGATGGGACTCATTCCAGCGCAGATCGAGACTTCTGGTTTAAGAACTTCTGATGCCGCAGATCGAGACTTCTGGTTTAAGAACTTCTGATGCCGATGATTATTTAACAATTAGACCCGTAGCAAGGGCTACGGGTCAATAGCCCATGAGGCGAAGCCTTTTAGTATCACCCAACTAGTCCGACAGAAAAGGCAATAATAAAGTTAGCAAATGCAAGTTGAAGAAATATTTATTTGGGAATAAATCGAAAGAAAGCGTCACACTTTTCGCTACTCGAGGACTATTACTAATAGTCCTCTAGTACCGTAGCCAATCAAAATGCAGGATTTGCATTAGTCCACTAGTTGGGTGATACTAATTATATTTAGTCGTCTTGGCTGTCTCACTTTAGAATGGGAGCTTATAATATAGATGACACCGCACAAGAAATAGAAGTCGAACAGATCGTAATGCATGAGAGCTACTACAAGCCTATTGAATTCGCGCTGCTACGGCTGAATAGGGATGCGACAATGAGTGAAGGACGAGGGACTGTTTGCCTGCCAGACACAATTCACCCTCTAATGGACGGGAAACGATGCCATATCACAGGCTGGGGACCTTTGTAAGTGGTACCTTGAGGGAGCTACAAGCTGGGGTAACGGCTGCGCTGCCAAGGGAAAGTATGGCGTCTATGCCAAGATCCGCTACCTGATGGACTGGATTCACAATATTATCGAAAAGTATTAATTGGCAAATACCGTAAAATTCCGAAAATAAGCCCCGGGGCTTACATTTTTCAAAGGCCCTTTTCGAGGGGCTTAATTTTGGAAGGGCTAATCTTATATTCGGAGGGGCTTATCTACGGAGGGAAATTTGCGTTTCCAAATCGATTGGGCTAGCCTTAATAGTTGGAAGTAAATTTACTGTTTTTGCTTTGTTTTACTTTGTATTTGAGGGCAATTTTACAAAGTACAAGCTCCCGGGGGGCTTATATTTGGAGGAGGGATTTAACGGAGGGTTTTTTGCGTTGCCGCTTTGGGGGGGCGTATATTTGAAGGGGCTTATACACGGAGGGGCGAATTTTCGGAATTTTACGGTATTTTACGAAGCAGTAAAGCACAGAAGCCGGAAAACGTCTGAAAACTTCTGGGGTATTAAAACATTACGTAGTTTAGGTGTTCTGCTATAATTCTTAAGATCACCACTGGAAACTGGAATAAAAGCTTTTATTGAACAAAAACCAAGCAACGTTGTTTTTTTGTCTCAATATTTCCCCTTTTTACCAGTTCCGGCTCAGTTCTTTTAAAACAGCACTTTTACGAAAAGTTTTTTGTTGTTATAAGGAAACTATTTGCTCGTTCCACTTATGAGATTTCAATTATTCTTTGGACATTTAAAAGGCAATGATGACTTCAGGGAAAAAACAATTAGTTTCAAACAGTGAGTTTTTGCAGACGGCATTCACATCTCTTCTCCAACGGACATCTATCATTTCAGTTTCTGCGATTTAACCCTTTTTAAGGTGTACAGAGAAGAGCTCCTCGCTCTTCCTGGGAAACCGTAGCTAAGTGGAGAACCGCTCCGTACCATTCACAAGTGCAGAAAATGCAAGCGGCAAACTCGCCAATTTTCTGGGACGTACAATGGTCCCTATAGAAAACCCTTGTCCCTCCAAATTTTGCATAAGCATTGTTTCCAGTTTCTCTCGGGACTTAACAATGGTCCCAAAAGGAAACAAAAACAACGCTTTTGCAAAATATGGAGGGACATACAAAGAGCATTATGGTATTTTCGAAAGTGGTCTATAAAGCTCTGCCTATAATAGATTCATTGAACGACGAGAGATCTATAGAAAATTGTTAACGTATTTATTACTTTTATCCTTAACATTGCTTTAACACAAAGATGTGATATAACTTACCAAAGCGTTATAATAAATAACCCTAAATTACTTTGAATTTCTTTGAATATCGCTCTAGTCAATAATTAACAGAACGTCTCTAAACAAATTACATTCTTAATTTAATGTTACAAAAGCGAAACTTTATACAAACCTTTTAAGCTTCATTTGAAGTAAACTATTACAATTGGAACTTGAAGGATTTAAAAGATCAACTAAGCCTTCAAATAAATACCTGGTGCGATTCAAGAGCTAGCACAAACATAGTTTGTCTTGTCTTATGTGAGATCTCCTACCATCTTGTGTCTCAAGAAACATGACAAAACGCAACTTTTAACTGATTTAGGATAAAATTAACTTAACTAAATATATCAGTCTCTGCGATTGACCCGGAAAAGGGTTTTAAACGTTTGTGTTTCTGTCGTTTGGATCACTTAGCAATTTGTCTTCTTCTGTTAGAGGAATACAACACGACTGTGATTGGTTTTCTGACGGACAAAGTCGCGCAGATCCATTGGAGAAGCAGTGTTCTTCCTTTCTGTTCTTCGGCCTATAATTTTTCACGTGATGTTCCATTTGATAGGCTGCAAATGGATACAAGAAAGCAACTGCGAAGAAATCTTCCGCCATGTTCCCGTTGATTCCGTACTTCTCGCGAATCGAAAGACGAATCCCTGAGGCATATGCGACGAAGCCGAGCAGGACACACCATCCAACGTAGCCAACGCCACAGACAAAGAACCCCCAAACAAGAAGCCCGATCCACCCGTAGAAGGGTATCGCCAGTATCAGCATATGAGTCCACTTCCTTCCGCTTGGCTTCTCCGTCTCTCCAGCTGCCACGCCCATACAATACCAAGGTGCAATTACGCTGACGAGAACCTTCTGCACGCTTTGTATTGTTGGCGTGCTGAGCACATCCAGAAGGCCAGTGGTGAACTGAGGTCCGTTCACATCAAGATCTCCGGCTTCTATTTTCACGGCCCTCCAAAGAGCCACACACATAAAGCACAGCATGATGGTATAGGGAACACCTGATGCTATCGAAACTGTCCGCAAGGCGGTCAGTGCTTCGTCACCTCCAACGTACAAAAGGGCTGTGGCCGTAGCTCCTTCTGTGAGAGCCCAGAAGATACGCTGCAGAACAGGAGGCTTGGGGTCACCATTGGCTGAGAGGCAGTCTATCACAAGGGAACCGCTGTCGGAACTGGTAACGAAGTAAAGAACAATGCCAACCAGGGAGAGGACGGAAAGGAAGGTGCCGAGCGCGCCGTATTGCTCCATCACGTCAAACCACATGTCGTTTTTGCCGCGGCAAGACAATCGGTACAAGCCATCGAGAGACTCTGTCGCATCCTTTCCGCCAATAACTGAAGAGCAAGTTATGTTTTTGATTGCAGCGTTTCGTTCCATCTTTAAGCCCGCTGCGCCGAAGACACTGAACCAAAGGATGGAGAAGGCGACTGGGGCGGTGAGGGTTGCGTTGATAAACTGTCTAATGGTCCGTCCTCTTGAGATCTTGGCGATAAACATTCCCACGAAAGGAGACCAGGCAATCCACCAGCCCCAGTAGAAGATGGTCCAATCGTTCATCCATTCCTGGTTCTCCTTGTTATCTGGCGCGTTTCCCATCTGTGCAAAAGCATCGGTATGGAAGCCAAGCTGTATGATGGTTTGCATATAATAACCAGTGCTCTGAACGATCAAGTTGAGCGTGTGTCGAGGATCGTCAAGGAAGAATACCAGCATCATGATGAAGACTCCGAGAGCAAAACAGATCTCGCTTAAACGTCGGATTCCCACCTTCATACCGCTTATCACGGAGGCGGTGGCACAGGCTGTAACGCACCAGATGATAATAATCTGGTTCAGGGTACTGAATTCTATGGCGTCCTTCAGACGATGAACTCCAGCGTTTAACTGCATCACTCCAAGACCCAAGCTAGTGCAGACGCCAAACATGGTACAGACAACGGAGACGATATCGATCACGTCTCCCATCCATCCGTAAATCTTGTCACCGATCAATGGATACATGCATGAGCGCATGGTCATGGGGAGACCCTGCCTGTAGCCAACGAAAGCGAGGAGAAGACCCACCACAACGTACACAATCCATCCGTGAATACCCCAATGGAACAAGGTAAGATTGATGGAGTCTTGGGCGCGTTGATTATCCGTGTACCTGTAAATCCAACCACATGTTTAAAAGCTATCTTTTCATTGAAGACGGGAAGTGCATGCTATATCTTAATTCCCAATGAGGAAAAAGATTTATACCACCTTTTCCCTCACCCTACACCAACAACACACCCATCCCTCTATCCGATAAGCTGGGAAACTAATACCAAGGAAACCTGATCAGACAAATAAAAGGGCGTGAACTGCAGTTACCTGATGCCTTTGATGGAAAATAAAATTGGTGACTTAAGTCTGCACTTAAATTTGAACTCCGCTCTTTGGAAAAATCGATATTCAATAGACCGCATTCATAAATGGCGGTCAAGAAATTATTCTTTTGTCTTTGTGCTAATCATCCTAACTAGCCTCACTTTGGAACAAAAATTCTTTTGAATTTTGCTCGTGTTTACGAGGCTAGTTAGGATGATTAGCATAAAGACAAAAGAATAATTACTTAGCCGCCATTTATGAATACGGTCTATTGCGTTTCATTTGACTGTTTGTGGCAGCAGTTAGCCATGAACACGACATTCTGAATAACTGATCTTTACCACATTCAGAGAGACCAAATTTCCATCGCCTTTAAATTTACTTATGAGTAGGCAGAAGGCTTTCAAGGCAACAAAATAAGTAATTACAAATGACGGGCAGCCAAAGAACCATTTTTCACGTATTATGCATGTACGATTTCCGTGATGATCCCTAGACCAGAATGTTAATCAATGCAATTGATGACTCGAGCATACCTTCCAAAAAATCGGTTTCCATAGTGACCAGGCTCGTAATGCCATACAGGTTCAGCTACAACAAAAGAAGACGGTGGTAAATATTCAAGACATCAACTGATTATAAAACTCTGTAATGTGTGTAGTGCATATTCCACTACAACCTGGTATGAAGGATCTGTGGTCGATATTCAATACAAACTCCAAAACCCGAATCGTATTGAACTTGTTTCTGTTCACCTATCAGCAAATCAGAGATGGCCCCACTAGAGCCTCTCTGATCATAGGAACCACTAATTTGGTAATAAAATCTGCCAATAGTAATAATTTCAATTCCCAAGGGACTTTTTTCATTCAAAATGGCAGCCCTAATGTCACGTGAAAGCTGTCAAGGATAAGACCGTATTCATAAATGGCGGTCAAGAAATTATTCTTTTGTCTTTGTGCTAATCATCCTAACTAGCCTCACTTTGGAACAAAAATTCTTTTGAATTTTGTTCGTGTTTACGAGGCCAGTTAGGATGATTAGCATAAAGACAAAAGAATAATTACTTAGCCGCCATTTAAGAATACGGTCTATACCTTCGCGTGAAGGAACGTGCTGGATCGTTGGATCAATATAAAGCGAGCGCCGAATATTTATGGCAGTTGCAATACTGTACGCTAAACACTAAAACGTACTCAAAAAAATATAAAAGTGCAAGGGAATATTGATCTAAGATAAACGTTTGAGCTTACTTAAATCAGAACGAAAAGAATTTTTACGAGAGAATATTGCATTATTTTTTAGTATCCTGTAACGATATGCTTTTACGGGAAAAAGAATGTTTTGAGAAGAGGACAATAGCAAGAAGGTACAAAAAGAATGTGCAAGTGAGCCGACAACGATTGATTGTATTGTTACGGAGGAGGAAATAAAGTCATTTGAAGACGTTTTGGGGAAGTGTTCGCAATCAAGATTAAAAATTCTTCTTGGACTTTTAGCTAGAGCACTGCTTCAATGATGTATAAACCAAAGAAAACGTTTTCAGACACAACATCCCCCACAGCAACATTCCAAACCAAAACAATTCCAAATATCGCAAGACTCGAAAAAATGTGGCAATTAATTATATGCCATTATAATTTCTTTCACTATGCTTCATGATTTGTAAAGAAAATTAATATCGCTGAACCTTTTCGTTCGACACAATGAATGAGTAAGCGGGGAACTCTTAACTTATTTAATAAACCATCGTGAGCAATACGCTTGTTTACATCATGTCAGTCACGTCCGAGTGAATCGAGGTTTCATAGAATAGGAGACTCGTCGACATGTGATTAATATACACAGGCTTCACAATCTACGAAATGTCCTTATGGCAATATTAAAATAAGGGATTATATCTGCTTGGGGATTGAAATGACTGTGATTCGTTCGCTCAGCTTTTTGAAACAGCGAACTTTGCCCTTCCCTTCCTCGAAATGATGGATGTGTTGGGAAATTACTGATCCAGACCAAAATTTAAAATTTCTTTCGTTTTCGATGCCTGCCATGAATTCAGTATTTGGGAACGGGGAAAAGGGTGAAAAGCGTCTTAAAACTTCGACATGTTTACTGTTTCAACAAGCGAAAAGGCGGGCGAAAAGGTCGGAAAAGTTTCCTCGATCGGAAATGTTGTTTTCCTTTTAACGCCAAAGTGCGTAACCTTTCTAAGATCAATCTGTTCTGATTTTCCAGATGTCGGCCGCCTCCCTGAAAGCAGTGTCGCATTGTTTTTCGCGTTTTATTAAAGATATCATCTTGGAGAAGGAAATTTACTTATCCCCAGATCAATAAAATAATCTGGCTTTCTTCGCACGTGGTTCGCAGTGAGTAAAATCACTGAAACGGAAAATATTTGCATAAAAAAGCCCGCGCTTTTTCCTTTGACGTCCGCTAGTCATTACAATATAAATAACTGGTCATGTGATTGGCTGAGGGCAAGAAGGCGTGACATCGTGATAATTTACTTCAGCCTGTGGCAAGTTGAGAGTTTTACGCAGGGAAAGTACTTTTACTGCGAGTTGTCTCACTGAGCATGCCTCGGCGGAAAAGTAAATTTTTTCTTTAAAGGTGAAAATTTCTTAAATCTTCTATCGTGATTTCCTCGTACCTTTTTCTCTTGTCAATCTTTATTTATTTTGTGTAAGAATTTATCTATACGTGGCGAATGAAGTCATGAGTCCAGACAGTTTTGTACTTTGCCCCCTATGCAATGGCCAATTTTACAGATTTTCTGTCCTGCGAATTCGAAAATATGGAAGACAAATTCAATTCCATCGTGTAAAATTACGTTTCAAGGGTTTAAACATACCGACTCCGAAGTAGAACAAGCCGATCCCTATGCCAGCGGCAAACAGCATGGTGAAGTAAGACGCGTCGTTGAATTCAGGTTTTTCATCCGGTTTGCCCAGTTTCATCTTGCCGTATTTGGAAAAGTACAGAACGATTATAAACACGGCCCAGGCATCTTGCGTGCCAATGTACATCCATGTGAAGGATTCTGTGATCCACTTTTTCCACTCTCCCATGTGTTTATTCGCCACGTCAGGCTCAATCATACACCAGGCGACAAAGCCCCAGATAATCAATGCAGACACGACAGAAACGACTGGATTCAAGCGAATGTTTATTCCTACACTCGAGCGGCCCATCTTGCACCATTTCCAGTTCACTCTGAACCAACGACATCTGTTCAAAGCATCTTCTTGGTCACTTCGTTCGCTACTAGAATCCATCGTAACCTTTATGGGTTATGGCAACGGCTCTTTCAATTTCGGTTGTTCCGGCGGTGTCTTGTAGTCGACTACCAGACCACGGCATTTTTAGCGCGCTTTTATCACCCCTAATTTATATTAATGTATTCAAAATAGCGGTGACAGGTGGCAACGCGCGCTCGCAGGTGACACACACGGAAATTGGTCGAGGCGCATGGGTGTATTGTCTCAAAGTTTCTTAGCGTAATTTCACTCTTTACCGGTAAACAACTCAAAGACAACTGCAGTCACATTGTTAACTGACGAATTTGGAAATCGAAAATACTTTGCCTATGATGAAGAAATAAAAAGCAAAGATCTCAACGCACGTGTCGAATACTGTGATCGCTAATTTAACAAAAAACTTTTCAACAAAGAAGAAAATTGACACTCAGACACCGCTTTCCATATCATCTAGCTGAAGATATGGTTTGCCCTAATTTTTCTGTGGTTTTACTCGTCCAGATTGTGGTTTGGCGAGGGTTTTCGGGAACACAGTTTCTTCTCCCCAGACGTAATGTGGCAGCGAAGCGACAACAACGAATCGAAGGAAAACCAGCTTTTCTCCGGTTTGTTGTCGCCGCTTCGCGACCACATTTTGTTCGAGCTGATCATGGCAATCAAGAAAAACCTCTGGGATCGGGATTGAATATGGAGAAGGCTCAGGAAACATAGACCACCGGAGCAGACTTCGACAAAGATCTGCCGGAATTCGGCAATTTTTTTGTTGTTTGAATATATATATTTTAATTATTATTTCAGCGTATTTGCCATCACGAGGCCGAGGCATCTATTTTTATATCAAATTGTTGAAATAGCAGTTGAAATAAGTAAGAGCTAAAACTGAAACAAAAAGAGCTTGCTCGCAGGCTACTTCATCGCCCGAGCTAAAACAATGATCAATATCGTAATTCTTATTCAGTGAATATTGGATACAATCTGTTTTGCACGGGTTGTAGGAAAACACCGTTTGATCACATCACACAAAAGAAACGTTTAAAATGCTAATTATGCAAAGAGAAACATGCATAATTATTACTATTAGCTCTTGGGGCAGAAAGGTATATAGTGGTCTTCACTAAAACAGACCAATACAAGGATATTATTGAAATAAATATTGATGACCGAAAAAGCTCAGCTGATGCAAATTGCAAAGGGACTAACTATGGTCAACTATGAGAGCTATTTCTCTTTCTTTGTGGACTTTCATCAGTTCATCATTTCGATCCGGAAATAGCACCCATGTCTAGACTCGCTTTTCGCCGAATATGGTCTGGCTGTTTGTTTTGTGAAATTAAGGTTTGGAAAGTCAAAGCTCCAATTACTATTATGGGAAGTGAAACCCTTTATTCGTTCAGTTTCAACTTCCTTAAAATTTAATATTCTTCCTGTTTATGCTGTTTAGTTCAGAATCTTTGAGACTATTAAATAAAAGAGATTTTCCCGCCGGGTGCATCGGACTGGAGAGAGTGAACTATCAGTTTCATTTTCATCATTGGGAATGCTTGAATTCGTGTTAGATATATTGAGATGTCGAAAGAAATCTCCGTCATATAACTGTTGTCTTTCACTTTTTGGTGTTGCAGTTGACAAAAGACACAAAGACAACGAAGATAATTTCCTTCCTTAGTTTCCTCGCGCTATCGTTGCCTCGATCAGCATGCATACGGATGTGATGATCATTAACTTCGTACATAATGTCACGCAACATAGCACAAACAGGCTGATGGCAGTGATGCGAAGGAGTCCTAAAATGCATCTAAAAGTCACTTATATACCTTATACACACAACCTACGTTTCTTACGCCTTATTTAAGTTGGAATAATGTTGCAAATACGCTTTTATGTAGCTGCATAAAGGCCCGCCCACTGTCCGTGCTCCTTGGTAAAACAGATTACTGAAAATGACAGTGTTCATGATGTCATCCCGATGTCATATATATTTTTAAACGAACATTTTTCACAGCTTAATTGTATTCGATAGACCACTTTCGATATAACTAACTTTCTGTGACATGCCATATGTTCCCAAGTAATCCAACAGAACGTGAACTCTGCTACGGCCAGAAGATAAGAACAAAATCTTTGTTGAAATATGAGTGCTGGCACTACCAACACTTGAAAATCGGATCCTTGAATCGGCAACATGAGACATTGAACTCGGCTTCGAGGGTCTGTTGAATTTAATACAGATATCCGCATGCCGCCTTCTATCTTGGAATTAAGCTGCCTCTTGCAGCCCATTTTTGACTCTTACAGCCATATTAAAGTCATGCTCGTTTTGCACCTTCTTTATAAATCATGATAAGGATCCAGTAGAATTGTGTCTTGCTTGGAACACCTCTATTCCCAGGTCAATTTCAGCCTACTTCGCTAAATCTATTTATCTGCCATTAATTATGAGCATTCATGCAAATCGGTTAGCAGTAAAATATACGGTATATAAAAATGATTAGAAAGTAGTTTGCAAACGCTGTCATGCGAGGGGCATTATAACCGCCTCATTAGGGAAAACGTTCCACTCTCTGATCGCGTTCTGAGAAAATATGAATATTTATAGTAACGGCAGTCAGTATTAGCAAATGGCACCTCATAAGCTGTCTTATTAACATGACAACTCACTTTAGATACTTCTGCGACTCTTCATTTTGTACAATCTCGTTGCCACAGCATGTGCCACACGCCAGCTGGGGGGAAAAACTAGGCAATTTAGAGGATCCACTCTTTCAGAGTGTTTGCGACAGGTTCTTATAAAACGTCAATTTGGGTTGTGGATATTATGCAAATCAGGATTCTCGCTGTAATTTTGGCAAAAGGCGAATCATATAGTTCATCAAAATGATTGTCAAACCAACCTGTCTCAGGCTCCCACTGTTATCAAAATCCATGCCTCATTGCTATGGCAACGACAATGCGACAAACAATAATATCATTGGTTTAAACTGAGTGGAAAATAATCATGTTGCACGTGCGGCACGCACCCATGTGGCACATATTTTTTGCGGTACTCTAACAACAACGTAAAATCACCAAATTAGAGGTTTCGTTACAAATGTGAACTTTTCATTCTATTTTTTTTTTTCCGAAACCGCTTGTAGCAATTCACTTTAGTAGTACACTTCGTTCACATTGTTCCACGTGAATAGGGTGGAATAATTGCGAAAGACTTTTTATAGAACAAAGTTACATTTCGTCTAAATCGCCGTCGGAGATCTTAGGTCCCTATCGTTACCGGATATCCCCGAAACTTTCTCCCCAGCCCGACTGAGAGGTTAGCGTTATTAGCTGTCATCTTGCAAGGAGACGCATTTTTGCTGTTCTCGGCTAAGCTGTGTTCTTGTCACAACTGGCAAAGGAATATTTTCACAGAAGACGATGTTCGCACTGCACAATTGACAACGATGATAAACGACGCTAAATATTTATTTCTCCTTTTGCTTTGCATCGGAAGTTGCAATGTAGTTGAAGGACAGGACAAACATTCTTCAGAAGGAGGCAGCGACTTTGGGTTGCTTAGCATGCTTATATTAGTTCTGTTTTGTATGTGTGGGACTTTCTTTTGCCTTTACTTCACTTGTTGCCACGAATACATGTGCGAGACTAATGGCAATGCACGATACGGTTTTCATCGACCAACAGAAGAAGACCTGAAGTCAAACTGCTATGAAGATGGCGATACGTATGATCACCAAGAAACAAGAAGAAGTCAGAGATCTTGACCTTTGTTAACTGGTTTATTCAGCCCTAAGCGAAAAGAAAAGAAAAAAACATAGGAGGCAACAGATGGCCTGTAGCTATTCGATTTTCGCGTACATGTCAAAGCCTGCAGAGTTTTTGCTCGGGAGTTTTTGCAAGCAGATAAAAAGTATCACAGACAACTTACGACACCTTAATTAACGTGTGCCAACCCGGCAACATTTCAGTAGTTTCGCAATGACCCGGCGCTGTGCGCTGTCAGGACAGCGAATCTATAACTTGTTTCAACGCGAAAGATTTACTGTTGAAAACAAACATGGTTACCTGCATTTATGAACAAATGAAAGTTATATAATTTACAACTATTGGGTCGATCAAGAAAGAGATTTTAAAACCAAGTAAATTGCTCATGCAAAAAAAATAGTGTAAGGCTTTTCCTGGTGAAGGGGCTTTTCAATGGCTATTTCTCCCTCCGTTTTAGGAAGTGTTATGGCTTGTTTGCGGCTTTATTCACTTCATCGCACACATTTCAGACTTATTTATCTACGCTATAAATTTACACTAGAACGTTCTACGCAATACGTTAACTCTAGAATTAAATCAAAGGACGTTCGAGATCATGAAAAGTTTGATGAGTCTGGGAAGTCTACAAGCGAGTTTTGGTCTCTTGGGCTTAATCTGCTCCCTTATACAGACCTCCATCCATTACTTATTATCCGCTGATCAGCTGCCATCACCAATGAATGTATTCGTAGGTTGGGTGCCATTATGCAAAGCTTATTTACAAAATAATTGAGCGCACTAATCAGAAAAAAAAAGCCGCAAGGTATTATTTCAATTTTGTCCCATCATTTCGAAACCGTGGAAATAATTGAAAATAAATTTATTCGAGCTGTTACCTTGAGTCAGGGAATGACACTCATAAGAGCACATCCCCGGCACCAATGTGGCTCGGGTTCGATTCCCAGACTTAATTGGCTTCACGTGTTGGCTGAGTTCATCGATTCTCTACTCAGCTTCGAGAGGCTTTTGTCCGGGTACTCCGCGGTTTTTCTCCTACAATTTTGAGGCTCGGGGCAAATGGTTTGATTTTGTTGAACAGCGATGTTGATTTCAACCGTTTTCTCTCCACCCCCCCTTTTCAACCGTGTTGAAACACGTTGAATCAAATTAAACAAAGGGCGCGTTCGATTGACCCTATTCCGGAATAAGAATACGTGGAGTGATGATTTAAAACACTATGTGTGGCGTTTGGCAGCAACAAGAATAATAAAGCTGTGTTTAAAATAGCATTTTAGCAAATGCTTGACAATATTGATGTGGATCCCCGCAAAAACGAAGGATTTCTAACTTCTATTCCATGTATTCCTATTCCGGAATAGGGTCAATCGAACGCGCCCAAAGTTGAATAGATGTTGGATGAGTTTAAAAGCGATTAAAGCGTTTTGCTTCAACGACCATTCAACGTAAATTTTCTTGTTATCGCGAATGATCGCGAATGATCGCGAATCCTTTCAACATGGTTTGGTGTGTGCGTACGCCCTAATCAGTCTCTCAATGACGTAGCAATGTTCGTATCCACAGTAACAACCGCGGCTGCAGCCTGGGTCTGAATACCAGGCCCTCTCGGATAGCTTTGTTTAATGATTACCGTTTGCCACACCCCAGCAGTCAACATCGTTCAACACGAACGGATGTGTTGAAGCTGTTTTCCTGGGCCTTGCTGTTGTTTGCTTTCTTTTCTGTAAAAACAAAAGAATTATGCAAAGCTGGTTATACGGCTGTAAGGATATAAATTTTCTGTTTGACCATCACAGCCGTATAACCAGCCTTGCATAATTATTTTGTTTTTAGTCTTAATATTATTTGCTGGCTAGATCTCTCAAGATCCGGCGGTTGTGCTTTGTTCAGCTGGCCCTTTGCATGAAAAACTTTCTTTTCTATAGGCAGTGTCCCTAATACTTGTAGCGCCTCCCCGCAAAATACAGTTGACACTAAGTGACCAAGTTTTAAGCCTTAAAATTAAAAATGACACTTGTCAGATTTTAACTGGAATTCTACTATTTAATGGTCCGCCGTTACTAACTTTAAAATCTTGAGAGAGCTGGAACGAGGAGAAAATGCATGACTTCAAACACTCACTGGTTTGAGAATGCAATGCGTGTGCACGTGACTGAATAGTACGGTGGCCCAAAAGTTGCTCTTCAATTTTATTAACTGTTTCCTTCTTTACCACGCTTTCTTTTTTTGTTTGGTGGTGTTTTCCCCTTTGTTTGCGTTTTCGTTTTTTGTTTGTGTTGGCCCTTTTGGGCCACCGTAGAATAGCCTATTTCCGAGTTGCTGCATGCCTCGAAAGCTAGTCGGGTGCACAACCAATCAAATGGAAATCAGTTGCGTATTCTTATGCAAATCAAACTCATTTCGCTTTCAATAGTTGAGCACCAAGACTCTCTTCGAAACCGAAACAAATAGCAACTCGGAAATGGTCCATTAATATGCAGCACGGGAGTTTCGGGATTTCAGATCTTTAAACTCGTGTTTTGCAAACATAATAAACTGCGTTTACACGCTGAAATTTGCTAGATCCTAGATCCTAGATCCAACCCTCTGAGGTCCAGTCGGTCAGTTTTGAACGTGAGTAATGGCGGACCATCCAAAACATACACTCAACTTGCAGTAAACGGCGTTTGGATAAAAATTAAAGCTGAAAATTTTGCCAGTCGGGCAAACACACTTTCAAAATCTGGGCCCGGTTGTTCAAAAGCCTGTTAACGCTAATCCCATACTGAGATTAAAAATTAACCAACGAAATTACTGTCAAAGTAAACAGCCAGTTGGATAAAATTCAAAGCTCAAAATATGCCAGAGAATTTCCATCTAGAGTCGGGTGATCCCAAAACAACGCCTCCAAAGAGCATAACGATCTGCTAAGAAACGCAGAAAAAAAGGCATACAAAGCCTATATGAAGCCAGCTACCTCACTGATACAGGGCACAATGTAACAGGCGTTCAAAAACATAAGGAACCCGGGCCCGGGTCAAACATTTAAAACCAGAAGATCACTCGCTTCTACCGCCGATGAATATATCGGTCGAGCCTAGAATTAAATTGGCGCAAAAGCGAGACGCCATAAGGTCACATTCACATTACTGCTGAGAAAATCAACACCAAGAAACTAATAACATTACTTTCGAGACCAACTATTTTCTTGGAATAAAACGTATCACACAGCAGTATAGAGATTCAAATGTAAAGCCTCATAGGGCAAAAACCATTGCTAAATGAATACTAGAGGAACCGCTTAAAAGATGCGTCCATTCAAATATGTACTCAAGAGAGCAAAATTATGACAAAGGCAACAGAAACCAGACCACGTACAAGGGAGTCGTATAGGCCTGTCAACCCTTTTTAACACTTCCAAAGTCTTAAGAAAAAAAAGGAAGTGACGCAATTATACAGTCCAACTCAATTCACTGTTTCAAAAGAGCTCTGGGCTCCGCCCTAATGAATGAGTGAACTGATTTTAATTATTTATATTCATGTACTATCAGGCTGTCTTTTTTCACAATGTTTATCAATTTATTTAGATTTTTTTAATCTTATTTTATATGTCACTTGCGAAATGTCCTTATTCAGGATAATGCAAGTTTAATATGAATGTAGATGTAGAAGTAGATGTAGATGAGATTTTTTGATTATAGTACCACTTTAAATAAACTTCATTATTAATATTATTTTAAAGATACCCAGTTCTTATTGGTTAAGAGAAATGCAGTTTTCGGGTTTGTGCGGAAAAAATCAAAGACGAGTCACAGATAGCCAATAAAATGTGAGCAATGTATGGCGCAATTTTCACGTGATCGCGTGTTGCTTCTCGTGAATATTTAATATTACATTTCGTTCAATGTTATCAACAAGTAGTGTTGATAAATCTCATTGTAAATTTTTCCATAGACTACAAATTGCACTGTTCTTCTCTGAAAAAAATTACTTTTTACCCACTGCTTTTTGAGACAATTTGTGATTTTTACTTACATTGATATCCCGCAGCTATTACCAATCTTACTAGTACTGCAGGCGCAGTTCGTCGTTGTGACATACAGATTTCGTAGATTTCGTAGATTTCGTACAATGGCGCAAAGTTGAAATAAAATATATCCCAGATTTGAGCCACAAAGTGGATGGAATATCTGCAAAGTTGTATGGGAAAAGGTTACGAAATTCTCTAACTGTTATTGGGCCGGATGATCGTGCAACAACAGGGAAAAACAGTTGAGTCGTAGCGTTCGATGCGACTAATTTTTTCTGGACCATCTTAATGATGAGCAATAAATCGAGGAATGGTCTCTCAAACTGCAGTTGATTCCAATGCCAATCCCAGGAGTTACAGTAGAGGTACGTCATGCCAGATTATTATTATTATTGTTATTATGATTATTACTGTTATTACAGCATTTTCGGGGTTAACCCTAGGAGTAAGTTGCTACCCGCAACCTCGGGTCCTATGTCTCCTCAATGTCCAACACGCTTCTAAGAATCGTTGCCGTCCCAAGTAGAGCAGTTTTTCCAGTACTTCCACCGGTATCACTATTCCTATCTTTTCCAAAAATTCCTTTAGTCTTTTTGACAGTCCCCAGAGCTGCAGATACAAAACACGGGTCACAAAAAACGTTTGTTTTGGCCTAATTACTAAAGGCCTGACGTTAGCTTTTATGAATGTTTAGGATACTTTCTGTATTGGTGAAACAATGACTTGTGATCTGTGACCTGTGTTTTGTACCTCCATGCCGGTCCCCAGAGCAACTTCCACTTGTCTCAATGTCCACATTATTGTAATTTCCCTTTTAAAATCTTGGTACTTCTTAGTTTTTTCCAATCCTTTCTCTCTTACTCTGTTGTCACCATTCAGGTACTGCTACATCAATCATCAATGCTTTCCTCTTTTCTTTGTCCATTATAATCAAGTCTGGTCTCAAATGTTCTATTTCGTTATCGCAAAAGTCCACAATATCTTGCATGTGCTATTCTCTGCCAGCTTTTGAGGTTGGTGTTCACACCATTTGTCAGTACGTTCTAAGCTGTATTTTCTACACAATTCCCAGTGGATGTTTCTGGCTACATTGTCATTTACATTTCCCTTGGGCAAGCTTTAAATGCTGCATTCGCTCACCATGTGTGTAATAGTTTCTCCTTTTTGCCCGCACATTCTGCACAATGGTGAACCAACTGTTTTGTCAGTATGAAATTTGATGTACATGTAATTTGTTCTTAAAGCTTGTTCTTGTGCTGCAAATATCAACGCTTCAGTAGTGGGTTTTAGATCAGATTTAGATACCCAAGCCCAAGATGATTGTTTATCTATTATTATTATTATTATTATTATTATTATTATTATTAGTAGTAGTAGTAGTAGTAGTAGTAGTAGTAGTAGTAGTAGTAGTAGTAGTAGTAGTAGTAGTAGTAGTAGTAGCAGTAGTATTATAATAAACCCAACGCTTACGTGGTCATGATTACCAGCGATTCAGTCTGTTTTCAATGTGGTTCACCATTGCATGAACTTTGAAATTCTTTTAAAAGTCCCTTGCTCCAGATTTGGTAAACAAACCTCAGTAAATGGTAAATAAATTTGTCAATGAAGAAAATTAAACTATAACATAAAGGTGTGATAAGTCTTGTTAATCCTCATTCAGGCAAGTCACACAAAAATAATGCCCTGACTTACATGGTACATGTAAGTGTGTTCTCAACCCGTTTTGTAGTAGATGCTACATACATTGCACATTGCATGCTGTACGAACTTTTTTCTAATCCCTGACTTACTTTTAGGATGTTGATGCATATTCAGATGTATCCAATGGCTCAACAATTTCAGTGGTAAGTCAAGTGCAGTAAGTTCAATGTCCTGTAAATTGTATATTAATTAGTTATGCAAGCACCATTAAAAACTAAATGTATTTGAAACTTCACATTCAGAATATCAGAGTTAGTAATTTCTTAGAATATGATTTGTATCTCAATGCAAGGGCTATGAAGTTCAGTAAGCAGGGGTGTAGCCAGGATTTTTCAAAGAGGGGGTCATACTGTGTTGAACAGCGGGTACTCACCAGATTGTGGTGTTTTCGCACATGAATATTGTGGGTTGTTTGCTTAAAAAAAGGCTTACAAAGGGGGTTCACGGGCACCCCAGGACCTCCCCCCCCCCCAGCTACGCCCTTGCATTGTTGCTTGATAACTTACTAACGCAGTGAGCATCAACAATTTGTTTTTGTGGTAGTGCACTGTAAGTATACTATGCAATAGTACTATGTCACCAAGTTGTAAGAGTGTAAAAGCATAAGATTGTAAGTCTGTGGTGACAATAGGCTTGCAGCGCGTGCATAACTCACGAACATAAACAGGTCCTTTGGAAGCGTGCTTGACTTTCAACAAAATGAGCGCCAAAATCTGCAAGAGTTTGTGAAGAGCAGCATTTCGGGGACACTGTGTGACATAAATTGTCTGTATTCTGAGACACAAGTGATGTTGAAGTTGGCGAGAAGAGCAAGGGGACACTTCGTGACGCTTATTGAAATCTGCGTGCATCTAATTAGGGTCAAACCTGGACATATCTCGGTGATAAATAACCTCATCTAGGAGAGTAAACATTGGACTTTTTGACTTTGTGGTCAACCTCAAGAGTTAGGAGAACGTGATGTTTGTGTTGAATTCGCACATTTCTTGTCAAACTTTATAACACTTGAAAGATAAAAAAACCAAACTAACAAAAACAAAAATCCTGTGTCTTGCCATCATTTTGACACAGATGTATCCTTTGTTTCGCGAGTACATGTAAACACGCATGCAAGGTCATTTAATCACAGCACCTGCTGAATTCGACAACACTTTCAATTTTGTGATTTACCTGTGCAGCCAAAAGAACAATAGAAAAATTGAACGTAGCAAAAATTTCCCAACATGTTTTTCGCCGATGGTAATTTTTTTTATGTTCGCGGTTCAAAATTTATGTTGTTTTCTCGTCGCAAGTGTTGTTGCTGATGGCAAAATATTTCATTTTCAATTGACACTTCCTGAAAACTTGCTTCTGCTCTTCCTAAAAACTGTGTATCAATATTTATTACCGTATTTACCTGTGTATAAGTCGATCCCGTGTATATTCTTCGATTTCTGGAAATGTGGATACACAAAAAAATCAGGGCCTCAAGCGCTAAAATAGTTTTGTGGTTCAGCAGTTGTTGTATATGCGGGCATTTTGTCCTTGAGTTTCCAAAAAGTTCTCAGAAAATCAAACATGTAAACCTCAAACTAACCTGTTTCATTGTTCAACGATAAAGGGCTTTAGAGGATAAGCACAACATCACAGAAGGAGGAGTCAATCTTTGAAAATAACTTGCGAACGATGTGAAAATGTGCAAGGTTTAATTGGTCCTTGACTTATAATTTCTCACATGACAAACAAAACAAAACTCATAAACCAAACAGTACGAAGTTTGCAAAAGCATTTAAATCAGCCAGGTTTGTATAAAGAATAAAAAACAATCATAACCAACCAGCATTTTCAGGCAACGCGAGTGACGATGCTTTCACACAAACACGAGGTATTGTGCCAGGTTACTAAGCCGTTGAACAATCCCGTTTGTTTGAAGAAACAGAAATGCCTTTTAGAGCTTTCCGCCTTTGGAAAACGAAAATTTCCGGTGTCTATTTCATATTCGTGCTTGTGAGTATCTTCAACATTTAGATTTGGACAAATCCTTTTTCATTTCAACTGGAATTGCTTACATTCATTTTGAAGTCTTTTGTCGGCTTTGTCCACTGCATTCATTATGCCCAAGACCACAATCATTATTATGTTAATTTTGAATAAATTACTTAGCTGGAGCTTGGCTCAAAATCTTTGACCCGTGTATAAGTCGAGGGTGATTTTTGGAGCTTCTTTTGAGGCCATAAAAGGTCGACTTGTACACGGGTAAATACGGTAATTTTACTTTTTCGTCAAGATTATTTTGTTTTGTACAAAGCAGGCTAACAAAATCTGTACCTTCCTTAGTTCGCATCTTTGAGCATTTTTGAGAATTTTCAGTGCTATGCTTATGACACGGCAAGACGTCGTGCATTTTGAGGTCACCCATCCAGATACTAACCCCACTCGACAGCGCTTAACTGCAGTGAACTTTTGTCTTGGAAAGCTGTCAGAAGCTCAGACACGCTTAAACTTGAGGTGAAAAGAAGTTGCAAGGGAACTTGAAAATTATCAACATGTCAGCCTCGAAGCTAATGTATATCGATTCCCTTCTATTTTCTTCAATCTTTCTGGGTTTAGTATTATTTTTACTAGTAACCACATGTCTTCTCAGGGTCCGGCTAGTTACCTAAGAAATCTACCATGACACTACTGTGATTTATGGTACCAAAACAATATCGTGTACAATTAGAGCTACACATTATGCAAAGACAAACCTTGAATCCCCTGGAAAACAAAACGCAGCTCAGTTGACAATTATGGAATAAAGCACTGTGTTACTGCACTACCACGTGTATGCATTGCTTGCCTATTTTTTACAATGCTATAGGAAATATTATCTGAGGTAGATGTATATGTGTGTAGTATATAGTGCAAGGAAATTATTGCAATTCAGAGTTTTCAATGAGAGCCGACGGCCGGTGAAATTCGCCGGCTATTGCATGTGAACTTGCCGCCTACTTTTCCTTGGAAATTACCTCAAATTTTACAAATAGCATGAGAAACATTCGAACAGAACACAAGCCTTGGATCGGGAAAGTTTTGTTCATGCATGAAGAGCAAAAGAGACACCTGAATTCTGAGTATTTTCGACGGCAATTTCTGTTTCCCTGCTCTTGTCAAAGGCGGTGACCAAGGATCAAGCACACACCTTTTTTAGGCAGCAGTCTAGTGATTGGTGTAAGCTGCCTGATTTGCTGACTACATTTGAAGTGTGACAAGACAACATCTGCAAAAGGTCTTTTCGGTCATGACGAATCAAATACATGATTGCGAATAGCTGTTACCGTACAGAATGCAAAGGAGCCTTAAAACCCAAATTGATAATTATGTCTTGCCCTCAAATGAGTATTCTTGTACTCTCTCTCTGGATAAAAAACCCAAATTTAATGATATTAGTATTGTGTTCAAATACACTACTGATTACAGAAATTTTTCAAATTTTTCCCAGAGAAGGATGCCCCCAGATGCCCCAACAGGCTTGTGCCTTCGGCCCTCAAGAAGCGTGCCTTCGGTGTGCATTGTCCATTCTCCTCCATCTCCTCAGGTTTTGCTGCCTACTAAAATTCTTATTGAAAACCCTGCAATTCGCCAAGACCATGTGTTATTCCAGCAGTAATAATAGTGGATCGTTTTCAAGAGTTTGATTCATCTGTTGTTTAGGGGAGTGCAGCATCTGGAGGGAGTGGGCATATGCCAAGACCACCAACAGGTAGGAATTACAATAATTATTTATGGAATTCTCCTTCTACTAGCTGTAGTTGTTCTGGATTATTTGCAAACATGGACAACCAAATTTCTGAACGAGTAGCTCGAACTCATCCTCACTTTGATCCCAGCTGGAGATTAAATGATGTAAAAAGCGATAATTTATGGTTGGAGAGAACGACAGCTAATCAAATTCCACAAATAAATGACTCTTCAACTGGTAAATGTGTGCAATATTGCTTTCCTTGCATTATCTCCTCCAGGCGATCTGGTGACGTAATTTGGAGGACTGGGAAGAAAAAATTTAATGCCGTATCCCACAACCGTGCGTGGCCTTAGGTGTTGTTTCCAAACTCCCTGCAGTATTTCCATTGCCAAAACTCAACAGATCATACTGTGTCTACCACATTTCCTGTTACTGAATGAACATTCAAGACGACCCAACGAGATCTAGCCTACCTTCTGCCAAGTTGAATTCGAAAATGAGGCCGCGCGCGGTTGTGGGATACGACGTTACGATTTTTATGCGCAGTCCTCTGAGTTACGTCACCAGATCACCTGGCTGGTAGTGCACAGAGACTGGTCACAATGTGAGTCCCACCTGTTTTGTATTGCTACAATCCATTACATGTACATTTCCTAAGAATGGAAATCTAGGACCTTAAAGGAAACCTCCGCAAAAACAAGGATTTAACTTTAAAATATTGACCATAATGTTTACAATCAAATTGTTTGATCTTAAATTGACCAACTGGTCTGTCTTCTGTCAGTTGGAGTCCTTTCAATAATAAGTTATTGCCAACGAGTCAGCCAAGTGAAGACGCGAGGCTGACAAGGCGGCAACCTTAATAGAGCCGAAGTGCGAGAGTGTTGTATATATGCAGAAAAAATTTCGAGCACTCCAGAGAAAATGTAATGAAAGATAAGGTATTAAAGCGAACAAAGGCCATTTGCCATGTGGCTTCAAGAACCAATGAAAGTGCACATTTTTATGTGTGATGTCAAGACAAACTGGCATGACGCAACATCATTCACATGGGTACATGTACATATGATCAAGTGAAAACACATTTTTTCCCATCTCTCCGACCGTTGTATTGTGTAATCAGCTTGCTTTGAGTGTTCTTTAAGACTGAACCAGAATAAGTGTTCTTATATCGACGGCTGTTGTTGTCGCGTGCCATTGTCGAATAGAGCAGTTTGCTTTTCGTTTTGTGATCATTGAGTTGTGAACAATTTAATTTAATTTTCTAAGGATTCGAAATAATATTGTCTGTAAAGTACACAATTAAAGCCGGATCAATTTGCCACATAATTCGTGGCTGTATCTTGCAAAATAAGAATACTACAAGTGAAACAACTTTCATGTGTCATGCAAGAGAGTTTGATTCCCCATGACATGTTTCAACGCACTTTGGTGATTTTGTACATGGCGTTGATTTTATGCCGCTTAATTATTGTATACATGTATTCTTGTTAAAATTACAGCCGTTCAAAATTGCAGCAGTACTTTCAATATTATTGCAAAACATGTTGACTCGAGATACAAAGTGTGCAAGGGTTTTACTTACATCTCTATTGTTATTGTGTTATTGTTAACTAATAGGTACTTTAAGTTGAGTTGCACTGTACTTTGAAATAAAAAATTACAACAGTACTACTATTGGGTCTCAAAAATGGCACTCTGTTACAAATCTGCAAATTGCGTCTTATATTGACTGTCTCGTTGACACTTAGCGATAGCTACATGTACATGTATTATCAGTTATTGCTTTATTTCTTTCTATCCAAAGTATTATTGGCCCTAAAAAGCTTCAACAGAGAGCATTTGCATGTACAGTGTAAGGGAAATTTCAATATTCCATAGAATAAGCACACCATTATTAGAACAATAAAGTCCCAATAATTAGTATCCCATAGCAATAATAATCCCATAGTCTGTGTGAAAAAAAAATCTGGCTGGTGAGTCATACCATAGTTTTACGAAGGGCTTGGTGAATTCTTTATTGCCCTCAATTGGGAACTAGCTACATGTATTTCATTGGTATGAGAACCGTTTTTGTGTTTTATTATTATGGACACTTATTGATATCGCGGTTTTACATGATCAATTATAGCATAGTGAGACTAGTCCTAGGCTATGCTAAATAATTTATAAATATGAATGTTCAGTTAGACTATTCCTTTCAACGCTCTGCTCCGTTCTTCCTATCTCTTATAGGTATAAAAGTTCTTAACTATTTCAACGTTTTGTGATATGATTATTATTATTATTATTATAATTATTATTATTACCTATTATTACCAAGCTTAATTGCCATAGATCAAAACTGCAATTTTGACACTCCTAATCGCTATACAAAATGTAATACGGTACGGTGTACGGTAAACCTGTGTCATTACCCTTTTCAATTTTAATTTTTCCATCAAAGGTGGCTCGAGGAGGTCGAAGTCAGTCCAGGGTCGGAGATCAAGAGTTGGTAAGGATGAATTTAATTTTCTGTCATAATTATTATTATTATTATTATTATTATTATTATTATTATTATTGTTATTGTTATTGAACATTATTATTATTATTACATACTATTATTTGTGCATTGTCAAATTATTATTTTTTGTAGTGGACCTACAGAGTATATTCTACAATACAGCCTGTTTGCTTGATAAAAAAGTCTGTTTTTATTGCTTGATTTAACTCATTAATAATTTGTAAGGTTTGTAGCCAATTGGATTGCCCCATTTTGGTCAGGTGCAGGTATCTTGATACCCAATGAAACTACAGATCAAGAAATGCCCCAGTTAGCTAAAAAACTGATGGAGACACTGATCAAGACGCTTGAATTTTAATGAACCTTTCTGCTATAAACCTTCAGAAAAAAAAAAAAAAACAAGCAAGTAAACTATCCACACACAATGCATTTTAAATTCAAATATTCAACATAAAACTTTCGCTGTACCTTCTATCATTTGCGTCCAGAGGATTAAATGAATTTGGGCACCCAATAGTTCAGCAAAAGAGCATCCATTTCAGCGATGTCTGCACTCAAGGCTTGAACCTTGTGTAGTTCGCAGTCTTTGAAAAGTCCACCACAATCTAAAACCAGTACTTGTACCTCTCTTAACCTGAGCCATTCGGCAAAAATGTTCACAGCCCAATTATTTCTTTATTTAGTTAATACTGGAACATCCTCATTAACCGAATCACTTTCTTGGGAAGACGATTTTGGCTGGTGAAAACGACATGATTCTGGCTGAGACGCTTTACCTTTTAAACTCAGCCAAATATTGAATATTCATTTCTTCTACAAATTACTATAATCACTTGTTTGATAAAACAAAAGATCATGACATTACACTCATACTTAGTTTAAAAAAAAAGATCCAGAAGTAATGTCAAAACCTTGTGCTTGGTTTTTCATCAGAAACAATAAAATATTATGGCATCATGCTTTCATCTCTGTTTCTCGGTATTTGGAAACCCTGGAACTCGCATTCGTTTTTGACATATTACTTCAAGCCTGTGAAAAGAATTGACCTGAAGCAACACAGATTGTAATTTACATTACAGCCCTCAAACTTGTTTAGTAAGATTTCTTCAGGTACATGTAGATGTACATGTACAGAATTCAATACGTATCATGAAGTATTCCAGGGCTATTGACTCCCCAACTTCAACAAGATCACTTGTTTTTTTGCGTTTGATTAAAGGAGAACGCATTCTTATTTTGTTCAGATTGTGTGGTCTTGCGAAAAGGAATCAAGATTTTCTCTGTAAGGGACACCAAAAAAGCCACCCCCAAGATTCTTTTATTGTTTGCAGGGGCACCCTCGCATGGAATCTCGCATGCGTATTGATCTCGATCTGATGACAGTCTCTTTTCTCTTTTCTCACATGCTTAGTTTTCTAGCTTGGAACCCTACGGAAACACACAGGTTAAGCGATTGTCAAACCCAGTTCATTATTCAATAATCCGAGATTACTACTAGCAGGAATTCATTAAATTGATGACACACTGTGTCCCAAGGACTCTTCTCCTTTAATTTAACTAAACATAAACTGCTGGATTTACCCTGACCTAAGAATAATGCTAAACGTGACACTAACAGCAAATGGTAAAACTTCAAGGGACACATGGTGTTGGAAATCAAAATTGGGCGTGCATCTAATTATGAGCATTTCTGGACATAAGTGAGGTACTACATGTAAGTACTGTCCAGCCAAACTAATGACATTTGTATTGACAGCAACATCACCCTACTCAAGCTCTCAAATGAAAGTTTCAACCAAGCAACGAGCTCCCAAACCCTCTGCAAGAAACATGTGGATCGCATCAATGAGAAATGGTGCTGCCAGTAAGTAAAACAAGAACAATATTGTTTCTTTATAAAGAAAGGAAAGGAACTTTATATAAGTGTCTAGTCATTCTAGCGCTGGAGCACTTATTGCCGACACTGTAAACTGAAATCAACAATAATATTAACGTGAAGGGAAGGAAAAGGAAAGGAAAGGAACTTTATTTGTCTAGTCGTTCTAGTGCTGGAGCACTAATTGGGGACACTGTAAACTGAAATCAACAATAATATTAACACAAAGGAAAGGAACTTTTATTTTTAATTAGTGTCTAGTTGTTCTAGCGCTCAAGCACCAATTGCGTGGGGACACTGTAAACTGAAATCAGCAATTAACGCAAGTCAAATCAAATGTTGGTTTTTGAGGAGAGGGGAAAACCAGAGAACCCAGGGAAAAACCTCTATTGGTGCAGAGTAGAGAACCAACAAACTCAACCCACATAATAATGAAGCCGGGTCTGGGAATCGAACCTTGGCCACATTGGTGGGAGGCGAGTACTCTCACCACTGCGCTATCCCTGCACCCCCAAGACAATTTTTTTTTTGTAAATTACTGTTCAACTTCAACAAAATATTACCAGTATTCTTATTATACTTTCATTCCTTTTAAAAATAATTTCCCTTTCAGCTCTGAGCACTGAAAACAGTCCCATGAGGACCTTTGCTGGCTCCAGAGCATCTAATAGCAAGCATTTGAAGACAGGAACTAGAACACAACATTTGAGTGATTTTGTTGTGGTAAGATTTTGGGCTTGATGGTGTACACATAAATAATTAATAAAAAGAAATTGTTCCATTGGTTTGTGGACTGGAGTATCATGCTGATGTTCAAGCTTCATTTCCCTCGCAGATATACATGTAACTCAGGTTGGATTTTCCTTGGTGTTCCCAAATTTGTTTCTGCCATGCTGACATCTCCTGCCAGTTGGGGTTTTTCAGCGTGTTATGACAATTTTTTTTCTTTTGCAACTTATTGTCATAACGAACATTTACATGTAAATATTCTCAAGTGGACTTTTTATAACTACAGTAAAAGTAATAAAACACAATTATAACTATCTAGTAGGCAATAGCACAACAATTATTTTAGACTTAAGACACTTGTTAGCATTAGTGCTATTAATGCTCATCTTTTTTCAGATAGACAACTTGAAGAACAAGAACCATGTCCGGAGTGCCAGCATGTCAGCAAGTAAGTTTTGATAGATTTTTAGCTGAAGTGTCTCCCTTTTTTTTTTTCAAAAGACGGATTATTGCTAACTTTTATGTGTGCTTACTTTTGAGGCGAACCGCATCTGGCTGGGGGTGGTCCTGCCTACAAACCACAGGAGGACTACTATGATGAAGTCATAGAGTTGAAAAAGGTTGGTGGTACTGTGATGATGGCCATTGTTAATTTTGATACGACTTCGATCTAAAAGGCAAAACAGAAACTTATCTTGGAAGAACATATTTGTTTTATTCAAACAAATCAAGAAAAAAGCTTTGTTAAGGCAATGATACATGTACATGTATTTGTTTTCACCATGTGCTCGGGCTGCCCAATAATGTCACCACTTGTGATTCCACTTGCGTTGGCCATCACAAAAACTCATTCATTATAAATATCGTTCATACTATTTAGACTTCACATCTCACATGTGAAAAAGAGGCTAAAGTAAGCTAAGAATTTAATTAAGGGTTCATAGTTAGAGTTTATGAAAAAGGGAGAGGCATCATGATTGACCTTCATATCAGAAGCAACTCCGGAAGTCTGACACCTGCAGCTTCTTTTTTAGGGGTTAAGAAAATAGGAAGGCTGTAACTGCACATTTCACTTGCATTTATTAAATAAGCATTTTTTGTAGCTGTGTTCATAAAGTACATAAAAGCTGGGCAACTTGGAGAAAAAATGCAATGAAGGGTTGTTCAAACATTAATTTGAATTATTATCAATATACGCAGCCAAATAGAAAATCGGCCTCTTCAAAACACACCCTCAGCGGGCCGCAAAAGACTGACAGCGGGCTGCTAATGCATTATCAGCCCTACAGCTGGTTGGTTCTTGCTTCAACTTTGTGATATGCCTATTATTTATGGACGATTTTACACATTTTTTCGGTAATTTTAAGTAAGATCACTGGACTAAGTTGATTCTTTAATAGCTTGTTTAGTCATCACTTACATGATGATTTGAAGTGACTTTGAACTCGTTATTCACTTAGGTTGTATTATTAAAACTCGCCTTCTTGATATCATTTGGCCTTGTTTATTGATAATAATGATAATGACATGACTTTTTTCGGGAATTTTGTTTATTTGCACCCTTGTAGTGTCATTTGTGGCCCTCGCGCTTCATGCTCGGGCTGCAAATGACACTACGCGGGCGCAAATAAACAATATTCCCTCAAAAAGTCATGTTATTCCCTTATTAATACTTGAGTGTGTGGATCGAATCAAGTGGCTTTTGTTTTATATCAACTGCGTGCAGGTCATTAATACTTTGAAAGCTGAAAACAACATCATCAGCACGAAACTTCGCAGGGTTGAAGGCGAGAATGTGTTGAAGGTAAGAGATTGTAAGTCTTGTCTCACTGTGCTTGAAGCTTTTGCTATAAACTTTGATGAAGGACTGATGGTTGACAATTCCACCTCCTGGTAAGATTATTTTGCTTTGTTGGGGAATCTAATAGTGCATTGTTCAAGAACAATAATATACTGAGCTCTTGCTTTTGCTCTTCTTCAGGACAGAAAGATGGAAGACCTTTTGAATCAAAGAAAGCAGGTATTTGCCTGAATACCACATGATTAAGTGTAATGATGCTCGGATGATGAGGGTGAAGATGATCAAAATGACAGTGATAATGATATTACTCCTTTTACCCTTCATTTAACAGAAAGGAGAAGTTCATTTTAGTCTAAGGAAATTATAATTATAACATTTAAGGAAGAACACATTCACGAATAAATGTTCATTTCGATCTTTTGTAGGTTCATTTTCGCAATTTCCATGTTCACGCTGCATCTTCAATAACATTAGAATTTCTGGTTCTTTGTGGTAAACTCTATTAATATACATGTCTTTGGAATAACATTAACACCGACAAAATTGTCATTTTACATCTTTTGAAGTGTGGTACCATCCATAAAAAACAAAGCTTATTTTTTATCCTTTAATGTTTTCACGGTTAAAGTGATTCCTTAGATGGAACTTGTCATAGAATTGAAAAAGGGGGGGGGGGGACCGTGCTCGTTTCCATGGTATGCTATGGTATGGTATTTTATTTGTACACATTACACGGATGAGTACAAGACTCGTTAAAACGTGAACGTGCCAAATAACTATAAATCTATACATATTAACCCTTTAAGCCCCGAGGGGTTCCCCATTGACGAGTAAAATCGTCTGGCGTTAGACAGAGTAAAATCTATAAGTGCCATTTGGCACCATCGGGGCTGAAAGGGTTAAACAGGGACATAGTTTTTTTCACGCTGTTAGCTTAACCCTTTAAGCCCCGAGGGGTTCCCCATTGACGAGTAAAATCGTCTGGCGTTAGACAGAGTAAAATCTATAAGTGCCATTTGGCACCATCGGGGCTGAAAGGGTTAAGACATAAATTAACTAAGTAGGATGAAATAAATAAGGGGAAAACTAGCTATATAAAAATCCAAACTATGTGCAAAAGTTACAATAACACTTAACTCCGGTAGTCAAATTAAAGTTATTTAGCATTGTCCTAAAATCGTTAAGAGATGGGGCTCTCCTAACACAATCAGGTAGATTGTTCCATAATCTTGAGGTGATGTAGAGATATGACTTATGCATAAATCTACTGTCATAGGTCATTTTCATTATTACGAAATATGAACATCTCCTTAATATTGAGGTGAGAGCATGAGAATATCTACGATGCTCTAGGGTCTTTGGGTTCATGGTAATGGTACAAGTCGCCGACGAATAAGGCTATTTGTGGCACTTACAATTGCAGCGCATCCCCAATATTGGAGAAATTTAGCTTGACTTTATAAATGTAATCAATGATATAACGCGGAGCCTGTCATTCTATGGTTAATTTATCTAATACTTTCACCTGCGTGAAGAAATATAAAAGTGTAAATATACACTTTTATATTTCTTCGTGCGCAGCCCCAAAGGAGACCTTCACGGCGACATATGACTGCGTTTTGCCCAAAACACCCCTAAGCGAGGCGACGAGCATCCCTCCCCTTTTTATATGGGATCCCCTCCCCTCCCCTCCCCCCCACCCCCGGGCGTATTGCCTCCTTCCGTACAATTTTATGAAACTGCAAAAAAACTGGCAATAGCTTTTTGTTGATTTTTTACTTCTCCTTGAGGATACCGTTCTGATCAAAACAGGGTCCGAAATTAACTTCTTTATATGGGCGACGACTGGCGACTGGATAAAAATTTTCAGTCGCCAGATGGCAAATTGTGGTTGCCAAAAACATAGTTAGTAGAGGAGACTGGTCCCCTCTACTAACTATGCCAAAAATTTTCTCCTGAAAATGCACGTTTTGAACTTCTTTATGGAGACTAGAAAGCAACGACCGCGCGGTCTTGTGTATGTCTCAAGCATTATTTTTCGCTTTCGAAAGCGGACATTTTGGAGAGAAATTGTACCCGACCTGGAATGTAATGAACAAGTCCATCTGCCCATTTGTTGAAAATTTCAGCCACGGAAACACCAGTCACGTTCTGTCGCACACGAGCCGCCATGTTATTACTGTGCTACATTCCTCGCACCAGTCCCTCAAATCTCTCTACTGAGTCGCAGTTTTTTCGCCCGCAATACGTATTTTATGAGAAACCGCAAAAAAACGTGGCGGCTTGCGACGTCATGGAGACCTATGGAGGTAGTTAACGGGAAAACTCCTTTCATTTAAATTTCAAAAACGTCGGCAGGATAAAAAGTAAGACACTTGTTGGCAAACGGCTCTGAACTTAATAGTAGGTCGCCCACTGGCGACCAACTGTGAAATTCTGGTCGCCAGTACTCAATTTTTAGTCGCATTGGCGACCAGGAAGGCGCAATTTCGGACCCTGCAAAACTATTAAATAAAATATGGGGGTCACCTTACTCATTCAGGAGAACAATAACATAGCCATTCCGTGGGCATCAATGAAAATCCGCCATTTTATCAATGTGCGTGAGCTGATGTGCGTGCCAATGACGCAAGAAATTAGGGAGCTTACGCAAGGACGACAACGACGACGACGACGACGACGCCAACGAGAACGTCGTCAAAACATAGCGTTTCCCGTTATTGAAATAATTTCGTTATAACCCCAAGTCGTTCGGAATGGAAAGTGGGTATCAACATTGCAGGAATAAAATTGGCAAGAATTGTGTGGTTGTTTGGGGAGAAAATTTAACAAGTTTCGCCATGCTCTCAAAAATGCAAATAGGGAGCTTAAGCACGCGCGTTTTTGAGAGGCGGACGGCAACCGAAAGTGAGCTGTTTCCTTTTTTAACTTCTCTCCACCCAACCACATTTGCATTGCGAAGTATCTTTTCTCCATTAGAGATGATTAGTATAAAAATCTGGGAGACACCACTGACCTGTCACGCGAAATGTTCTGTTCCGGGTACCGTCCGTGTCTCAAGAACGCGTGTATTAATGACAGTGTTATAATTTATGTAAATGCTTTGCCGAAGACAAAATGGATCTTATCACTAAGAACATGATATTCCAACGTTATTGAAGATGAATAAACATGATAATTGCTATAATGAATCTAAGAATGATTAAAATGAATAGTTTAATATTCATGAAAATGTTCTTCCTAAGATGTTAGGGAATTTCCGTAGACTAAAATGAACCTCTATTCTCCGTTAATGAAGGGCAAAAGGTATCGTAAATAAAAAAAACAATAATAGTAATGTTGTACATACTCAGGCATTGTTTTTTTTTTCTGTAATAAAACTGCAATAAGTGCGATCAGTAAAATCTGTAGTGTTATGATCTTGCGCTTTTGAAATGAGAGATTAAATTCAACTTCGTTTTCTCACCAGCCTGAAGATGTTAGAAGGACTTTGACTGACAAGAAGGGTGACACCAGTGCGGTTAGTATTGGAACTTTTGAAAATGACCGTCACAGTGCTGTTTTAAATCTTAGACCTTATAATTATGCCTCGGAATTTGATTCACGAACTGAAAATTCATTGACAAACAAATGTCAAGAGCCATTTTACGGCGAAGTGCTAGAGCTATGCTGCCTTTGCTGCATTGAGCAACAAGACCAATCTTGAGCCTGTTTTGATGCCTGCCAGGGTTTTCAATGGTTTTTCAAAGTTCCAGATTTAGTAATGAAAGTACTGGACAGGGTTATTTTCCGTTGTAAGGCCAATTGCAAGTTGGGAGAGAACCGTCAAGGAGACCTGCATTGGGTCTCCTTTACATTACCGTAAATGAAACTCTCAGAAATACTGTTTACACTCTTGAGTTTGGAGAGAAATAAGAAAACTAAAGATATCGTGCGAATGAAATGCCAACAGATCAATTCCGTTTGCTAAGATAAATGAGGCGATGTGCCTTCTTCCTAGTTTGAAGGATTTATTGCGCCTGATTGTCTTGTGTTTCTTCAGCGCATGGCTTCCTGAGATACCCAAGTCTAAGAAGAAAAAGGAAAATGAAAGCCATCAAATCTACAAATTTAGACAACTTATGGCGTCAAAGTAACGCACGTGACATGAAATGGTAAACAACCTGACAAAACGTCAGGCCTCCGGCCTCAAACGAAAAACTCTGATGCCTCACTGCTTTCACATTTAAATCAAGACAATTAGGGGCACTTTCCATTCAAGAACAGAATTCCCTGTGCTCAATGGAATGGTACTTTCCACTTGAAAACTCGACCCTAGCCGCTTTATGTTTGCATGAGTTTTGCACCAATAAAAGAGATTCATGTGAGTGTGCTCAAGCTTGTTGTCAGCTTGAGACAATGACAACAACAATTTTGTCCAATGAAAAGAGATGGTTTCTGCTCAATTGTTCTTTGTTCAGTGTGAGCCTTGTTGTACACTAACCAGTACATTAATGGACAACGATGCAACAACATTTCCGCCTGCCCGTAGTAGTCGAAGTAGTAGCCTTTCAGTTGCTTTTTCAGATCGTAAACAGTTTGAAACAGAAACTCCATGCCGTGGAACGAACAGTAAAGGACAAAGAAGCAGAACTGAGGTATTAAAGTCCAACTAAGTGAAAAGTGTTAAATTGCTAGCGGTTCTTTCTACATGTATTTCTTTGTTTTAGCAATTGACAAGTACGCTGTATACAGACTGAAGTGAAAGACTAATGATCAGGGTCTTGAAAAACTGAAGAGAAAGTACTGGCTTTCTTAAAATTTCATCTGCAAAATTTATGTTTTGACTTTAAGTTTTCTTGTATAAGGACTACAAACCTTGGGCCCTTTCTCTCATCCTTTTTTCACAAACTCTGTGGGATGTTGAAGATCCCACACTATTTGCAAAGAGTAGGACACGGAATTGCTGGTGTTGTCATATGCCCTACTTTCTTCTGCCAAGTGTGGCCGCCTTACCAGTGACGCTTTTAAAAGGCTTATGGTGTCTTTGGCCTCCACACCGGAAACAGTCTTAAGTCAAGGGGACTTTCCCGTGTGCTAGAACATAATAGGGAGCTTTAGCGTCTGCGACGGGAACGGCAACGTGAACGTCATCTCAGAACATAAAATCGCGTTATTGTAATCACTTCGCGACTACTACAAGCTTTTTGACGTGTCAATGGTGTTGGCAGTCCCTCAAGAATGAAAACTATCTCCTAGTGCTGACGTGTTCTATAAAACCTCAAATATGTTTATTTCACGTTGCAGTTTTGCTGACGACGGCAAATATAATAGGGGAGTGAAAAACGCACTTGCAGGGCGTGCAAACCTATTGTTTTTTCCCACTAAATATGCAAATTTGTCGCCGTTGTCGTTGCTAAAAGCTAAAGCCGCGGCTACACGAGCGAGTTTTGTCTCGCGCCGGTGATGCGATTTTTTTCAGATTTTATCGCCTGCGCGCGAAGGTGGCTACACTTGTGACAAATTTTGGCAACAAATTGAAGGCCGCGCGAATCGCATACTTCAAGAGACCTGGGCACTATAAACAGACATTCCTACTTTAACTTCATTGGCTAAATACTCTTTAGTCGCGTCGCAAGCACGGGCAAAAAGTTGCAGGGTGGCTACACGGGCAACTATCTCTGCGATTTTGTCGAGAAAATTTCAACTCTGGCGACTTTTTACTTGCGATTTTTTCACCTGTCGCATCGCCAGTTCAAGGGTGGCTACACGTGCGATTTTCTTCTCGCGCTGGCGAGGCGACAAAGTTTGAAAAAATCGCATCATCAGCGCGAGCAAAAAATCGTTCCTGTAGCCTCGACGTAAAGCTCCCTAATATACAGTACATGTACATTACCCCAAAAAGTAGTTGGCTCTGCTTGCCGAAAAAAAGGGTTAATCCAGGGTGTTGAGAAGTCCCCCCCGGATAATCCGGTGTTTTTCTCACCTAAAAGATTAATATACAACATTTCTTTCTTAAAGTATACCTTTTTCATGCTTAATAAAGTTGTTACGTGTTCTTCTTCTTCTTCTTACATCACTGCAGTCAGCTCAGAAAGACGATTAAAATGACCAACATTGAAGAACTTCAAATCCAGAGTGAGACTTACTATCAAGAGGTAACAGTGAATGTCTCAAAATTTAGTGTCTCCATCAAATTGTGTGTCATATGATCATATGAAAAGTTAGAACTTCGATGCATTTGTAAAACAATACTTTGAATTTAGAGTTTCGACAATTTCAATGCAGTATAACACGACAACTGTCACCTGATCCTAGTTTTAGGGTGCAGGGATGGCGCAGTGTTGAAAACTCTCGCCTCCCACCAATGTGGCCTGGGTTCGATTGGCAGACTCGCCGTCATATGTGGGTTGAGTTTGTTGGTTCTCTACTCTCCTCCGAGTGGTTTTTTTTCCCGCCGGGGTACTCCAGTTTTTACCACTCCTCGAAAACTAACCTATAGAGCGGTTTTCAATTGAGTGTCGAAAGTAATTAGCGAATTGCTTTGGTTTAAGATTAGTTCTCTCAGTGATTGGTTCAGAGTTCTCGCGCCGCTTTTTCAACCAATCAGGGTTGCATTGCTCAAAGCATGGTTAGCGCTAACCAGCGTTAAATACAATGGAAACCTATAGGTTTTGATACCTCTTAACCAAAGATTAGCGCGGCTAACCAGGCTTCGAGCAACCGGCCCCAGAAGTGAAACCAAAACCAATCGTGGCTCGCACGTGCACGTGTCGGCTACGTGTAATTACTTCGACTTTTGATTGGTATACGGGATTGTCTCCGTCCTTTTTGATTGGCCAAAATAATTACTTAGATTTGATTGCTGTAGAGTGTCCCCAATTAGTGCCTTGGTGCTAAATACAGTTGACACTCAAAATTAATAAAGATCATTCATTATTATTGTTATTTATGACTTCTCTCTCACAAGTTTCCTGGGGAAACTCAGTTACTAATATGCCAAGGTCCCACGTTCGACTCCTGCAAAGGGGTCCTTGGATTTTTCCGAAGTATCCCAGAGTTAACGAGATCATTTTGGCACCAAATAGAGCCATGTCCAATTGAGTATTGGTAGTATACGCTTTGTGATTGGCTTCAAATCTCGCGCCTCGTTCTTAGCCAATCAGAGATAAAGATAGACCAACACGACCAAATGGGAATTGCCTCCTCTCATTTTGCGTTTAGCGTCAGCGGCGTCAAATTCTTTTTTTGCTAAGGTCAGCTGATTTGATTGTCAGTGTCCGTTGTGATTGGACAAAGATTGGTTACACTTTGGTTCCACAAAACTCGATTGAAAACAACTATGAAACGAGGGGAAGAAAACCACGACAGAGGCGAACAACTCTCTCTCGTACCTCTCAATTAATCTGGCGTGCATTCATCGGAAGCCCCAAACTATGAATTTATCTGCATCTTAAGAAAGAAATCTCGCTCCTCGGGGCGCTGAGGAGAAAGTGCTGCCTTTGTAATTACATCTACAATTGGTTAGATTATATAGTCTCGGATAAGGACTATAAACTGTAGGCTCCGTCTCACAACCCTTTAATTTTCATAAAACCTGCGGGAGGTTAAAGATCCCACACACTTGCCGAAAAGAGTACGGCATGTAGTCCCCGTTGTTGTGGTCTGGCCTTTCCTTCAGCAATGTGATTGGCTTGGCGTAATCTTCTAAATGGACTACTGATCAATGAGACCACATAACAGCAAATTGAAGGAGGCCATCTGCTGAAACTGGTAAATAAGTAATTGGTGGCAGTTCTGGACATTTGAAAAAAACAAGTCCCTGTTTTCCTCCGTAGTGTTTGCCGGCGCCGGCTTGTGATCGAACTTTGTTCGGTCCATTTGTTTGTGTTAGTTTTAACTTGTTTTTTTTCTCCAGGTTCAGCGACTGCAGTTGGTTGTTTTGGAAATGCAGCAAGCACAAGGTTATGATCATTATGGAAAGACTAGGTAAACCCATTGTTGCAGAAAACAGTAAGAGAGAAAAATAATGTATATGCACATGCCGGGAGCAAGGCCTTGCGTTACCTTCACTGCTTGGGACGATGTGTCGTGACGTCAACGAAATTAAATCGCGCGCCAGTGGTTGGCTTATGGTGTATGATGCCACCTAAGCAGAAACAGCCATAAGTCAAGAGGACTTTGCCCAGTGCGTAACATGTAGATGTAGATGTAAGAGGTTTAATTATTTGTCCAAAGTTTTGGACAAGGTTCCCAAAGGAACCTCTGCCAAGCAGGTTATGTGTAAGCTTGCATCAAAAAATAAATCAACAAAATAAATAAGGAAAGAAAGGATAATGAAAAAAAGAAGAAAGGATACTTTATGATACGGTAGTTTTGAAGAAATTATGCCATTTCCTCTGAAACTCTGTTTGTTTCGCTTTTATATAATGCGTCGGTTTTTCAAGCAATGAGAAGCAAAGCATAAATTAATCGCTTCTTTCACGCGTGCTTTTTCGCGCACTGAGCAAGTTGCGTGCAATTGGAAGGCTTGCTGTAGGTACACGTACAAGAACCTTTCGATGTTCTTTCGAATTCCAAGCTCTGTGCTACGAGTGTATCCGAAGGCTATTGTCAGTTTTGTGACAAAGTGTGCTGTATAATCCATTGTTTGAATTTGTGTTAGTGTTTCCCTATTGCCCTTAAATAATGATTCAATTCCTTTTGGTTGCCCGCCCCGAGGTTGTAATTGTTTACCATTTAGATGCGGAAACAGTTCCCAGTAGTCCTTGGCTTGCTTAAATGGTGAGGAAGTTTTCTGAGTGGGAACATTGGGATCGGCGTGTCCTGATTTGAAAAATTCGCGTACATTTATTGAGAGACACAAACTTGGACACGTAGTGAAAGCGTAGGGGAAAACATTTCGATCCAGGAACATCGGCGGAAATTTTGGATTTCCTTGTCAAACTTTCCGAGAAATTTTGATACGGCTGGCCAAAAGAAAAAAACTTCGCCCGTCAAACACGAGAACAAAAGAAATGTTATAAGTTGTGTGATCGAATGTTTGATGTCCTTCAAATTTTATCAAACACGATCAAACAGCAGCAAATAAGGTGGCCAAACGGTAAAATGGTTGGTCACCAAACAATGTTTGATGTTGTTTAAACGCCAAACATTTCCCGTTTGGCCAGGCCCTTACGTTCCAAGTGGTGAACCGTAAGCAACCACAATTTTCATAATTTGTTCCAGCTCTACTTGGAGAAGTCCGTCGCCAAGAGAGCAAAAAGGAAAGCCATCAACCTTGACTCTCAAGCGTTTAGAAGGTACAGTATGACAGACAAAAAATTGTTAATGCGCTATAGTAACGCCAGCCCAGTCGAAATGTTTTTGAGTAGTAGGCAAGCTGGCTATACTAATAGGCAGCAGAGGCCCAAGGCCACTCCTTGAAGAGCCAGAGGCCCTTGCATGCTAGGGGGGTCCGGGGGCATGCTCCCCCGAAAAATTGAGAAAATATTGGCTTCAAATGGTTGCATCTGGTGCATTTTAGGGTAAACAGAGCTCCTGTTAGATGGCATTAAGATAATAGTAATGAATGAATTAAGAGTCACACAAGACCTTCAGTTTTCAAATTAAAGTTATATTCCGCCAGAAGCATTATTGGAAAAAAAGGATAACTATCGGTACAAGCAAGTACTTCTCAACTGTGAAAGTGAGAAACTCAGTTGCTGAAAGTTGCCTCAAAAATATATTATAGTATCGGTTAAACTGCATGAAGTTCAAGGCCTCAGATCTTCAAATCAGTTGAGCTATATATAATCTCAATGCAAAGCTATTGGTTTCCGGGGCTACATACTTGATACCGTGCGAAAAAATTTAGAAATTTGCGGAGTCCCTGCGCCAACGTCAAGAGATCGTTTGGACGCCATCTTGTTTGTACTTGCAGCAACCGTGACCGCTGACAATCCATTCGGCTCACCTTCTCACGCAATGAGCGCGTTCCTGCAGAAGCGATCGTGTGCGGCTGGGGTTTACGTGGTGTATTTTTTAGTTACAATTTTAACTGGACGTTTAGAAGAGACCTTATAGCCTGAGAAAGGATGAAGGCTAGCAGCATGCAGTCGAAACGTAGTGATTAACAACAACTCAGTGATTGACAACAACTTGAACAACCTCATCCTGAATACAAGTCTGACAAGTGTGAATTCGAAGTAAGCGGCAGATATTGCGTTGTAGGCGGACAAATAGCCATTGTTCTTTCAGGGACATGACAACTGATTTTCGTAGGAACTGGTATTCTAAAAATATAGACTCATTTGTGATTGTGCTGGAGAGCCCATCCATGCCGTAAAAACACTCTTATCTAATTCACTCTTGACCAAACCCAAACCATTTATCCCCCGGAAGGCCCCAAAGCCAAGGTGTGTGTAACCACAACTAATGTGGGTATTTCAACTGAGGAAGGTTCATGCACCAGTCGAAATGGCTTCAGCGAAACAAAAAAAAATAGTCAGGGTTCTTTTGGGGGACAGCTATTCTTAGAGTTATTTTCATAGAGTTAGAGTTAAGTTTCCAAAATCCTGAATTCAGGATTTTGGCAATTCAAGATTTTGGACGGCCAAAATCCTGAATTCAAGATTTTGGAATTCAAGATTTTGGACTTCCAAAATCTTGAATTCAGGATTTTGGAAGTCGTTAACTCTGACTCTAAGTCATAACTCTACTGAAATAACTCTATTGATAGTTAACCTCGTTGTTTTGCACAAAATGGAATTAATGGGCGTTTTCCATTTATAAAAAATTTCCGGAAATTTCGGTGGAAATTTCCATCGGGTGAAAAACGTGTTCCATTTAACTCAGGTCCGTTCGCCGCCCAGTGATTGCGATTTTACGCGCCAAAATTTAAAAATGTGGCCGTGAATAGCCTGGAAGTGGTATGACCTTTCAAAAGTTGTAAATGGACCACACGTTTCCATCGGAAAGTTTCCAACGGGAAAACAGGACTACCTTTTCAGAAGTTCCGTTTTTTCCGGACATTTTCCAGTGGAACGAACCAAAAACGTGTGTACCATTTACATCCCAACCGGAATTTCCGGAATTTCTTGGTAAATGGAAAACGCCCTATGTATCGAGATGCACGTGCGTTTGCAGGCTAGTGCTGCACGTTCAGCACGATTTTTCTTTGCACGTTTACTTATCAAGGGCGGAGCTAGGAGGGGGTCCTGGGGGGTCCCCCCCCCCGCCCCCCGTTTGTAAGCCTTATTTTAAGCAAACAACTTACAATATTCAGGTGGCGAAAACGCCACAATCTGGTGAGTACCCGCTGTTTGGCACAGCGTCATCCCCCCCTTTGAAAAAGCCTGGCTACGCGCCTTCTTACTGAACTTTGTGTTGTCGAAGTTGCCTTTAGCTGTGGATACGGATCTTTCAGTCATAATTCATCATGTATAGATGGTTATGAAACCCCGAAAGCTTCAAAGGAGAGAACAGTGACATCGCACTTCATGTTAACTTGGCCGTGACCAAGCACAATCTTTTGTCCTGGGTTCACAACTGAGTTTTGAATAAATTAATCGAAACTTTTCATTTGCTGTCTTTTAGAAAAAGGGTGCGGTTTGTTTGTGCATGGTCGGGGCCAAAACAGCGAACAAAACCATAAAGCAAAGAAACATACCGACTTTCATGACCATTGGAACATAGACGCATAGAACAATCCTTAATGATATTTTTTAAATGTTTCAAGGAAAATGGTCCAGGCTATGTAGCCAATTTATTCAAACCCCGAATTACACCATATAATCTTAGAAGCAATGGTTTAAATGTTGTAAAAACTTCATATAATAGTAGATTCCTTCATGTTTCATATGCGTACATGATCTCGCACATCTGGAACCAGTTGCCATCTGCTGTAAAAAACGCACCTAATGCATCATCCTTTCGGAGACTTTTAACTAAGTTAAATTTTATCGGCTGTCAATGCAGCAATTGTCTTTGACCCGATTTATTTATATATTTTTTTTAAATTTAATTAGTCGCTATCGAGATATCAATTATTTAAATTTTCTTTTATATTGTCAAACACTTTTATCATGAGCCTGTGGCTCGGGGGATTGGGAGACCACCCCCTGTGTATCTGACATTAAATAAATTATCTTATCGTATCTTATCTTATCTTATCTTATCTTATCTCCATATTGTTATGTTAACTATGTTTCAGTCTAGGAAGAAATAAAATTCCGCGTACAACGGGGATATCAAGAAACTTTTGCGCGACTGAATCAGCGAGGCCTCTACAGTAAAATCTCGATTTAACGAACTTGTATTGGATGACATCATTGGTAGAACAAACAAAATCCTTGACTTATATAGAGTAAAATGTACGGAAAAGAACCTCGATCAACGGAATTCTGATATAACGAGCTATATTTCGATGTACCTTGGCGCCTTTGTATTGAATTGAGGTTGGCCGGTTCAATCAGCGATTCAACCTCCCCTTTTTATCACGTCGAGTATATCTTACCTGCGTGTCTTCTGGCTTTTTTTCAGAGGAAAACGACCACCTGAAAGCCGAAAATCGTAGTCTCAAGAAAGATTTATTATCAGCAATTGAAAACTCGACTAGTGATAAAAGCAAGGTCCCCATGAAAGGTGAGAATATTGTTGTATTGTCTGTGTATCGACTTAACTGAGTAGTGTTTGTAAATACTGATAGAATTCTAATGAATGAAGGGGTAGTTTCTAAAGAAACTGTGGTGCTGCGTCGGTGGGGAAGTAGTATACAAAAATTTGGTTTTATCAACGGAGTTGATAATGTAAATTGGCCACCGTACAGAGATTCTAAAAGCTGACGTTTCGAGCGTTAGCCCTTCGTCAGAGCGAAGGATTCGCTCAGTCGTGCTTTACACATGGTGGATAATCTTGTAGTATACATGTATACTCATTCTATCGCTCTTTGACCACATGTTATTACTCTAATGAGGTTTTGATGCATTTTTTGTGTTCTTAGCTGAATACGCAGATATGAACCGAGGACAACTTCTAGCAAAGATTCATGAACTCGAGGAAGTAAGTATCTTTTCAGCATTTCATTGCTATCTACGTTGGCGATTGAATAATTTCATAGTAATGTGCGCCCAAAAAGACGGGATTTTTTTAAAACTGGAGGTGCACTTTGCCACCAGTTCTGCACACAGGCACCCCACTTTAAGGAAACTCAAACGACATGCACACGTGTGTCCAGAAATGCGGGTAGGGTTGTGCCTCTTGTTGAACTCTATATTTCATTGGGTTTATAGTGTTGTACTTCCTGTGCTAATTCAGTGAGGTACGACACGACCCAGAAATGGTGGTACTGAGATGCATGCTCAACTCGTTCGGTCTAAGCATTTGCTACCCATTTCCAACTATTAGGTCAGTGCAGGAGCTCATCAAGAGGGAGTCTCTATCTCCCATTCTTGGCTTAGGAGTCAACCGTTTCCGAGTAGATGTATTTATTTACAGAATTTCGCACGCCCACTGTTGTAAAAGCCAGTCTCCCTTGGGAAAATCAACAGACCCGCTGTTGTAAAAGCCAATCAAAACAGAGCTAGAGCGGTTTTCAAATGATTGTCGGGAGAAAGAAGGGAGACAATCCAGTAAACCAATCAAAACTCAAAAGTAATTACACGTAGCCGACACAAAGCGCGGGAGAACGTGCACGCGCGAGCCACGATTGGTTTTGGTTTCACTTCTGATTGGTTGGAAAAGGGGCTCGAGAACTTTGAACCAATCACTGAGTGAAGTAATGCAAAACAAAGTAATTCGCTAATTACTTTCGACACTCAATTGAAAACCGCTCTATCTCAAAGTCAAGGGAATTGTGACTTTTTTTCGCGGGAAAAACCCGTTCCTAAAAATAAATTTACTCGGGAAAGAGTTGTCTCGAGGAATAAATGGAGATAGAGGCTTCCCTTGATGAGCTCATTTAAACACGAAGACGCACTATGAAAGGCGTGGTACCTCATCAATCAGCCGTGAACGCAACCTTCTCTGTGATAATTTGTGAAATAAATAAAAGCCCCTTATGGCAGTGTCCGAAATATGTAATCAAGTGTTATCTGTCGTTCTGTTTTTTAATCCCTAGTCCCTTTTTTTGCGCGCTAGAAATATCTTTTCGGGCTTCAGT
>NC_090874.1:73705414-73712914 GCF_036669935.1 Montipora foliosa | reverse complement strand
GTGACTTCTCACCAGCAATTTATTCAGCACTCGCTCGCGACAAATTGAAAGCACAAATCACGTGCTTAGGGTTTTGCACTTACTTTTACAGAATCTCTTGCACCAGCACCACTTAAACGTGATAAGACACGTGTCCCCAAAGCACTTCCACGTAGTAAGGCGCGTACACGTGACCTGGACTCTTCACTTGTCGAAGCGCGTGATTCGGTGGTGGTAGTTGCCGAAGACGCAAAGTCAAATCCAAGTAGTGATGCGCCTGCAAGGGATAAGGAATCAGCACGTGATCAGTCTCCACCAGATCTCGATAAAGCACTTAATGTTTCGGTCGTTGCACACGATGATACAAATGTTGGAAACGAATTTGCATGTGATCCATCCGCTCTCGCACGTGGCCCGTCTGATTCGGATGATGACGCGGTTGTGATTGGTGGGTCAACTAGAAGCAGAACAAAACAACAATCAAACGTTAAAACTGCTTTGAGTTCCACTGAGCCTGGCGATGACAGACAAAACACTTTAGAAGTAAACAAAGATTCGCCAATCACGTCCACGAAAAAATCTCGTAGCAAGAAAACATCCGCGAAGAAAAAGTCTAGAAAGAACAAAACCGAAGATTACGTCGATTACAGCAGTAAGGAAGAGGGTAGGTTTCAATCGTGATTGAAAAAAAAAGAACTGGCTAACGCTGAATCACTATGGCTTCGCACTGATCTGTTACTAAAACTATTTTAGCCTAATCTATCAAACTTGAAACAGTCTTCTTATTCCCGCCAAGTGGCTATAGTAACATATCTATTCTATTTAACTTTTCTTGTAACTTGCTAAGCCAGTAATCATTTTCGTAATAGGTTTATCCCCGCATTGTTTATGGCTAATCTGACAACTTCTTATTGACTTGTTTGTTTTTAGTTCATGAGAATATTCCGTGCTATTTTCCTCCAGTTTCTTTTTTGTTGTTGAATACAGAGGGAATAATATTTGCGTGCTAAGTAACCTGGCTCTTAGGAATGGAAGCGAGACTAGATATTATCCCTTTTAACTCACACCATGCTGGCCTCCCCTTAGGTGGTTTGTGCAACAGTCACTTTATCGTAGACTAGCATACTTTACATGAAAGAAATCGAGTCTGTTACTTTCAGCCTCGCTATGATTCACTGGCCAGGTCACTGAGCCCCTACACCAATAGTTTATTAATGTTAAAGGGTATATGTCATGTTTTGTTTTGTTTTGCTGTTTTTCTGGTCAAACTAAACCAGAAACTCATCCCTATGACTTTGGGTACAATACTTCTTTAAATTCAAGAAAAAAGGAAACAAGATGTGGGATGAAATTTGAAAAAAAGTGCTATTTTCGGTAGGATTGTTTGCCAATCCTTTTAGTTTTAGTGGGTGGAAGATGAAAATACCTCCCAATTTTATTTGTTTTTATCCATTTCTATCCTTGTTGTTACGACAGGAGACCATTAATAGTCTCATTGCAGTAACATAATTTTAACTGCGCAAGCCTCATCATTGTCTTACTTTCTCCACTCATTCATTGGCCGCTTTTATCGTTTTACAGTATGAGCAAACTATCCTAAGATCGCCGCCCTGTTTGACCCCAAATTATTGCTTGTTTGGTAGCTACAACAACTAACCCTTGCTTGTAATCTTTCGAAGGTGCGCGACCTCGTTTGATCTCTCCTCCTCGTTTTTCAAATATCCCTGAACGCAGCGAAGATGAAGAAGCCAGTTTTCAGAGATCCAAATCAAATCAAAGTCTTTTTGATGAGTTCCCAACCGTGTCCGCAGGCAACGAAGCTGAGCAACGAGCGAAGAGGAAAACCTTCGAGATCGTGGACAGTGATGACGATGACGATAATGTGGTAGTGTTGCCGTCAAGAAGAACGCTTGACACAGGAATCAGGAAACAACGCCCTTCTCTTTCGTCTTCAACCCGAGCAGCAAGCTCTCTGGGTGAAATTGACGACGAGGTAAGGCCTGGGTTGTCACGCTCGACCTATGGGATAGGCTCTACGAATAGAGAAAACGAGCAACGACTTAAAACCAGAAACGTGGAGATCGGGGACAGTGATGATGATGATGATGATGACGATGCGGTTGTATTGCCGTCGAGAAGAGTGCGTGACACAGGAGTGAGCCAACCGCGGCTTTCTCTTTCAACTTCAACCTTAGCAACAAGTTCTCCGAGTAGAAGCGAGGACAAGGTCAGGCCTGGTTTATCACGCCCCGTCCACGAGACAAGCTCAGCCGAAGGTGAAGTTCTCAGCATGAAAAACAGGCCTGGTTTGTCGCGTGCGACAGGAAAACTTGCAGCCAGAGGGAATATCGAAAACTCTGAACTCGACATTGGAAAAGGCGTACAAAAACCGGGCTTGTCGAAGTCTAAACGACCAATGAGTGCGAGAAGACCAAATGGAGATCGTAACGATGGGCCTTCTGATGAAGGAAGTAAAGGAGTTACGGGTTGGAGACAGTCTGACGCACCCGCGAGATCGGAAGATGATAGCGATGATGAAAACGTGGTAGTAACCGGGAGAAAGACAAAGACCGCAAGTGGTGGTGGGAAGACAAGAGCACGTCCCAGTCTTGCTCGGAAATCGCCTGCATTTACACGTAAGAAATTTCGATGTTCTCATTACGAAGCATTAAATTTCCACTTTGTTATGCCCTGCGGTTGCTTTTTTGTCAAGACTAGTCTTTGGTTTAATATGGTTAGTTTTTAACTTAAATGACGAACACTATTTCGTCAATTTCATATACTATGAATACCGCAAAAGGGGTCGTTACACTTGGGAACGTGTCTTGTAATTTTGCTGCGAAAGAAGTTCTCTCGTTGCGAGTCAAGTTTTGTGACAGTTATTGCGTGACTTGTTTTTTTCTCTCGCGATCACATGAGGGAGGTCACACGAATAATTTTTTTGGGCAGTGGCTGCCAAACAGTGTGAAGCAAATTGCAGCGGTGATATTATAGCACTGTACTTCGCTTGAAAATGTCGTTGCAGCGTTGAGGAAAGTGGAATCGACTTTCATTCTCGAAACTCCTTGTGGCAAACAAAATATTGCGACAAGATTCTGTCTCTGGGTGTGTTACACTGGGGAGTTTCGCGTTAAACCTGTGCGTGTCTCGAGTTGGAAGACAAATTCCCTAGTGAAACATAGGCTTAAGCCTTAACTGCGCCTCTCATAAACATGCAGATTCAGAAGTTGAGTTTTCAAACAAATGTTTGGTTTTTTAACTCTGGCGGCCACTTTTGAAAGCTGTTCAAGAAACAACCGACGAAGTTGAGCGAAATCTGTATGTAAGTTTCGATCTAAACTTAAGGAAAGAGTTTGCTTGGTTAGTGTATGAAAAGCGTGTAAAACTGAAGCCTATGTTTCACATGGCTTATGTCCATATGCGTCAATTTTAACTTGCCCGTGGTATGTAATCGTCTTACTCTCACATTACAGTGGCAGCACCATCTCAGCGTGAAACGCTTTCCAGTAGCTTGGATAATTTTTTCTCTTCGGCTGCCTCCTCTGCTGCAGACGCCAACAGCAAGAAGTCCCTCCGTCGAACCGCTGCTCGTGTTAACGAGAGTGACAATGATATCAATGATGATGATGACGACGAGGATGAAGATGACGACGACTTAGTCGTTTCTTCGCGTTCGAAGCACAAATCTAGACGAAAGGAGGCGCCTCGAAAAGACTCCCGCGATTCAGGTAAACAGTTCCTAACAATACTCTTTGCGAGAAAGCGATCATTGTGTCTATTGTACCTTATGGCTCCCCGATATGCGATAAGTTAACAGGGCTGGGGATTTTAAGCAACGACGACGGCTACGGCAACGAAACCGCGGCAAAGCAAGAATATGATGGGTTAAAAAGGAAAAATACTCGTGCTGCACGTGCAGCACGAAAACCGTGCATTTCTTTGCTGTACTCCACAAAACAACAACGTGAAATCACCAAATTTTAGGTTTTGACGACAACGTGAGCATATAATCATGAATCATTCACTTTCTATTCATACTTTTAAACCGTTTGTACTCATCCAGTTACAGCATAGGTCGTCCGTATTGTACAAGGTGAACAAGACAGAATAATCACGAAATAGTTTCGATAGCGCCAAGTTATATGTTGGAGTGACGGTTTCCTTAACGTTGCCGTTGTCTTCGCAATTGCTCAATTCAACTCCCTATTGTTTTGTGGCATTGGTGTTGCCGTAGCCATAGACGTAGACGTAGCCGTCGTCGTTTTTCAAACACAAGAAGTCATTATTGTGCGATCCAAGCTCCAGCTGGGGCCCGTTTCTCGAAAGTCCCGAAACTTTACGGGCCATTTTCGGGTGACAAAATTCTCTTTGTATCTCAAGAGTGGTTAGGATTTAAGTCGTCAAACTTCACAGTCATTTTTCTTTTTGTTACCTTAAAAACATGTTAAAAGATCGGCTTTCAAAAACAAGCGGTTGGCAGTTTCACAAACGGCTTTTCGGGCCCGAAAAGTTTTTCGGGACTTTCGAGAAACGGGCCCCTAGCCCCAGTTGTTCAAACGATGGATAAATCACTATCCACTGGATAACTCAATCGCTTTTGCTAGTATTTATCCGCTAGATAGTGATTTATCCGCTGGATAGCGCTATCCATCGTTTGAACAACTGGGGCCTGATCTTTAGCGCCTTTTGTATTATTCAGGTACAAATGCCGTTTTTTAAGGAGGTTTGAAAGGGTTTCAACACTTAGAAGACTCCCTGTTTACATCAAATGACGCTACAACATTGTATCACGTAACTGCAATGTTATGGTACCATATGAAACATTGATCATTTCCAAACAAGATGTGATCATTATAGTAATGTAATAAGTCACCTTGGCAACGGGAAAGCCCAGCAAAAACACCCTATATTTTGGATTTAGTTGCTCATATCTCAAAAACGAACTCGGTGACTCCCCTTTTTATTGCTGAAGTGATTAGAGGGCCACGATGAAACTTTCGGCAAAGTTAAAAAAAATTATGTCTAGAGGATTCACAGCTATCTTAAAGAAATCACAAAATTAAGGTGGCTCTGAATCCACGAGACAGAATCTACAAAGAAATAGTTGCGTCTTTAAAATTTTCCAGATCCGTTTGGACGGGGCCTTAGTTATTGAGAACTTGCTTTCACTTTTGGCCCTCTGCTCGGCTTATAATTCTGCGCTAGGTTGGTCTCGATAAAGAAAGGAATCGTAACGTAGAGTTCAGGAGCACAGGACTTATGATATAAGGATGACAGTAAACATATTCCCGAATGCACGTCTTCAATGTATTTTCAATCCTTCGGTCCTGAAATCATCAATGTACCTCTCAAATAGAGCAGTTTTCAATTGAGTGTCGTAAATCCAAAACCAAAGTAATTACTTTGGCCAATCAAAAAGGTCGCAGACAATCCAGTAAACCAATCAAAACTCGAAGTAATTACAAGTAGCCGACACAAATCGCGGGAAAATGTGCACGCGCGAGCCACGATTGGTTTTGGTTTCACTTCTGATTGGTTGAAAAAATGGCGCAAGAACTTTGAACCAATCACTGAGTGAAGTAATCATAAACCAAAGTAATTCACTAATTAATTTCGACACTCAATTGAAAACCACTCTATAGGAATAAAAACCTATAAACTAATTGGGTCATGCTTCAAATGGCAATTTTCTGTTGGGTCATGGACATTTAAAGTAAATTAGTGTGATGTACATGTACTCGTTTTCTCTCGTTTACTCATTCGCTGTTTCGGTTGTAACCGCGTCAAATTCGGTGCAGTTACGCCTTGTGTTTACACAATTGCGCTGCCTTCCTTAAGCTTCTAAACCCGGCGCATCGTTTTCGATCTCGTGAAATTGTGCCGATGCGAAGCTGCGTTCTTGTTAACGTTCTTGAGTCACTTTTTTTTTATCCTCGGACTTCGTCTTTTCTTCCCCCTCTCTTGTCCGTTGTTATTCCACCCACCCCACCCCAACTCTCTTCTCTCTTTCTTCCAAATGGATTGATCGATTAATTGTACTTTTTTGGTCCTTCTGCTATTAGTCGCTGACTTGTGGGCCACATCAGAAAAGAAAAGCACCTCTAACAAGGGAAAATCTGTAAGTACCATCTTTGTTGATAAGCAAACACGGCTGACAGTATTGTAGAAAATGGAGACGATTTGGGGGATTTTGGCCGAATGAAGACTTCTGTTTCTCCACTAAAAAGGAAAGGATATCTAAAATTTACCAATGTTGTAGTTATGTCATCCACTAGTTCATTTCACATGGTACTATTTCTTCGAAAAAAGTTCGCGGCAAATTTTTGCATAACGCCTTCATTGCAGCTTACTGTAAATCTGCTCTTCGGAAAATTATCTCCATAAAGTGCCAGTAATATTTTCGCCCTCAAGGTATTCTCTATTAATGAGGAAAATCGTCCGGTGTTAGACAAAGTAAAACCTGTAAGTGTCATTTTTTGGGGTAAAAGGGTTACACTTACAGATTTAATCTCGTCCCCAGAGTGAAAGTCCGTGTTCTTGGTGCTGACCAAAGGAAAAGCGGGCTCTGGGGACGAGATTGTCACAGATTTTACTTGGTCTAACGCCAGACAGTTTTACTAGTCAATGGTATCCAAATTTAGGGAGAGGGGGGTTGGCCGTACGAAAAAACACCTTTATGGAAATCCTTAGGGACAAAGGGTTAGAAAAAGTATTTTGGTCTGGCCAAACCTCCCTACATTCAGATGAAAAGACTTGAAAACATCCCTTGCCATCCCAGTCAACATACTACATTTTGATTCCTATCTGACAAAAAAAAACAAGTTCGCGTCGTGAAAAACCATTCCTTTTTTTTTGTTTCTCTCCCAGATTCGTCTATGCAGAGTATTTTTTTTCGAATAATCTGTTAAGATTTTGTGCAAAAGAATTGAAATTCTGAAATAATCAAACATGATGTTATCACAAGACTCACACAACAGAACCAATACTCATTTTCAACTTCGGCAGCAATCTTCGCACACATCATAAACTGACCCAAGAGAATATAAATGCAAGAGAGCGAATGCCCCCCATGTTTAGCCCTATTCCGATAAAAGTTATTTGAAATCTATAGGGGAATCTTTGTTTACATTTTTGCTTCGTTAGCACAAGCCTATCGTTTTCTTATTTATCAGCCAGAAAAGTATTACTGAATATTGAAAGTCCATTGCATAATGAGCTATCTTTGTAACTTTGAGCGCAGTTTACCAGATAATCACTGAGGAATGACGCTTTGAAAATTCTAAATTTTACAAAAATGTATGGACTCATTAGCGCTTTTGCCACCCAAGAATTTATCAGTTTTTTATGGTTTTAACCATCATAACCAGCGAGTTATTGTTATCAAAGCCAAAAGGCTTAAAATTGGAGATTTAACTAAGTGAATAGCATTATGCCTTCTGTCAGCAAAATCGTACGTTTTTGAACAAGATGCAAACAATGACGTCAGCAAAGATTCGCCTATTTTTAGTTCCGTGTTATACT
>NC_090874.1:73692914-73700414 GCF_036669935.1 Montipora foliosa | reverse complement strand
TCAAGAGTCTCATAAAAGTGGGAAGAATCGACTTGGTAAGGCGTGTGAGTTAAAAAAAGCTGCCTTGGTATTCCCTGGGATGACAAGAAAATTTGATTTTGATTTGGGGGGCTTTAGTGAAAGACAAACTGAAGGTTTTGGCGTGAACTGTCCAATGAAGCGTTAACGCTGGATGTTATGTAAAGGCTACAGACGAGTTTGCTCGCTTTAAGTGACAGATAATTTTTAAATAATGAGTAACGCTTATGTAAAGATGAGCTCGAAGATAAGAGGTGGCGGAAAAACAGCTCTTTACACCTTGTTATCCCGCTATAATGCTATAACCCGGAAACTGTAAGGTAATCAAGACGTGAATTTTTTTTTCCATCACATTCAGCCAAGGAGTTCAGTCTGCAATAATTTCTTCCTTGAAAGCCCTTTATTTCCCGCAGCTTAAAGAGACCACTGTGATGTCACAGATCATAACCTTTGGCGAGAGTCCAAATATAAAGTTAATCAGATTTCAGAATGCCCAATCTTATTTTGTTCCCTATTGTTGAAATTTTTCAAATTCCTCCGTTGTTATCTGTGTTATCCGCACAGGGCTGCCTGGCATGTGGTGCGTATGGGAAGTGCTTGACATAGCTTTGGATACCCTTGGATAGCCCTGGATAGCCGTGTATAGCCCTTCATGGCACACTACAGCCCGATTTATAGGAGTGCACGGTAATGGATTGGCGTTAAACATTTAAGCACATAATGTTGTTGACAAGTAAGTCATTATCATATCTTCATTTGCGCTCGAATTTTAGAGTAGCTTTGATGTAGCCATAAATGGACCTCTTCCTCTTTAGCTTGTACGTTTTGTTTTCCCATTTCAGACCACGTGATGTTACCCTAGGGAACAGTTTCTTTCAAATGTGATCACGTGCACATGTATGCATAACTTATGAAAAAATAAAAGGAAAATTCCTTTGGGAACATCTGAAATGGAAAAACAAAACGTACAAGCTAAAGAGGTCCCTTTCTGACTCCGTATACTACCCAGCGTGCTTTAGTGGGTTCCAGGCGACTGGGCGAAAACTTGCGTGAAGACTGGACAAAAGTCCTTGACATGCGCCAATCAGTTCATCATGTCAACATGGCGGGTTCTCTCTTCGGACTCAATTCAGAGATTCCGGGAATATCGTTTTACGAATTCCTTATGGAAAGAAACAATTCACTAGTCGGAATGTCGACAGTTTCTTTCGCTTCGTGGTAAAGGTAAATTAAAAAAGAAGGCTAGAGTTCATTTGATAAGGAGAAACTTCAATCTCTGCGTTGCTATCCTAAGTTTCCTATTTGTTTTAGTTTTGTCCTCAGCGACGTCAGTGTGGCACCGACGTTTATTAACTTAACTAGTCAAGCGTTTTTGAGTGATGTTGCTGTACTATGATTTTAAAAGACAACCATTGTCTATTTCATTTTAACACTGAGTGCTTTAGGCATATCTTGATTGTGATTGCTGGTGTCACTGTTAAATGATACTTCTTTAACAGAAATGATCATCGCTTGGCCAAATTTTAAGATGACTGGAATAGCATATAAAATAGACCAGTGTAGTGACCAGGAAACCGAGAAATGAAGGCAAATAATATATTGACCATAAAGCTGATGACAATGTGGTGCCTAAGCCCGGGTGTTTATCGAGGGTGATTTTATTTAGCGCGGTAATAATAAGAATAAGTCGAGGCAATGCGGTGATTATTTGACGACGGCGTTTATCGATTAAATACGGAAATGTCTGAAACCTCAGTAAAGTTCCTGCCCAAATAGAATTGTGCATAGCCATGATTTTACTGAATCATGGTGAGCGACACGTGATTCATCTCTTACTTTTGGAGACTCGACTGCTACATTAACGTTGAGCCTAAACATCGGAACTCCGTCGTGTCTCGTCGTGTCTAGTCCCGTCCCGTCCCGCACGCACGTAAAGATTTAGCTAACGTCCATTCTAACATTGAAGAGAATCTTATAAACAAAGTAAATACATATCTTGACTGTTACGCTGGTTTATCTTTTACTTCATTTGTTTGATATTTGCTTGTTTTTAAAACATTTCGACTTCGCTCGCTGAGTAAGCTTGAACAAAAGTTCTTTTGGTGCAAATCATGAACGGAGGCCGAACGGGCGTGCTCATGGTTTTTCGTCTCCCTGCCGACAGATAGAAATCGCTTCTTATTGCATCATGTTCTCCGTTAATACCTTTATCGGAAGCTAGCACTAAATACTTGATATTGTAGCGGCCGAGAGTTGAAATCCCGATCCCTTCCCCGAATTGTGTTCGGAAAGCTTTGGAACCTCTGTTGTTGATGCGTTGGTGGCACCGTAGGTGCTTACTTTTAATGCCAAGTCCAGCGTATCTGGTTCATCTCGGACTATTCCTTTCGCATTTCCGACAATTGCTCCAGTGCTGCCCCATTCACCAAATGGCCCTTTTGTGTTTGGTAGATTGCAACGTTGTTCTTGCAGTGTTTTCCTCCAAGAAAACTTTTGGACTGTGCTTGAGATCAAAGTTTTGCTTGCCTTAACAGCTGGCAGACATTTGACTCTTTTTGTCTCTAACCGACATTACCATTAAATCGTTTTTGTTATCAATGCTTTCATTCCAATCACTTGTATTTCCAAACAGGAATTGGGATGCTTGGATAAGTCCCAGTGCTGAAACTTCTTTGGTGCAGTTTCCTTTTTCCTGCATCTGAAACAAAAATGTCATTCCAAACTTCTTGTGTCGTGTAATTCTCGAAATCTGGCGATTCTTGGCAGCTGCGAGTTCCCGTGGGTCTTTCTCTTACGGAGCTAAGAGGTGGACAAGTAATTTCTAGTTTTCTTTCTTTTTCTTTGGACGAAAAAATCCGAGATCTTTGCATCGTAAGGTGACTGGTGGATAATGAACGGAATATTGTCGGAACCGGGTTCGCCTCTCCTGGAAAGCGACTTCTGCCCATTCGAATCTGATTGGAAGATGTTTGTTGCTGTAGCTTTCTTCGCTCAATGCTGACCATAGGGTTACTCTTGACTTCCTGTATTTGCGCGAGCTCTTTCTTTAGCGCTTCTTGTTCCTTCGCTATCATACTTTTGGCTTGTATCACTTCGGCGTCTAAGGAATTTAACTCTGAACCAAGACGCTGGGATGCCATTTTGTTTAGTCGACGAATTGCAAAAACTCGATTTGAGACCACCGAGGGACTGTCTTCTCGCGGAGGGTACCAAACTGCCGACATTTTCGGGAGCTTGCTTGTATTTGTTAGATCCTTCCAAAGACCTTAGTAGTTGAAATCAGGAATGACGGCTAAAGCTTATGCCTTTTGCCCAGAGCTATGAGCTTATGCGTCATTGTTTGTTGCCAGCTAATTAGGTAGAGACGCAGATTAAAGAATGTGACAGTTAATTTAATGTCACTATCGCCATGAACGATTCACTTCAAAAATTTTCATTTCAAGAGTCTCATAAAACTGGGAAGATTCGACTTGGTAAGGCGTGTGAGTTTAAAAAAAAAAACTCCCTTGGTACCCTGGAATGACAAGAAAATTTGATTGTGATTTGGGGGGCTTTGGTGAAAGACAAACTGAAGGTTTTGGCGTGAACTGTCCAATGAAGCGTTAACGCTGGATGTTATGTAAAGGCTACAGACAAGTTTGCTCGCTTTAAGTGACAGATAATTTTTAAATAATGAGTAACGCTTATGTAAACATGAGCTCGAAGGTAAGAGGTGGCGGAAAAACAGCTATTTACACCTTGTTATCCCGCTATAATGCTATAACCCGGAAACTGTAAGGTAATCAAGACGTGAATTTTTTTTCCATCACATTCAGCCAAGGAGTTCAGTCTGCAATAATTTCTTCCTTGAAAGCCCTTTATTTCCCGCAGCTTAAAGAGACCACTGTGATGTCACAGAACATAACCTTTGGCGAGAGTCCAAATATAAAGTTAATCAGATTTCAGAATGCCCAATCTTATTTTGTTCCCTATTGTTGAAATTTTTCAAATTCCTCCGTTGTTATCTGTGTTATCCGCACAGGGCTGCCTGGCATGTGGTGCGTATGGGAAGTGCTTGACATAGCTTTGGATACCCTTGGATAGCCCTGGATAGCCGTGTATAGCCCTTCATGGCACACTACAGCCCGATTTATAGGAGTGCACGGTAATGGATTGGCGTTAAACATTTAAGCACATAATGTTGTTGACAAGTAAGTCATTATCATATCTTCATTTGCGCTCGAATTTTAGAGTAGCTTTGATGTAGCCATAAATGGACCTCTTCCTCTTTAGCTTGTACGTTTTGTTTTCCCATTTCAGACCACGTGATGTTACCCTAGGGAACAGTTTCTTTCAAATGTGATCACGTGCACATGTATGCATAACTTATGAAAAAATAAAAGGAAAATTCCTTTGGGAACATCTGAAATGGAAAAATCTGACTCCGTATACTACCCAGCGTGCTTTAGTGGGTTCCAGGCGACTGGGCGAAAACTTGCGTGAAGACTGGACAAAAGTCCTTGACATGCGCCAATCAGTTCATCATGTCAACATGGCGGGTTCTCTCTTCGGACTCAATTCAGAGATTCCGGTAATATCGTTTTACGAATTCCTTATGGAAAGAAACAATTCACTAGTAGGAATGTCGACAGTTTCTTCCGCTTCGTGGTACAGGTAAATTAATTTTTCTTTTCCTTTTTCAGGCCTTTGAAGATGAAGAACTTTCTGAATTGGATCCAACTCTGACGAATCTCGACGATGGAGATAGTTATGACCAACTTAACGACGACACGTTTGGCTCAGGAGCCTTAGGTAAATGATTATTTTTCCGTACTTTTAGCGTTTCCTTTAAAGCAGTTTGCTCTACTTCTTACCAATTTGTATAGGCGAAACAAACATGTGCATAAAGTTGAACCGTGGATCAAGAGTTATTTGTGTAACAAAATTAAGCCAGTCATTGTACAGTCTGTACGTTGCAGCTATCTGTTGGTAACGTTATTTTCTATATCATTTGGCCAGTTTTAGGTATGTAATAGGTTATTCAGAAAAAAAAAACCTAAACCGTATTTTACTGATAACTTTCGTTTTTGTCTTTGTTCTCTTCCGTCCAGCAGTTTTACTTTCTATTGTCATTTTCCTACATGCATGTATGCTTCTATTGTCGGTATACAAAGGAGTACAACATTTGTGAAAGGTGTTTCTTTGACACCAGATATTCAAAGCAAGGAATTAGATTTTCACAATGAACTAATCAGAAAAGCAAAATTAAAAAAAAAAGAAAAGAAAAAGCTGGTAATGACAAATACATGTGTGGTCAAAAGTACTACTTTCTATACTCCTTTTCAACCCTGGTCATAGTCTCTTGTACTTGTGTGGGCTAATTCTCAATGCAGAATTTACAATAGGTGGAGTTGGACTATTATATTCTGAAAGTGAAGGAGCAGTGTGGTTGTTTTTTCCAAGCTTGCAAAATGAATAATACCAACAATGGTTACAGCAAGTAACCAAAAAAACAAAAGGTACAACTGATTTTGCCGACAACTTGGACATGAACTCTTATTATGGACATGAATTCTAATTATGTATGAAGGAAAAAATAAAAATTCCAACTTTAAACACCTAATAATGATTTTTTTTATTTTTGTGTATTTTAATACTGTTTATTTGTTTTCATATTAATTACATCTACTGCACAGAGAACCTTACACTAAACCACATAAGTCTTATTTAATGCATACTATACTTATGACACACACACACGCACACACACTCATACACCGCTTTCCTAAGCCTCAAGAGTATCGCATTGGACTAAGAACAATACACAAGGTACAAGGATATCAGACTGATAGAATATTTACATATTTGCCCCATTTCGAGTAGTGATCAGAGAGTCGATCAACGTTTGACTTGGCAATCATTGTCTCAAGTTGATATGCTTTATTAATTTTTGCAATAAATACCCTAATACAGGTAACTTTTTGTTGCATCTACAAGAGTACAGATATTGTCTCACTAACAACAAGATATGGTTTACATATAATTCATCTTCGCAAGAGAAGATCCCAAACAAAATATCTTTAAGTGAGAGCCTTTGAATCTTAACACCTTGATCACCAAGCCATTTAATTACTTCTGTCCAGAAACTCTCGGGATAGTTACAATATACAAGAATGTGCTCAAGGGTCTCGTCCGCATCTCCACAAAAAGAACACGCCGGAGATAGATAAATGCCAATCTTATGAAGAAATACATTTGTGGTTAGACACTTATTCAGGACCTAATAATTATTGGTGTTGTGACAAATCATAGATTACTGGACAGGGACAAGGGAGGCTAGGAAGCTAGTAAAAATGTAAAAGGGGAAAAAAAGAGTCGAAAGATTGGTTGGTAAACTGGACAGCTACTGTGCACAGAATGATATGTGAACAAGCATAACAAAGTGCTCATACAGCTATTTTGATAAGTCACTGTATTCACGCAAAAATTAATTTTAAATGTAATAGACCTTATTCACGATGGCCGCTATGTTGGATTTGCTATTATCATGCAAATTAGCTACACACTTCTGAGGGGGCAAACAACACAAATTCGAGAGGTTATAACGAACATCTTAGCCACACAGATGATTTGTTTCACGTTGAATGTTTATCACGTACATGTAAGTAATAAAATAGAAAGATTACACGAGTTACTTCGACGTTTTTTAGTGAAAAATGAGCAGCTAACTAAGTAGAAAGTCAAACTGTCAAAGGCAATCCAAAGATATAAAATTATTGTAAAAGTTACTTAATTCTAAATACTAAAATGGCCTTTAGCAATGTTAATTCAATATTTTGACTAGCCGATTTTCCGCAATTTGCCTTTTTTTCAATGTTTGCCCCCCAGCATAACACATGGCTAATTTGCATGATAATTTGACAACCAACATGGCGGCTATCGTGAATAAGGCCTACATGTGTATTCTTGCGTTCAAGAAAAAAAAGGCAGTCAGGAAAAAAGTTTGCAAGATTCTATGACATGAATAGAGCAGTGTGTAACTTTGTAATGCCAAGAAGCTGAGAAGCTAAATGCAACTCTTGTGATTGTAGAAGATGACTGGGAGCTTGCTCATAGGAAACTATCAGGCTTACACGAGGAAGGGACACACGAGGTGCAGTATGCCAACTGGCTCAAGCAGAAAGGCTTTGAGTGTAAGCAGGGTGAAGAGAAATCTACAACAGCAAAATATTTGCATAGTTCAACTCATGAAGATTTTGAGGATGAATTGAATCGTGAAGAGGTAAAAACAATGAGTTGCATAGAAACAATACTGAAAATTAACTTTTGCAGTTCCTCCTGTTACGACTATTATATTAATTAATTAATTAATTAATTAATATAAATATGTTTCCAGTATTTCAAAGTACAGTACACGTATCTATACCATGATTAAAATGTTACCTTTTGAGGTTTGTATGATTTTGACAGTATTATAATTCCTTCCTCGAACAGGAAATCCTG
>NC_090874.1:73680414-73687914 GCF_036669935.1 Montipora foliosa | reverse complement strand
AGCCGGACGTTCGCCAGACCTCGTTTCTTGAATCTCTTATCTTCCCTTATCAGCTGTCAAAATATGCTCACAAGACGACAAATGATTGGTCAATTATCCTCCTAAATCTCCATAACAACAAAAACTACAGATTCACTAAGGGGGGAGTGAGTGCAGGCCTAAGATCAAGCCGCCATGATTGTTTGTTGCTGGTTACGATAATTCAGAGATCGTCGCGCGCGGCCAGTTACGGCCGGTTTGGATGTCGATGGGTTAAAAATCTGCAACACTTAATTAATTATCGTTCACCGGTTAGGCTTACGCTTCAACTTTAGTTTAGTTTTTCGGATAAATGACTTCCTCCAACAGTTAAAAGCTTTCAGGTATTCTATTCACTGACCGTCTAACGCCTCTAGCCATTCACTAGCTGACCATATTAACACTTTAAGCTGCTTCCGAAGCGCTTGTTAGTCGAAGTAACTTAACTGTTAAACGCTTGCAGCAATGCGTTAGCATGACTTTGCAAACCATTAGCGGTGCCTGTAAAAGCGTTAGCATACCGTTAGGTACCGTTAGCTTCCATTACCCGTGCGTTAGTTAGCCGTTAGTTTTGTCCGTTTAACGTTAAAACGTTAATGAACGTTTTCCCGTGTGAGGTCACATATTTATCTTTACCTGCAGGATGATTCCATTGTTACAGCAATTCCTCCACCAGGCCTGGTGCCTCCAAGTCGATTCATGAAGAAACCCCCACCTGTAAATGCTATTAAGCTAGAGGACCTGGAAAAGGAGCTCACAGGGGATACCAGTGCTCCTCAGCAAGTACCAGAGGGTCCAAAGCAAACACCTCGCAAGACAATGATAGGTCAACCACCTCCTGGTATACCGAGGCCCATGATGACCCCTCCTGGTTTTCAGTCTCCTTTGACAAGAATGGTAAGCATCAACTATGTCAACTACATTCAAGTTTTACAAATTGTGAGTAATTTGTTTGATCTGAACTTCGCACATCGAAAAGTAAAGAGCAGCTTTCCAGTCTTTTGGAAATAATGATTAACTGTATGCACCCTTTGCAATGTTAAAGGACTGTTACACACATGCTGTTTTGACAGGGTAATTACTGTATGTAGCTCCCTGTGTCACATTTTAGCTGTCTTTGCCCTTTTTGAAGCTCTTGACCTTAAACTGTGTGTCTTATTTGTTGGCAGTCTTGGATGTACATGTAATTTTAGGAGAAGGAAAAACAGAATCGTCATTTCTATTCCTCTTTCAAAATGATTTTTTTCTGTTTGCAGCATACTCCCCCATTGCCACGTCAGATGTTTCAACCACCAAGACCCAGTCCCTCTAAACATCCAATTTCTGCAATGTCTGGAATGCATGGTATGCCTGGAATGCTAGGTCCAGGTCCAGGGCCAGGGCCAGGGCCACATTTGTTAAGAACCCCCAGGACACCTCTGTTTCCAAGGGATCCATTTTCCATGTTGCATTCTGACCCTGGTAGGTACATGTCAGCAAACGAGTGCACATATAAAGACAGTCTGGTACATGCGACTGTAACTTCATTAAATTTTGATATTTTTGTATAGGGGTGATGAAAGTACTTTCTCTTAACCCATTGACTCCTGGGGGTTCCCCATTGGCGAGTAAAATCGTCTGGCGTTAGACAGAGCCAAATACTAAGTATGGCCTGTTTTGGCCAGTTTAGGGTTGAATGGGTTTTAATCTTGGTAAACGTAATGATATTATAATGTTTTCACGTAAGATACATCACTTTAGTAACTAAAAGCAAGCAACTAATTAAGGAGCTGTAAAGAAGCCTTAAAAAAATCCTGGATTGAAACAAACCCATGTATTTGATTATGCATCACATAGAAATCAGGTGCACGTGCAATTGAGTTAATTTCATGGGAAATATATTCAGAAGTGGACATTTCATTTCTGTATTTTTGAATAATTTTGTTTTATAACTAGGTCATTTATTACTCCGAGGGGGTTTCCTTAACTTTCCGATGAGCCCACAATATGCAAGATTTGGCAGCCCTCAGTTTCATAACAAAAGGTTCCAGGGTCCTCGTCACAACTTTCCAAGAAACCAGTATGACAACCGATTCTCCCATGAAATTCGTTCACCCAGACAGCAGCAGGACAGGGGGGAACATCAGCATCAGTTTACCGACTTAGAAAGGAAAATTCACAACATACTGACTTTGGCTGAAAGTGGTCCAAGAAAAGATGACCCTTATGCAGGGCTGATGACCAGAAGAGAAAAAGAATGGTTGATCAAGATTCAATTACTTCAACTCACTAGCAATGAACCAGAACTAGATGATTATTACTTTCAGGTACACAGCATGTATTAGTATTTGATAATAAAACAAATTAACAATAATGTCATATCATAATTAATTAAGTGGATGGTAGCCATCGTCAGAATCAAAACACTTGACTCTGAAGATGACTTCCCCTCATGTTGCCCCGTCCCTATCAGGTCTACATCTACATTAATTTTGTACACAATTTTTGAAAGTTGGGAAAAGTGGTCATACTTTGATCAATAACCAAGCAATGAAGGGGGATGGGTTCGATACCAGGTTGATGTCACAAAATGCTTTGCATCGCTGTTTTCAAAGAACTGTCTCAATGCAAAGCAGTTTGTGACGTCATCCCAGGATCAAACCCATTCCCCCTCATTGCTGTTTTTTTTAATTTTATCGGAAACAGGGAAAAATAACTGATTGCTGATTGGCTGAGATGGAGGGCATTTTTAATCACGAGAGCACTTTAGGTAATCAAGAGGGCTATCTTGTTCCCAGGATCTCTCCAAATGAAAGCTTGTTAAGTTGATTGTTGTTTCTCTCAGCACTAAAAGAGCATTCCTCAACAATTTTGCCCTTCATGCGATAAACATGAAATCGCAATGTGCCCTTGTTGCAATTAAGGATTAATTTCACTTGTTTTTTTTAAGTTTTCGAAATTGCCCTCATGGCTTCACGACTCAGGCAGTTTTGTGAAAACTTTGAAAATGTGTGTGAAATTAAGCCTTTATTGCCTTTGGGCCCATGCGATTACATATACAAAGTATGACCACTTTCCCCATTTTTTCAAAGCCAATAAAAAGGAGAACCTTCATTCAAGAGTTTCTAAAAATAATGTGATGTATGTGGGACGATTTCAGAGATTAAATAAAGTGAAAAAGTGTGTCACAGTGATAGGCACTGTAAATTGGTAGCAGAATCCACCTTTGTCATTCACATGTCAGTAAAAAGTTTGGTTTGCTTACCGGTCCAGTTCAGTGGACAAACGACAGTGCTTGAAATTAGCAGTCGTCCGGTCATGATTTTGGGAAAAAGGAAAGGTTGCTTTCCCAAAGAAAAGACAACAGACATCCCAGCCAAAAATAGAAAATGAATCACCTAAGCTTGTCTGTTTTCTACTGTCAATGTCCGATAGCAGTGTGAAGTTACAAGGCTGCCTGTGCTTGCAAATAAGGCGCCCCAGGCGACTGGGCGACCATCAGGCAGCAGCCTTGACAACAATGAATTTGCAGTAGTTGATTATTTTCCTGTGTTTTGAATATCTGTGGCTTTTACAAAAATTGTCAGATAAGAAAATTCAGTGTCACAGACATGTAGCTGGCGATCTATTTTGAAAATGCAACAAAAACACCCCAGACTCCCACAAAAAAAAAACACAGGCACACACTTAAAAATTGTGGGATACTCAAGCTCCAACACCATGTGGTTGCATCTCAACATGCGTGCATTTAATCGTAAGGGGTTTCCTAATGGGCAACCAAATATTTATCAGAGCAACCACATTTACCAGTTTAGTCGCCCCGCTTTTGAAACAGGGATAAACTGGAATTTTTTTTAATTTCGAGCACTGAATCTTCAGTGAAGTGAAAACTGCTGGTAATTTCATTTACCAATGGTCCTAACTTTTTAGACTTACACACGGAGAACAGCGGCCAAGGAGCATGTTAAACACAGTGAGGGTGTACAGTTAAGACCTAATGTACAAGACAATAGAGAAGTTAGAGAGACAACAAACATGTCCTTACCGCAGTTTGAACGAGAGAAGAAGAAGACTTACACTCCAGGTGAATTACTGTACTTCAGGTGAACTACATGTACATGTGCATGTAAAGTTGAGTTGTCTGCCAGAGCTGATCAATGTGTTGTCTTTTTAGTGGACTTTCATGGGTCCTTAGGAAAGGTTTCTTCTGCGTCAGTTCAACACCCCAGGCAAATGGTGGATTTGAATGTAGTGCATATCACAAAAGGTCTTGAACAGGTATTAATATTGTGTCTTACAAAGCTTGTCCAGGAAGTGTGCATGCATGCTTCTTGTACATCCTATGCTTCTTAAAAAGTACACAGCAGTAAGAACTTGGAAGAGAAAAGGGGATAAAAACATTAATTTTTGTACAAGTGACATTTTATTTAAGTATCTCATTATGCGCAGTATTATTAGTTGATCATACATGTAGGTTCCCACATTAATTTTATCCAACAGTGTTGAAAAGGAAAGGGAAGGAACTTGATTTAAGGTGGCTTACTACAGTTTTCTGAAGAAAAAGATCAAGATTTTGAAATATGTGAAATTAAAGCAACAGGATGTCTCTCTTGAAGTGTTAGTCACTGCAATTGATGTAAAATGAAATTTTGCCAATGAAACAAATAAATGCAATTCAGGCAAAATGCTAATTATAGTGACCAAGCTCCTGGAGGGGGGACTGGTTAGGGTTAGGGTTTTCTCCAAAACTAGCTGTATGGCCCCACCTTAAAATTTCAGGACTTCCTAAGCATGAAAAAATAATCATGTATAGAAGTACATGTAAATAGTTAAATCTGTCAGACAGGTTTTCGCAAATGGCAAAAACGTCAATTTTCATCTATTTTGATAATAACTGAAAAAGTGTCTGATAGATCTCTAAAAAAATGTGGACTGTTTTGTCGTCATATTGTTTACTAATTCCCAAAATTTTAGAGAGAAATAGGTCTTTTGAAATGTCTAGTTACCAGTCCCCCCTCCAGGAGCTTGGTTATATATTTAGAATTTTTGCATTTATTTGCTAGGTAAAATTACAATTTACATCAATTGCAGTGACTAACACTTCAGAAGAGACATCCTGTTGCCTCAATTTCACAGTATTCAAAATCTTGATCTTTTCTTTGGAAAACTGTAGTAAAGCCACCTTAAGTGTCAATATCCTTCTAGTGCTAGACTATAGCGTTTGACTATACATGTAGTAACTGACTGTTGTAATCATCGAAATGAATTTTGATCTTAGGTTCGAAAGAATCTGTAGTGCAGGGAAAAAAGTAACCAACTTCTTGGAGTGAAGTAGTCAACGCTTTTTGTCAGCTGTTGTTGCTTATTGAAACCACTGCTTACTGCAGGAATTTTTTTCCATTCAGGATAAACAAGGCAGTTCAGCTCCCTTGAAGGACAACAAGAGGCGCAGCCAACTCTTGCTTACAATAGAGAAGGTGAGGTTATTAAAATTCAGGTAGGTTTCTGGTGACAAAATGTCCTGCTATACTGCTAGGACTGAAATTACTGGATCTACTTTAATGACAATGCTGCCCCAAGTAATTTGGGTCAAAAAGTTAATTTGAAAGGAGTGCTCGCATTTTCCTGAGCACCCAAGTTACATGTACCATTGAAAAGACTCTTTTCTTAATTCAATAATTATTAATCTGGGGTCAACATGTTCCATCTTTTACTTATCAATCAGTGAAATCTCATTTGACCCACAGAAACAAAAAAAATTATTCTTTTTATTTCAGGGTTATGACTATCTTTTGACAGTTGAAAGTTTTGATAAAAAGTTGATTCATATTGAGGAACAAGAAAGGTACATATAGCTGTATTCTATGTATAATAATATTGAGTCGTCATTCGTGTATTTATCCTTTCTTGCTTAACAGTTTTTTGACTGAGTTACCATAACTAAAGCAGATACTTTAACCAAAGGTGTGTGATGGTTCTTAGGTCTCAAGTCAAGTGGAAGAAAAATGCTTTTTCATGTTGTATTTTATTTTTTAGGATTGAAGTTCTTGAAACTAGGCAACTTACTGTTACAAAGCTGTTTACCATATTAAAGCTATCCACAGAGGGTTGTGAAAAGTGAGTTGAGAATAACAAGTCACTGACTTTTTTGTCTATAGAAATGGAATTTGTTCTTCTGACTTGTGAATGACTTTTTCAGTGTGTGTACATTTTTTGGCACATCAGTGATGTGCAGTTACGAAACGAACAATCATAATTGTTGATTTGTTAGGTTTCTGGGGGTGGTTTCTGTTGGTGGTTTTAGGTCATCAAATGACCTCAAAACAGCCATCAAGTCATGATATTCTCTCCCTGGTCAGAGATTTTTTTTTTTCCTTATGTAGGTATAATTATTTCTTTTTGGGTTATTGTTAATCCTGATTAGTGCACATCCTCTGCTAAGTATGCCAAAAAAACGTTAATAAGCTCTTAATGACTGGCCCCATGGGAAACAGTGAGTTGTGCTGTTACTTATTTTTATTTATTTCTTCAGGTGTGATGATGAATTCTTCATTCAATTTCTTTCCATCCAAAAAGGAAAGCATCTTCTGAGTAGAGCATTGCCAATGTTCAGCAAGGTAAGAATCACAAATTGGTCTTCCCCTCGGTCTGATGTTTAGCAGTACAGTTTACCTGACAGGTGACCAACCACATAACTGTAACCCACAGAAGATAATATATTTGTATAATCAGTTGAATGTGAAGATCCTTTATGTTCATGGTTTCAAAAGGTAAATTTGATGTCATCAACATGGTGGTCTTCAGTCACAAACAAAAGCCAGTGTTACACCATTATTAGTAAATCTATATCTTGACTCTTATCGCCAGGTTCAAATAGAAGCAGTATTAATGGCCATAACAAGAAATATTTTACTCCTTATTAAAAAGGACAGCGGTGAAGAGGTGAGACGTTAGAGAAGAAAGCAAATCATTCTAACCAGGAGCCCATGACTAGGAGCCTCCCAATGCATTATATCCTTGAATCAACCTTTGCGCGTATCTTTCTATTTGTAGAACTAATCCTTCCGCAGGAAACTCACATTTACAACAATTTACATCAATTTGCACAATTTGCATACATTGTTTGTGCTATTTTTGTCTTTGTTCCACAATAACTTTATTCTGATTGGCCATTCTAAACAGTGTGTGCAGAGCCGAAGAGCTCGTGGCGTTCTAAAAATAGAAAGATACGAGCAAAGATTGACTCAGGGCTTGTATGGGAGAGGCAAGCTCCTACTCATGCTCTCCTGATTGTAACCATACACATTTGCAGTTTCTTCCTTCATAATAATTGAAATACAGCACCTTACTCAAGTTGTTTCCGTACTCGCTGAAGAAAGTGTGCCTTTGTTGTTTATTGAAGTGTCCAATCTGATTGCAGTTGAAACTACTAATTGTGGACACTTCCTTGCAAACATACATGTACATATACAATGTAACTGTCTGGGAATCTAAAAATGCAAA
>NC_090874.1:73667914-73675414 GCF_036669935.1 Montipora foliosa | reverse complement strand
AAGTGTATTGTGGGGAATGTGAAAATGGTCAATTATATTTTCCAGTAATCCAGGGTTACCTTAATCGGGCCTTGAACAACGGGGCCTTTATTCGTATTTTTCGGTACTTTTGTTTAATTTTTCTTTGCGGAAACTGGGCGAGGCGAGGCGAGGCGATTCCTGTTTGTTTCCGAAACATGTCATGTTGAGCTCGATTTTACTGATCTTTTCATGTTGATCTTATTGTGACTTATATGGCAGGGAAATGTTGTTTGATTTCAGTATTGTTTATAATAAATTTTGCTGATTTTCACAAGTAAGAGAATCTTTACCGCTCTGGCAAAAAAGTGCGAAAAACAAAGTATCTCAAATTTCCGGCAGCCCGTCAAGGTTTCAAATCACTAAATTAATGACCGGCTTGTTTTTGGAGCCCATTTCAAATAGAGCTGATAAGCATTATTCAAGAGGAAGCAACCAATTTAAACATTGGATATTGTCGGTATCATAGTCTCTCTAACTGGTAAAGACTTGAACAGTTTTTCCTAGAAGTTACGCGGTAGAACCGACTGCGAATCGGTGATACTGCCTATTTTTTCTACATTTGAAGACTTTCTGGACCAAGCTCCAGTCCTTATTTGTGAATCGTTTGGTATTTAAAAGATAACGGACTTCCAGGTGGAGGAAGTGAGGCATTTAATCGAAATTCTGTTGTAAAATTTCAGGCTGTTGGATAATTAGCTTCTTGAGACCCCTTTAAGACAAAGCGGAATGTCGCAGCGAAAAGCGCTAAGAACCAATTTCATGTCATTAATTTCCTCCATCAAATACGTATTTCTGTGCTAACAAGACTAACAGTAAGGGAAGGAATGAAGAAGCGGAGAAATGAAGTAAGTCAATTTTCTAGCCTAAACTTTCATTTGTATGGCAAAATTCAAAACTTATCCACGAGAAAGGGGACTGGAAACGCGGAGGTGAACCACCCCAGACTAACTCGCATTGCTCGGATTATAACAGAACAACATGGCCATGACCACTTCTTTTACCACTGTCAACAGCCTGACGGATCTTTTGACGAATCTGTTTCAGCTTGGAAGTCAAAATTGACTTAGTTCCCCTTTCTTATGTGGGTAACCTTGCCCAATTGAAGAAGCATTTTCTTGTGAAGGATATTGGTCATTGAAGAGATCTAAAATGTCAGAATATTTGGTTTGGCACGACTCCCAATCGATATTTTCCATAGTCTTTGCTGTTTTGTAATCCAATGTCACTTTAAGAAGCAGCAATACTTCATCGTCCGTCCAAACAAATGAGTTGTCTTTGGTTTTTTTTCTGTTTTTCTCTTAATTGAGACATTTTTATGGTGTTTTTAAACAGGAAATTTTTTCGCTCTTCAAGCTCACACGTGTTGAAACCTCAAGTAAACAAACAAAGCCGCGAATTTGGCGCCAAAATTATCGCAGGCTCAGGTTTCTTTGTAATGCGCATGCTCTGTTGACTAATCCTTTGAGATGTCCGGATAAGAATCGGATACCTGTGGACGGTCGTATACGATTTGTATACGCTACGTGTGGACGCAGATATTTTTGTATCCGCATAAAAAAATTTGCGGATACAAAAATCTCCGGATACGTGTGGACGGGGCATAAGTAATGGTCCAGATGGTCACGTGTTTTACGCTTTAATACGGGGATATCATTCTAGCGAGTAACTTCCAACAAATCACCTTGTTCTTGTTTTTGGACTTTAAGATGGACGAAAACGTCGCAATTACCGAGAAAACAAAGTTAAGGCATTCCTTTTTCAATGTCTAATGTTACAAATTTGTCCATGAAAAAAAAATCCCAGTTTGGTGGGGGATACAACGGAGATTTGATTTAGTTTCGGTTCTTGCTCAAAAGATTTAGTTTCTTACCTTCTGTACGGTTCGTTGACGCTGTCGTCCTGACAACTACGTGAAATGCCTAAATAACGTCAGCACATGACGATTACTTATTTTCTCACCCAACATCAACACCATCCGTACTAATTTTATTTCTGAAAAGTTGGCGCACACTTTCCATGCCCAACGACATGAAATAATGGCAAAATCATAAAAATAACTCGCACATACTTATACTTTAGGTGACGTTCTCCTAGTCATCTTCGTCATCCTTACTTGAAATCCTAACCGTGATCGATCAAACACTAGTAGGGAATTTAGCAAAGACGACGGGTACGGTAGCGAAAACTTATATACGTAATTTAGCGCTATCGAGAATATTCTGCGATTATTCCGTCTTGTTCAGTTTGTAAAATACGGGCGAACTATGCTTGAACTGGTGGGGTACGAACGGTTTTAAAGTAAAAATAGAAAATGAGTGTTTCACTGTTATATGCTCACGTTGTCACCACAACCTAAAATTTGGTGATTTCACGTTCTTGTTTTGTGGAGTACAGCAAAAAATGAACGGTAATTCGTGCTGCACGTGAGCACGAGTATTTTTTCTTTTTTCACGTTGCCGTCGCCGTTGCTTAAATTCCCAAGTGGGAGGATCTCTGCGTATTGTACAATAACACGCGGTTGTATTTTTTGTACAGACACCCTTAAGCGGTTTTTTTTCTTTCACGCAGTCAGTGGGCGTCGTTTGCAGTTTGTTCACTTGATTGGGTGGTATTAAAGGGACAGTTTCACGGTTTTGCGCATGTCCAAGCTTTAGCGCTAGCAGTTGTAAATTTTACGGTTTCTTACTGAACCAGATGATGTTAATTAAAAACAGAGAGTGTTAAAGCAAATTCTATAAATGACTAAGGCCCAAATTTGGTGGAAGACACTGCGGGTTTACACAGAAAATATCGAATTTAGTTTTGATCTCGAATTTATTGTACGGGTCGAAAATTTATTCTACGCACGAGTTGTCATAACGCACGAGTAATCTATTCGAATGCAGTAGGTTCATAACACAAAGGAAATGATTACAAAAGTAATTCTAATGAGTAATCCATTACTATGGGATTGTTTCCGTTTTCTGCATCAGTGCTTTCGATTGTTTCAATAACAATGGAATTAAATGGGCTGACTTGACAGTTTGCCCATGCGCAGAGACGTGAAACTCTCCCTTAATTTTGGGCGGATTGACAAAATCCCGTTTCTTCCTCTTAAATTTTTTGGGCTTAAAATTTGCCATTGCCAGAAACGTTCTTTATACAGTGTTTCGGAGAAAAAAAAAACACTTCTGTACTAGCATAGTTTTCATCCTTGAGAAACGAAAGGACGATTACTCACCTTTGCAGACATACGAGGTTTAACCTAAATTGTTCAATTTTCCTGGCAAATGCTTATAAGGGCCTGCATTTGTACAAAGTAACGTAGCGGAAAACACCGTGTTTTTTTTCGTTTGTGAAGTATACGTTTCACAATTAGAGTAGTTTATGTATTGTAGGTGTACAGTTAGTTCTGTACAAACTTGTAATGTCCAGTACTAGTAATAATGTAAGTGCGATTTAATAGCAAAGGATACATGTTTAACAAAGAATGTTTTTCACTGAGCAAGAGGATACCAAAATATTGGATTTATGTCTTAGTTGATTATCAGGGCCCGCTTGTTCAGAAGCCGATTAACGCTATTAACCCCAGATTAAAATTAACCGAGGAGTTTATTTCTCTACTCCCAAATGCTGTGCGACGCTGATATTCGGCAAAACTTAACATTAGAAGGAGTCAATCTTAAAAAAACAAAAATAAGCAAAGGAAAATTTCACCAAAAAGTTGAAAACAAGAAACAAAAGTTTACGCTAATCGTGGATTAAGTTAATCGGCTTTCGAACAACCGGGCCCAGAGCAACTGCTTTTCTTTCATTTTCTTTCTTCAATACTTGCGCGCCGCACTTCTGTTGCCTTCACAACTGGCGTTATAGCAGGTGTTTGGGTCAGGACGAGGCAAGCGACGGTGGTTCAAAGGACAGTAATTTATTTTTCTTGCTTCCTCCCCTCGCATGTCTCGCGCTTTCGCCCCAAACCCGCATAAGCCTCCCTCCTCCCTCCAAATCGCTTGTTATACAGACTTCTGTTTTAAAAATTAAGCGCTTCGGTCACTCTTTGACCAATTGCAGCTTCCGCATCTCTATAGCGTAAGCGAATATTCTAACATTAAATTATGTTGTCCGGGTGCTTTAGAAGTGGCACAAGGCTGATTTGTTTAATTTGCAACAACTTTAAAGTAAATAAAACATTTAAAAAGTTGCCCAGTTTTACATTTTTTGTTTCTATCCTGGCGCGAACTAAAGCCTTGTTCATGTGCACCACGCTAATTTAAATTCAACTGCGAGCGAGGGAAGGGGCCGTGGATTGTCATTTTAAGACGTGTTATCTCAGAAGTACGGATAAAATACAAGTTGCGCATTCCACGACTTGGGTGATAAGTATGAAAAAGAATCATGAGCTTAACTGGTTGTTGTAGGTTTACTGAGGGACGGAATGTAATTTCCACGTGGATCATGAGAAGAAGACCGGAGAGAAAACTTGGCTATTTTTCATATACAGAAACAAAGTCATTCTAAAACAAACTTCCATATTTACAGTAATATGAAGAAATTTTGAATGCGCTTATTGCATAGACATAAATAAGGAGTTTGACTTCGTTATCTGCAAATATAAATCTCGGTATTCTCTTGTTTATATTATACCGTTCCTTTGACAAGAACAATTACGAAAGGCCAGTTTTTGCTGTGAGGATAACAGCGAAAAAAACACTACTTAGTCGCGAATTTTCTATGATAAAACCTTGTTCAGAAATCAGAAATCTACGTTAACAGCACACGAGGGATACTCCTTAGTATCTAGAAAAAAATTTTCTCACTTTTTCATCCAGCCGCGCTTCAGCTATTTGATGAGCGCCAGCCACTGTCGTGCTTCTCAAGTTGCCTCCCTTCATGCCCAAAGTGGCCTCTGGGTAATTCTGCCATTCCATGACAAGGGAAGATCCTCCATTCTCATTTCAGAGAGTTTTTTATAAGTTTCGGACCACCCAGTCCTGCCAGCAAAATAAAGCATCGATTGAAATTTTCAGCTTTCTAAACTTGCCCAAATTGTATCCGTAGGTCCTGGAATTCGTCGACAAAAAGACCGGAGAGACAACTTTACTCGTGAACCGTCATGTTTACAACAGAACATTTTAGGCGTCCCAGTCTGCATGAAACCATCTGTCACCTCTGTCTCGACAAGACCAGACACACACGGTTCTTGCGTTACGTTTAATATGCCTGTAGAATCAACGGAAATGTCAATTCCTTGTAAAAACCAGCACCTTAATTAATTTTTTTGTTAGACTAGATATCGGAGAGCCAGAACAACTTATTCGCGCGTTGATGGAATCTTTGAACAAGAGAGAAAAACGAAGTACCTCCATACATGGCGCTGGAGCGTCGTACCAAACGATTCATCCCAGGATTTCGACCCGTGCAATCGCTTTTGGACGCAGTTGGCCCTTCGCTGCTTTCTGCTACCGACCTTGCCTCCCGGTACGGCATTGAGGGAGGGATATGTCGGCCCCTAAACCATATGTGACAAATCCCACGCCTACTCACAGCTCCAAACCGCCGTTGTCATTTCAATTTAGTGTAAGATTACGATGGCTTATATATTCAAGAGAAAAGTCATTTTATGTCATATGGTAAGCACTGGAGTCACAGAATACAAAGTGTACGCACGCGCCCTGCTAAAGGTAACGTAAACAAATGCTTAAAGTTTATTTCGTGGCGAATTTCAGAATAACTAGAAGAGCTAATATCTTCCATGCATTACATTTACAGGTACATAACTAAATACACAATCTTTAAAGATATCTATTAATTAAAAAGAAAAGTCGCTGTACAGAATGCGGTCCTTGATTCTCTTTTAAAACCAGTAAACTCAGTGGTACGGATAAAATCAGATAGCGCATTGCGCAACTTAACTGATACGTAAGAAAAAGAACTAAGACTATGACTGGTTGTTCTAGGTTTATTGAGGGACAGAATATAATTTCCGCGAAGATCATGCATAAGAAGCGGACGGGAGAGACTGAACGTATCTTTAATATAAGCGGAAAAACCCTTTAAAGAAACAACAACAACATACTTTTACACAGTAATATGAGGAAACGTTGAATGCGCTTATTGCACAGAGAGGTAGAGTTTGACTTAAGTTGTAAGAGGCCAGGTAATTTGCAAATATAAATCTCAGTACCCTCTTATTTACATTATAAGGTTCCTTTGACAAGAAATTACCAAAGGCCAGTTGCTTGCTACGAGAATAACAGTGAAAAAAGCACTACTTTGTCGGGAATTTTCTATAGTAAGAACTTGTTCAGAAATCAAAAGTCTACGTTAACAGCACACACCATGGCTATCCCTTAGTAACTGGCTGGACATCTTCTTCTCATTACTTTTTCCCCCGGCCGCGCTTCAGCCATTTGATGAGGGCCAGTCTCTGCTTGCTTCTCAAGTTGCCTGGTTCATGCCCAAAAAGAATTCTGGGTAATTCGGCCATTCCATGACAAGGGAAGATCCCCGATTCTCATTGCATTGATTTTTTTTATAAGTGTTGGGTCACCCAGTCCTACCAGCAAAATACAGCACCGACTTAAGTTTTTAGCTTTCAAAACTTGCCCAAATTGTATCGGTAGGTCCTGGAATTCGTCCACAGAAAGGCCAGAGAGACAACTTCGCTTGTGAACCGCCATGTTTACAACAGAGCATTTTAGGCCTTCCAGTCTGCATGAAACCACCTCTCACCTCTGTCTCCAGAAGACCAGACACGCACGGCTCTTACGTTACGTTTATGCCTGTACACTCAACTACTGAAATCTCAATTCCTCGTAAAAACCAACCAGCATCTTAATTTTGTTGGCAGGCTAGGTATCGGAGAGCCTGAACATTTATGCATGCGCTGACGGACTCTTTGAACAAGAGAGAAAAATGCAGTACCTCCAGACGTGGCGCTGGAGCGTCGTACCAAACGAGTCATCCCGGGATTTCGGCCCGTGCGATCGCTTTTGGACGCAGTTGGCCCTTCGCTGCTTTCTGCTACCGACCTTGCCTCCCGGTACGGCATTGAGGGAGGGATATGTCGGCCCCTAAACCATATGTGACAAATCCCACGCCTACTCACAGCTCCAAACCGCCCTTGTCATTTCAATTTAGTGTAAGATTACGATGGCTTATATATTCAAGAGAAAAGTCATTTTATGTCATATGGTAAGCACTGGAGTCACAGAATACAAAGTGTACGCACGCGCCCTGCTAAAGGTAACGTAAACACATGCTTAAAGTTTATTTCGTGGCGAATTTCAGAATAACTAGAAGAGCTAATATCTTCCATGCATTACATTTACAGGTACATAACTAAATACACAATCTTTAAAGATATCTATTAATTAAAAAGAAAAGTCGCTGTACAGAATGCGGTCCTTGATTCTCTTTTAAAACCAGTAAACTCAGTGGTACGGATAAAATCAGATAGCGCTTTAAAGAAACAACAACAACATACTTTTACACAGTAATATG
>NC_090874.1:73657914-73660414 GCF_036669935.1 Montipora foliosa | reverse complement strand
AAAACTGTGATCTCAGCAATGTCTTCGTCTCGTTACCGGAACTGGATTGAGATTTTGTCCTGTCAGAAAAATTATGTCGTCAATGAACATGGATTTTTATGTTCGTTGATCTCCAGCAGTTACGGTCTATTCTCTACTTCCTCAAATCCCATAGACCTTATTCATAAATGGCGGTCAATTTAAATTCTTTTGTCCAAGTGCAAATTAGCCTACCACGTCTCGATACCATACAGTGAATAGAGCGTTTTCACATGACGTCACGGTGGCCATGTTGATGTTCCAAAACAAAGAAACGGCGGCCATGTTGGTGTTCCAAACTAATCCTCTGGGAATTGAACTCTATTTTTATGCAAATAGTTTCTTTTGTTTCATCAAATTAGCTTTTATTTTAGTCACGTGAGTGAAAACGCTCTATTAAAAGGAATTCTTGCTCTAAAATGAGGTTTGCTGGGCTATTTTTACACTCGGACAAAAGAATAATAAATTGACCGCCATTTATGAATAAGGTCTACAATACACCTCTTTTACTCCCCAAAATTTTGCATCATCATTGTTTGCATGTTGTTGCACGGAGTTTGAAATTGGTCGAACTCCCAACAACTCCCAACATTCCTTTTATTTCATGATCGCCGAAGCGTATTAAACGCAGCAATGTTGGGACCATGCACGCGCATTACATATGTTCTCCATGGAGATAGCAAGGTATTAACATGTTGAAAACAAGATGGCAGCCGAATTTATTAAGTTTACGAAGTGTTATGGGTCGTATCTTTTTCCTAATAGAGTGTTTTCACGTGACGTCACGGCGGCCATGTTGGTGTACCTAAACAATAGGGCCGTTTATACGAGAGAAAATAAGCCGCGGCTAACTCTGGCCGCGGCTTACGTAAGCCGCGAAAGGAACTATTTATACGAGTATAAACTCCCAGGCCAGGATAAGCCGCGGCTTGAGAAAGCCGTGAACGTAGATTTTGTACCATTTATACCTTAATCTTGGCACCTTTGTTTGCTCCTTTGATGTTTGCCCGAGCTTCCAAATCATTCCCCTCTATTAACTATGTCCAAACCTAAAATTTGTTTTTTTCACGTTGTTATTTCGTGGAGTACGGCAAAGAAATGAACGGAAATTCGTAGTGCACGTTTTGCAGCACGATAATATTTTCCTTTTTTAACCAATAATAGTCTCGTTTTTTAGTGTTGTCATTGCCGTAGCTGTCGACATTAGGGAGTTTAAGAAACGAAGACGGCTACGGCAACGACAACGCAGAAAAGCAGTAATATTATTGGTTAAAAGAACCAAAAAGATCGTGCTGCACGTGCGGCACGCATTTTTGAACAATTCTCTGCCGTACTCGTCAAAACCACTACGTGAAATGGCCAATTTTAAGGGTTTGACGACAACGTGGACAAACTACAGGGAATCTTTCAGTCTCACTCTTTACTTCAAATCCTTCCGTACCAATCCAGTTATAGGACACTTCGCTCATATTGAATAATATAAACAAGATGGAATAATCATGAAGTTCATAGAACAGCTCAAACTGATATTTTAAAGTGACGTTTTCGTCGCCGTAGCCGTCGTGATTTCTTAAACTCCCTATTGCTTGCTACCTGCAGTAGGGACGTCAAAATCTACGACAGCGACGTCGACGAAAACGTCACCTCGAAATATAACTTTGAACTACCTTAAGTTTTTCTATCATGTCGTACAGTGTGGGCCAAGTATCCTAAAAATAAAACGGTACGCGCGGTTTCAAAGTTAAAATAGAGAATGGAAGATTCACTTTTATAAGCTTCTCTTGATCTCACGTCGTTGTGGTAAAGAATCCCCCTAAAATATGAGCTACTGATGCGTGCCGCACGTGCAGCACGATTTTTTTTTTCTTTTAACCAATGATATTGTTGTTTTGTGGCGTTCTCGTTGACGACCGCTATAAATAGGACCATCTTGTTCAGGTCGTACAATGTGGTCGAAGTATCCTAAAAAAGAAACATATCAGTTTCCGAGTGAAAATAGAAAATGAAAGATTGGGGACATCCACCAATATATAAAAATGCTTATGGTGCTACCTTTCCTGCCCCACCTCGAAATACTCTTAATAATTGCTCGACGTGAACGAGATGGAATAACCGCGAAAGACCTACCAGAGGACGTTTTCGTCGACGTTGCCGTCCTAGATCTTAAATTCCCCTGGGACAGGTGAAAGTTGAACTCCGCTCAACCGTAACGTTTACGCGTGGCTTCTCATAAATCGCGACTAATTTATGCGCAGAAAGCCGCGGTTTTGGCTACGTGTGCTAATGTAACTATTCACTCAGCGATACTCCTGCTGTACTTGTCACAAGATCAAGAACCAAACACAGAAAGTGAAAAGCCCGAGGCCTCACAAGATTGTTGCAGCAAACGAAAGTTAAGTTTCGTGCCGGTTGACAATAAGACATACTTTGTTGGTTTGAACAAATTTGAATGCTGCTTAAAAAGTTACAATTCAAACCAGAC
>NC_090874.1:73642914-73645414 GCF_036669935.1 Montipora foliosa | reverse complement strand
TTCCTGTCCTAGCGGAATGGCGCGCAGCACCAAGTGTCGCTACGAAGTCGTTCGCGAAGTGCGAGCGGCAGGCCGGTGCAGATCCCGAGAAACATACAGTTGAATTTGATCAAAAGCAACAAGTGAATGTATGGGAATAATTACATAAGCGAACGAGAGATAGGAATAAATCAGTTGCAATTGCTCGTTGGAGTTCTCTTTCGAGAAAAAAAAAAACGAAAAGAAAAATAAACTCGGCTGGGGACTAAATGGAAGGAAGTAAAAAAAAACGCTGGATCGAGTGCTCAGAACCACATTGATCACTTGCGGTGTATGCGGCTATGTTAGCAACATGTAGGTTTGAGCAAGACTTACGTATTCGATCAAGTATTCCGATCCAATCTGTTTCTTTTTTTTTTTTTTTTTTTGTTCGTTCAAGGTAAAAGTTGGTTTCACTTGAATCAAAAGGAACAAAAACACAGATGTAGTGACGGTTTCTAAGTGCGGTTTGTAAAGTTATCTGAACTAAGTGTTCTTTCCTAATTCCTGAGTGCTGACCTGGGAGCTAAGGTCTGCAAAACGTGAACAGGGTTGATCAAACATATTTGTCGTAAAATGAAATTTGACCAGGTTTATCTTTCGGTACTTCTGAACGTGGCATCGGTTTGGACGTCATTGCTTGACTCTAGTCCTGAATGTGTGGTACTATTTATTTCAACTGCTTTTTGTGAGGCCGGATTTGCAAGGGCTGAATATTACTCTCAAGCCGATTATGCAGGAATAACTGTGAAGAACCAGAAATGTTCGCTAGGGTCATGCATACTGACTTGCTATGTCCACTTGTTTATTTTTGTTTTGTTTGTTTGTTTGTTTAATGTGCGCATCAAAACAAGCTGAATTTCCATCGTTGAGTGTGGTCTCAAAGACTCTTAATTCGGCTCTTTTCTTCCTTTCTTTCTGTTTTTTTTTTCGTTTGTTTTTTTTTTGTTTTGTTCAAAATCGCCCGTAATTCCGTAATCAATGTGTATTCGTTTCGTACCAATTGCATTTTTAATAAGATTTCAATAACATTAAAATAATGTTTCTTCGAATTCATGCATGTGTTTCATTATTTGGCCCTAGTTTAAAATTTGCATTTGCTTCTTGTACTTCATGTTTTCGTTAAATTGGATTATTTAAAAAAAAAAACGCCCGTATCTTCTTCAATGTTGATTAACTGTGAATTTAAATTATCTTGAAACTCTCTTTTATTCTCAAAACCGTCCGATATATTCATGGTAATTCTCTGTAATTTCATTTTGTCCTTTGGGCAGCAACTTCAATTTCTTCACTAATGTTTTATCGGTAGGAACTTTATTTTAAATTTATTTCCATTTCCGTCAAAATCATTGCGCAAGCGGGCATCTGCGTTTCCATAACTAGTTTGTGGGTTTCAATCGTGTTATCTTTTAGTAAGTCCTTAAATTTCTGGTTCAATAATAATATCTTTATTTTCATGAAAGATTGTCTCATTTATTTGTAAATATCCGCACGGGCATAATCCAGCTCATTATTCTGTGTAACCTGTATTCATCCACATAGGAAAACTTCTATGCAGGTATATAATCTTCTACGCAAGAAAGCATCTACGTAGGTATAACAACAGGTTCATCCACATAGGAAAACTTCTATGTAGGTATATAATCTTCTACGCAGGAAAGCATCTACGTCGGTATAATAACAGGTTCATCAACATAGGAAAACTTCTATGTAGGTATGTAATCTTCTACGCAGGAAAGCATCTACGTAGGTATAACAACAAGTTCATCCACATAGGAAAACTTCTATGTAGGTACCTTATTACATGAAATTTTCGCGACACGTTAATTTCGCGATTTTGAGGTTCGCATATTTCGCGACACCTTAATTTCGCGATTTTGCGAAAAATTTGCATGTTGACTAACTTTAATTTCGCGTTTTTGAGTGGACAGTTTGAGGATTGTACGAAAGAAGTGCTACCTGGAGTAGAGACGGAAAGCAGTAGCGATGGAGAGGACCAGAACATTACCACAGAATAGCTCAAAATGATTGTTATAAACGTGTGTAATAAAGTCGCTGTTTTAGTTATGTGAGTCAATTAATTTTCGCGTCATGTTATTTTCGCGACATTTAATTTTCGCATCACTTAAATTTCGCGATTTTTTTGTAAATCGCGAAATTCGCGAAATTAACGTGTCGCGAAAATTTCATGTAATAAGCTATATAATCTTCTACGCAGGAAAGCATCTACGTAGGTATAATAACAGGTTCATCCACATAGGATAACGTCTATGCAGGCATCAGTATGTACATTAATATCAGCTGCATCAACGTACACATCGGTAGTTTGTGTTGGCCGTATATGCACTGATGATAAAAAAAAAACTGTATTTTTATCAAGAATGCGTACATTCATTATATTACGGTTGAAAGATCGCATAATATAAGGTTCCGATTAGTTGTGTTATTGTCCTAGCTCATAAAATGTGCATTTTATGTGTTG
>NC_090874.1:73585414-73637914 GCF_036669935.1 Montipora foliosa | reverse complement strand
TTGGCGGGAAATGATACGCGGACCGCCGTCTTCGTCATCTTTCCCCTTAAGGTTTTTAGCAAATGAAGCAAATCGAAAAATCGAGGAAACCGCCAAAAAACTAGTACTTATTGCGATATATCAACATTTCGTGTTCCAAACTTTTTCAGTTGCCATGCAACGCAACTGGCGCATTCCCAGATACAATAATTCCCAGGTCACTTCGCCTAAAATATTCCTTTTTCAGAATTTGCGTTCTTTTGAGGGTTGATATTCCGTATATTCTGTAATTCCTAATCCGGAATGAGAATAACCGGGATACGCCCAAAAGAATGCACCCTTGGTTTGTTCGTTGTTTCGAATAATCAATGGCCACTGCATTACCTGTTGTGGTTAGCGACGAAAATGTAAATACACTACCCGAACAACAAGAGAACGAAAACACTAAAAAGAAAACGCTGTATGATCGAAAGATTTTCAAGGAATTTCTCGAAAGTTGCGACGATTTGTCACAAGACAAGACAGGTATTTTTGTTTGTATTAATTAATAGCAAGTACGTACATAAAAGCCTGCTTTTCAATCTCAATCATATATATTTATTGTCCAACACTGTACAATAAAACTAAAATTGTACGTTAGCTCGAAAATATCAAAATTACGTTCTCGTGGCAAGAACCTAACAGGGAACTTAAGCAACGACAACGGCGACGGCAATGAAAACGTCACAGAGTTAAATATGTTATTTGATGCACAAAAACAATAGTTTTGCACGTCCTGCACGTGCATTTTTCACTTTTGTCCATTTCTTTGCAAAACAACAACGTGAAAAGTCCAAATTTGAGCACAGGTGATCCAGGCTCACTGTGTGTGCCACATAGGTAGACATAGAGAACATATGAGGCGAAGTTTAGGTCTGTAAAGTTGCTAGAAAATGGAAATAAAAATCGATGAAACTTACCATGTGGTGAGCTGTTGTTGTCTTTAATACGTACACGAAGTTTTGGGAAAAATGGTCCCCGTTCACCTTCCTTCATAGTATAGTGACAAGGTAGGAGACGGAAGCCAGCGTCGGGACTCTGATCGACCCAAAACAAGCACGATAAACATGCCAGGTTCGTGGAACATGAATTTCTCTACACCATGAATCCACTGAAGCATCTCCAGGTAGCAACGCGAAGCCACCAGGCTCCGTAGAACTTGTAAGATAACCTGCTAAAATGGCGGCCCGAAACCGTTGTCCTCGCAAAGTGTCCAATTCAAAATGGCACTGAACTCGGGACGCCTGGTGACGAGTATAATAAGTTTCCCTGGAGGGAGGGGAGTCCCAAATTGCTCAAAACAAAACCCACTGAGCAATTTGGGACTCCCCTCCCTCCAGGGGGACTTATTATACTCGTCACCAGGCGTCCCGAGTTCAGTGCCATTTTGAATTGGACACTTTGCGAGGACAACGGTTTCGGGCCGCCATTTTAGCAGGTGGATTCATGGTGTAGAGAAATTCATGTTCCACGAGCCTGGCGTGTTTATTTAGCGACTGGATTCGACTTTCGCGAAAAAAAATCGTGTTTGTTTAGCGATCGGAGTCCCGACGCTGGCTTCCATGGCTTCCATGTAAACATTTTGTTTACATGAAGGACAGGAACTCTCTCTCAACGCTGGTGTTTTTTACTGCAATTAAAGATAATATTCCCTTAATCCTACGGCTAAGCACACCATAACCATCCGAGTCAGCCGGATGCATTTTAATGTAATTTGTAATTTGTTGATAAGAATCCTGTGGGGTACAGAATTTGATAACGCGGAAAAATGGGTGATATTACATTTTGCTCCGCCCTAAGTTTTCGTTTGGCAATAAAAATTGTCTATGCGCAGAGAGCAATGACGTGAAGATTAGGTATGGAAACCAAAAAGCCATGTAACGCCATTTTTACTGGGTTTCCAGTATGGCAATCCCAGTCGGAAAGTGGGTGGGATTTGTTCGTTTTATTTTTTTAATTATATTTAGTTTTTTTTTTCCGTGTCGGTAAAAGTCTTGCCTGTCACTCCCCTGGTAAGTGGTGTCTTTGTGCTTAGAGCCTTCTGCGCGTATTTTCTTAGGATCGAGAGGATAGTGGAAATGCGTAGATTTCTCTGGTGGACACAGTAGAATCATTAACTTAGCATGCAATGGCGTCGAAAGTCATGTAACGCGAATGGCGTTTTAGTGGATCCTTAAACAAAATATACCCTTATGGAGCTCAATAATGGAAAGTCAGTTGGATAAACTAGGCAGGCGGTGAAAAACCAACACCTGGAATCTCAAAAGCGACGAGTAATGGATTTCGACAATAATCTATCGCCCGTCGAGCCGAAATCAAAGTGAGCTGTATTTCTAAAATAATATTTTACCAAGTGTGCTGTTATGTAGAACACTGAAACCAAATGGAAAATTCTCTGGTAACTTATGGGTTCAACAAAGACAGAGAACGAATCGAACACCTTACGTGGATCTGTGATCAACTCTGCACAGTCTTCAGGTAAAAAATAATAATTGGAAATGTGACAGTCAAGAATTATTTGAAAGAAAGCTTGTCGTATATTTTGTGCTTCATTATTCAAGGAAAAGGTTCTTCATGGAAACGGTTTGATCCTGAAATTTAGTTTGTTGCAATATTGCGCATATTTGACACGATTGAGTTTCTTCTCTTCACGCACGTAATGAAATAGAAGGGGTTTTGCCTCTAATAGCAAATATGTTGTTTGTTTCAAAACATTGTTCGCTGGAAAAGGTGGCCTTTATGAATTCATCATGTTTTATGATATGCGAGCTTAACTGGATAGTTTTTATGGCAATAGTAAAGCATTTTCTTGTCAAAATGAGGTTAGCGTCTTTCTGGTGTGTTAACTGAATTAAATCGTGAGTTTGTATTTGCCGTCTGCCGCGTAACCTTGATTTCCACTCTCAAAATTACCTCCAGAACCTACTTTTTGCGTAGAATAAGTTTTTAGAATGATGTTCTTGTTTTGCATAAAGGAAGCTAACGAAATCTGTACCTTGCTGAGTTCGCATTTGTTAGCGTTAATAGTATTTTCGGTCCGATGCTTCTGTTTTACGAGGGGTATATTGTTTTGGTCTCCCATCCAGATACTAACCCCGCTGGATAGCATTTAACTTCAATGAACTTTAGTATTACAAAGCTGTCAGATGTTCAAAGGGCACGCTTAAACTTGTGGTGAAAAGAAGTTGTGAGGGAACTTGAAAATTATCAACATGTCAGCCCAGAAGCCAATGTTTCTCGCTTCTCTTTTATTTGTTATTCTTCAGAGACTGGAATGCTGTAGTTCAACACCACACAATTCAGTGTCTTCTGATTTTCTGTAACACGTACCACAGGCAACCCAGTGTATGGTTCACGGAAGCATCTCGTTCCATTTAGTTCACGTTTTACAACAAGTGCGAAGTATCCTCAGTATTTCACTGGATAGGATTGGTAATAACCAGTTTTCAGTGACGTCAGTCGGCTACTCAAATTAATTTGATGACCACTCACATTCTCACATTAATATTTCACAACACGGTCAAATGTAAACGATTAACCATCACTTTTTGGGAAAAGAGGCAATTTTCGACATTATATTACTCCTTTCGAAATACAAGAAAATATTCAGTTTCAGGAACAAAAGTGTGTTCGACCGTCGTTTCTTCTATCTATTCTGCGTCAGGCCGGTATTGTTATTGCCTGAGGGAAAGTATCATATTGCATTTTAGTATAAATACACAGGTGATTATACAAAATCGCGCGCTCTCATTGGCTCGCTATCTCGGATTATCAGCCGATAATCACCTCGACGGACAAAATGGCTGCCAGTAGTCGTTTTGCCACTGTAAGTGAAGATGATTTCGTGTTAAAAATATTTTTTTTCTGTTTTTTGAAATAATCACCAGTATAGGAGTTGGGGGTACGAGCACATTTTTTGCAAAAATGTTCTCATACCAACCCAACTCCTATACTACTTTCCATTTAATGGCTACCAATTTTTGATCTAGTATTTTTGTTCTACTATTTTTGGAAATCTATATGTTTTTAAAATAATATTTCATATGATAGTATAATGATAATAGTATAATGAGTTGTAAAGAATTTCATGAAGAACTTTCACATTTTGAAGAAATATTTTGTCCATTTTGTAATAAGCAAATCTCGAAACATACGAAAGAAATTGAGCAATGCTGCAGTCAACCTGATGTAGTGAATGACAACAATATGCTAGTTTGTAAAAAATGTGGGACAGTTAATGGCTATAAACCACTTATAGAATTTGTTGATTTTCACTCAAATAAGCATAGATTCCATCGTAAAAGTGTTTACCAAAGAAAATATCATATTGAAAACATAATCAACAACATTGCTGTAAAAAATGGTTTTCAGATAACCGTGAAAAATAGAGATAAGATATTGAGAATTTTTGATGAAATTGGTAAGGTCGTAAAATCTGTGAATATAGACAGAAAGCGTATGATTAACATAAATTTCATTTTGAAACAAATATTTAAAATGCTTGATCTTCCTTTTGAAAAGGTCAAGACGAGTAAATCCAAAAAGACACTTCAATCATATGAACAATATTGGAAGGACATAAAGACACTGATAATCGATGAAATAAACACAATAGTTAAGGAATGAATTTGTCATTGTATTTAGCGTAGAACTTATCAACACTAGGACAAACATCAGTCACAAAATCATCTACATTTTTTAATTCTGTGTGAAACGATGGTTGAAAATCACCGCTTCTCGACATGTCTTTTATTGAATTCAATAGATGTTGATAACTTTGGTATGCGTATGTGCAATTTTGTATTTTAAGATCCAGTGATTGGAAATCCATGTAAGACTTGATTAACAAAGCACAAGTGCGTATTGCTACAGGAGCTATACCTCCTGTCACCACAGCCGAAACCAAACCACCTGCTCCAGTTAGAACAGAAATACTATTACCTATCAATTTAAATCTTTTGAACCGTTTTACAGCCTGCTTAAAAGCCCAGCATTTTCTGTGATATGTTTTATAATAGCTCTTTAGTTCATCAACCTGATCTTCAGTCAGTGAATCTGAAATATGATTCCGGTCAAATATTTTTTTTCGTTTGTCAGTCATAATTATAGTTTAGATTGTTAATCGTCTGCATAGACAATATAGTAAACCACTGACTTGACCACAAAAAGGTGATCTTTTAATCAGTTTAGTTGTGTATTTTTCTGAAATAGCATAAGTGTAACCTCTACCGAGCTTATGGTGGTCATAAAACCTCCCGGAAGCATCATGTAATACACTATGTGAATTTAATATATTAATCCAACCGAAGATCTTCTCAAGTAACCATGTTAGACAGCCACTACCTAGTCCAAGAAGACCTATTTCTCCATTATTTTTCACCAAACGTTCTGATGTAAATAGTTATACAACCAGGAGTTCCCAATTTTTAAATATCCCTCTTTTTAAAACTGCCTCTGGACAGAGAACTTTTTATTACCGAACTGTTAGCATATGGAATTCCTTGGAATCTAATTTGAAACTTTGTAGTAACGAAATAATCTTTAAGAAGCGTTTAAGGAACAAACTGCTAAGGGATTTTTTAGGAAGTGATTAATATAGTGATGAGTAGTTATGTAATTGATAGTGATGATTGGTTATTTTAATCTTGTAAATAATTTAAATAATTATGTAAATTATTATTTTATAATTATTATTGTTCCTGAAAAGCCCCTTTGGGGAGGTTCAATAAAGTATGTATGTATGTATGTATTATTCAGTTCAAGAATCTTATTTATAGATATATCTCCTTCGAGATGATAAAAATGCAGGTATCTATAAACAAGTGCTGATTTTAATATTTTATCGTCAATGTTTGGATGTTTTTCCTTTGTTTTTTCAAAATTGTATGTCACATATTCAAGCAATAAATTGATATACATATATATATTACGTTATATTATACCTTTGCATTAAGACAGTATGATGGTCTACTATTGTTTTTTCAACGCGCGTATAATGCCATATTATTTCAACGACCAAAGACTTATGTGAAATTATAAAATGAAATTTTCTTGAGTCTGCAGTGCCTGAATATGTAATTTTTAATTTTCGGATATTCGAGAAAAGTCCGTTAATGTTTACAGCGATGCTTCTTTTTGAAGAAAAATCGAGATTATAAACGCATGTATTTGTTGTTTCTATTGTCAGCCTATGATTGCTTAAAAGGGGATATAATTTATCAGTAATCAAAGTTACAGCTGCGATGTACATATCTGTTGGCATTGCTACATACCCTCCAATGAGTGTAAAAATACATTCAGTAGCAACTGAAGCTCTTGATGTTTCTCCCCATAAATAAGATACAAGATTTGTGTTAAAAAGGTACGACAGATTGACTGCATCCGTGTCATCGACAGGTAATGGTAAACCTGTTATTTTGTTGTTATTCATATCGATTGGTACATGTAGTTGAAATTGATTATTTGCAACCTCATACGCCTTTTCATAATCATAGATCGTAAAATCGAGATTGTTTTTTGCTTCACCTTTTATTCCGTAAATTAGAACATATAAAGGCAATAGACTAGGGCTAAGGTTGTCATAAGTACATTGAACATTAACATACAATCTTCTTTGAATTTGTTTAGAAGTACCATCAGGACTCAAATTCAATATACTGCGAAAATATTTATAATCGGAATTTATTCTTATTGTGTTGTAATTGTCGATGTTCATGTTTAGTCTTTCAAATTGTATGTTGAATCTGTTGAACTCTGTGTCATGTCTACCATCTTTTTCGAAATAGACTTCAACACACACTGTATAATTGTCACTGAAATCATCACGTATCATCTTGAATAAATTGAAATCAAACCTTCCTTTAAACAGACTAGATCCGTCATTTGTTTTTTGAACTTTCATAGTAAATGCCTTCTTGTTCGTTTTATGAGGTGAGTCATTATAGGTGATTAAATTAACATCCTGTATTCCAAAATCTTCTGTAAATTCTCCATCATCCATTGCATAGGCTAAGACGTTTTTACGGTTTTCGTGTGTGCTTATATGACTCTCCGCTATTTTTTGGTCTGTGTATTTATTATTTTCAGTACTTATAGTTGAAAAAGCATCATTTACTTGCTTCAAAGTAATGGCATCTTGATTTTGTGTAGCGTTTCCGAGATTTATTATTCGTTGATTGTTCATGTTTAGATTTGAAGTCATATTATTGCTTCCATCCAATTTTAAACATCTTGAGAATTGATTATCGACATAAGCTTTGTTAGTAACATCTCTAGTATCAGTCGGTTGTCCACAATCGATTATTTTGTGAAAAGACATGTTCAGATCGTTGACCATTTCTTGAGTGCCATCTCGTAACACAACCTGATTGACATTTGGTCTGGCGGCTAGTTCAGTATCAATGTATCCTTTATTTACTACATCAGTCGAATTTGAACCGTTTCCAACTTGCGTTATTTTATTGTCACCAAAGTCAAAATCACCAGTTACGGAAACTGTCCCATCTCTTTTCAAATAATCAGACAAATCTATGTTGTTAACATGTGTTTCGAAATATCGTTTATTTACAACATCAGTTTCACTAATGGGATTTGCGACATTGATTATTTGTTTATTGTTCATATCCAAATTGCCTGTCATTTTAGCTGAACCGTCTAATCGAAGTGCATCCAAAAATAATCGATCAACGTAACCTTTTCCTGTGGCATCATTTACACCTGTTGGATCAGCAAGATTCTTTATTTTTTTGTTTGACATGTCGAGATCTCCAGTCATCTCCTGTGTACCATCTCGTAACACAACCTGATTGACATTTGATTTGGCGGCTAATGCAGTATCAATGTAACCTTTATTCACTAAATCAGTTGATTGTGCACCATTGCCAACCTTTGTAATTTTATTGTCACCAAAGTCAAAATCACCAGTTACGGAAACTGTCCCATCTCTTTTCAAATAATCAGACAAATCTATGTTGTTGACATGTGTTTCAAGGTATTGCTTATTCACAACATCAGTGTTATTCACGGGATTTGCGACATTAACAATACGTTTATTTTCAATATCGATTGTTAGACCAGTTTTTGCAACAAATCTGCTTCGAACATCTTGTAATGTGGTCAATTGATCTTCGTGTGTGTTAGCTCTCGTGTTGTAAAAAATTTTTGTTTTGGCAATCAATAGAAAAATTGGTATTTCCAGTCTTTAAAAAATTTCGTGTGAACCAATTCATATTGATGGCGTCTTTGCTGTTTGTGCGTGGATCTGCTAAATTTTCAACAGTGCTATTTCCCATCTGAATGTTAGCTTGCATTGGTTGTGTTCCGTCCAACAAAAGAACTTGTTTTTTCACAACCACATCATTGTTGTCTGTTCCTTCGGCTGTATTTGTTATTTTTTGATTTTTCATGTCAATAGGATTTTGGACTTCGATTTTGCCATCGTCGACATTTAATTCCATGTAATATGTATGCAAATGCAGGCTTGAAACAACATCCGATTGGCCATGCCTTGCCGGCGCTATATTTTCAACACGTCTGTTATCCATATTGAGGGCTCCAGTCATTGCATTGCTTCCATCCAATTTTAATGTCTTTGAAACCTCTGAATTAACATAACTCTTAGTGGCTGCGTCGGTATTTGTTTGTGGTGAAGCAACATTTCTCAATTTTTTATTTTGAATATCGTAATCACCGTCATCTGTTAGTTTAAAACCAACACCAGGCAATCCTTTCACTATTTCAATAATTTTGCCATGCGATATTGTTTCTTCAGGCAATTTACCATTTGAGTAACTCATATATACAATTCAATTATATTATATTTCTTCATCAAAATTCTTCTTTACTTGTTTCTTTGGTTTGTCAATATATATGAAGCTGTAAGGGTCACCAGTTGCTTTTTCGTATAATTGTTTTGATACATTGTTTTCTCTGCAAATAAGCGATTTTTCATTAGCACTCGGGAAATCATAAATGGCAAAATGTGAGCAGTTTAATCTAATATCTTTTGGTGTCTTATAGTAGCTTTGGCTCAAATATATAACACAGCAGTTTTTATGTCTCCCCTGTATAAAATAGTCAACTAATGGCTTTTGGTTTCTATCACATACAAAATCGTCGAATATTACAATTTTCTGACTTTCACTATCAAGATCATTTACAGGAATAATTTGATCATTGCTTGCTTCAATGACATCATAACCAGCCTCATCACTTATTGGCTTGAACACATCCATAACATTCTGGTACTTGGACTGCTCTACGTTTTTTGCATAAAGGTATATTTTATCAAAGTACAACAAATTGTGAATCATATGCATCAGTGTATTTGTTTTTCCCGAACCGCTGGGTGCACAAATGAGCATGCGGAAGCATCGATCAGGCATAAAATCATATAATTGTTCGAAATTGGATGTGACTTCATCGTCAGTATCATAATTTGGTATTTTCATTTTTATATTATATGGGTATATTGTTTCAATAACATGGTGTATAACACGGTGTTCAACATGGTGTTCAACACGGTGTAAAACGTTATTTTTTATATATAATTTCCATTTTTATGTAACGTAACAATATAACAATAAATGAGTTTACTTAAGTGGAAAGAACTCGCAAAGAGTAAATCTGAATTAGGGGACAAGATCAATTATGTCCGTAATGCAATTAAAAAGCATGATATTGATCAGCAGACCAGTCAACAGGGATTTTCAAAAGTATTTAAACCAATTAAAAGTAAATTAGATGATGTTCTTGATAGTAATCAGGTTTCAAGGTTGCCAGGGAAAAAACGACCACTGAAGAAAGGAGAAGTTCCTGATTACGGCATTGATATAGAGGATGAAGTTCCAGATATGAATCTTGGTGAATTATTTGAACAACCTGTTTTACCACAGCAAGAAAAACAACTGGTGCCAAAACCGCCAACATATGAAGAATCTTTACAAGATCTTCTGGAAGGAAAAAAAGAGATTTATGTTGATCCTAAGTACTTTCCTGAAGAACCAGAATTACCACCAGAATATGATGATGACGATGAGATCGATTATGGAATAGATGATGAAGATATGGATAATGAGATATTAGGTGATCTTGGTCTTCAAAATTATGATTCTGTTGAAAAGGTAATGAATCAACAAGGAATGAATGAACGAAGAAACAAAAAATATCTCAATAAGATTATCAATGAGGCCAAATTTAAAAGAAATCAATTGAAAGCCTACAAAGGAAACGTTACAAAGCAATACAAAAGCGGGACTATAACGGAAGCTGATAGGCAAGAGGAAAACAAAAGAGTGGATCGCGCTATGAGAACTCTGAATGAATACATAAAACATTATCAAAAAATAAAATCGAAACAATGAAAGGTTATGGTAGGAAAAAACAAAAAGGTGGTAATGTTATATTTTTCAACAAACCCAAAGAACTTATAAAAAAATTAGATTTAATTGTTGGTGAGATATTGGCTGGTAATACCAGCATTGACATGCGAAATATGGGTGTTTCTATATTGGACACATTATTAAAAATGTCGACAATTAACAAATCACAATATGGTAAATTATACAAACAATATTTCAAAATTTAATGTAGCTTTATTGTATAATGGAACGAGAGATAGTTTTATCATCTTATAGTGTAAAAAATCAAGAGAACAATAAACCAGAAGATTTTACAACAAATTTCACCAGATCTATAATTTTAGACAACAACAAGCAATATGTCATTGGTCTGAATCGAGTTATTAACATGTCATTCACTTGGTTCAATGTTAATGCTGGATACAAAAATCAATTGATTAAATACAGCTCAGATAATGGTTCAACTTTTAAAAACATTTCACTTCCAGCCGGTGTGTGGAATTATACAGATTTCAACACATACATAAAAAATCTAACAAAAACTGGTGATACGTATCCGATCACTCTTGAATTCGATGATACGACATTTAGGGTCATGGTTACATTAGCCAATAATTACCAACTTGATTCGGGAGCAAGTAATTTTAATGACCTAATAGGTTTTGACAAAAAGATATTGACAAGTGGAACGCATATTGGATCAAGAGTGCCAAATCTCAGTCAAGACACAGACATACTCAATATTCATTGCGATTTAATAAACAAAAGTTTAGTTGACGGTGAAGATACCGACATCATTTTTTCATTCTCAACCAGTGTACTAAAACCAAGTTACTCTTTCACCCTCGAACCGCGACGAGTTACATTTAATCCAATTAATAAAATTACAATTTCATCAATCAGAATCAGGATAACCAATGGAAAAAAAAGATTACTGGATCTAAATGGAGCGGATACATCTTTTTCACTTATTCTAAAAAGCATATAATAATATAACATAAAAGTATAAATGAAACCGTATGAATTCAAGAGGTTTTATCATCCAAAACTTGGTAGATTTGTTTTTCGACACAAAGGGTCTGGACTTATCTTTGATAATATTTTTAAACCGTTAAAGAATGTGGCATCATCTGTTTTCAAAAAATTTGCTAAGCCAATAGCAAAGAAGGCATTAGAATCAGGGGTTTCCCATGCAGGTGATAAAATTGGCAAGGCTGTATCAGAGAAGTCAGGAGACCTGATAATGAAAAAAATTGGCAAATTTGAGAAAAGGAGCTACAACACAAAGGGCAAATGTTCCATCCTCACCCATTAAACAGCTAGATGAAAGTACTGATATGATCCTTAATAGATTGATATCAGGATCAGGTACAAAAAGAAGGCGTAGAGTCTTCAAATAAACAACATGATAGCAAAATTATATAATATAATAGTATAAATGGCTTTTAGAACAAGTGAATTTTTACAAAGAAATGAGTTGGTGCGTTTCCAACTTGATGATGTAATTAGAGCCCCGGCCAATGGTCAACATCAGGAGAAAAATGGATATACATTTACAATCAATGATCGATCGAGTTTTTATGATTGGTACAATGCTTATTTCGAGATCCAGTTCCAGGTACAAAAATTGGCTGATGGTACAGCCTATGGTGCAGATCGTATAACAGTCATTAATGGATCTCATTCATTGATTGCTCATATGATGATAAAAAGCGCTGGTAAAATTGTGTATGACACTGATAATTTACACAAGGTCGTTTTTGTCAAAAACCTCCTCGAATATAGTGACGATTTTAGTCGCTCAGTAGCCAAGAATAGTCTTTGGTATTTAGATACAAGTCATCTCATAGCCAATGCTAATCAGAATGCAGGATTTGAGCCTAGACGACTTTTAACAACCGGGAATTCTGATGTCAATAGAATCATACCTCTTAATCGTTACAGTTTTTTTGAAGAGTTGGAGGGTAAGATGTTGGTACCAATGCAGCTTGAATTTACTTTAAAGCTACCGGATGATAACGAACTACTTCAAAACCTTGACGCAGTTGATGATGGAAGGGTTGTCATTAACAGATTTCTACTATGGGTTCCAAAACTGACCCCAAAGGACAGTCTGTATGATGAGTTCATTGGTTCTTTTTTAAAAAACAGGACAAATGGACGTATCTCAGAGAAATGTATCAAATGTCTAGTCCGAGGAATGGTAGTGGATTCTTCCAGATTTCTTCTAGTATTGACAATGTTAAAGCAATTTTTTTATACCTACAACGAGCTAAAACAAGGAATTCGGCGGCAAATCATTATGAATTTGATACATTTAACATCAACGCCGATCGTGCAAATGGTAGTTATTTGACAACATGTCGTCTAGAATATGGTAATGGTGTCTTTTATCCCGAAGCTGAATATGATTCTGAAAGTAAAGTAAGAATCTTCAACGATTTAATGTCTTATGCAATGAGGAAAAATGATTACAACACTGGCACACAACTCAACCTAGCGAATTATAACTCTCTCTATCCACTGATCTATTTCGATCTATCATATCAGGCAGAGAAAGTGACAAGAGATCCCAAACAGTTGATTTTTAGGTACAAACTCAATGCTAATAGTGCTGGCGACAGTGCTTTCAGCGTACATGCTATCGTTTTATATGAAGAAACAGTCGTAATTGACAAGATCGGAAATGAACTGGTTATAGTGTAAAAAAGTCGATAACACCAACTATAGGACATTTTTCATATATGTTTTGTGAACCATGAATTTATATAACATATATTATATACAGTAAATGACTGAACTTTTTGAAATCTATGTGAGACTTTCAGAAAATCAAAAAAAGAATCTGAGTAATCCTTGCCATAAAAGGGAAACAATTGTTCTAAGACTAACAAATGATTCTCTTAATGGAAACGACACTCTTTATGTTCCAGCAATGGTAAAAAAAAGATTACAAAAAAATCGCAAATTGAACAAAGGAATGGATATAAAACTCGCCAAGACGAATATCAGGAAACAAGTTGGTGGAAGTCTTTTGAGTACCGTATTGTCACTTGGAATGAGAGCTCTTCCAACTATTGGTAAAACCCTTGGGTTGAGTGCTCTTGGTGGTTTAGCAGAAGCCGGAGCTAAAAAATTGATTGGATCCGGTCAACAGACTGGTGGTTTCCTTATACCCCAAGATAAAATTAATAAGATGATAGAATATAAACATCTTTTATCGACGAAACAAAAACAGGATATATTAAATGCCCTTCAATCGGGTTCAGGTGTTCGTATAAAACCGACCAAAACACAATCAGGTGGATTTTTAGGCACTCTGTTAGCTAGCATTGGAATTCCTTTGGCTTTGGATCTTGTGAAAAAGATGACTGGAAAAGGAGCACCGAGGATAGGTATACCACCTTGGTTTAAAAATGGTACAGGGGCACCTAGAATGGGAATGCCCCCTCAATTTTATAGTTATCCGCCATATGTGACTGGTAATGGTAAAAAAAAAAAAACCTCGACCAAAAAAAAGGCGGGAAAAGGGTTACTATTGGGAAAAAACAGTCCATTCAACGGGATCCCAATTCTAGGAGCTTTACTGTGAAACCGAAATTTTATTAAAACACCCCTTTGAGTAACCATGATCTAATAAAATGGTGTAAATATTTGAATATACCAATCAATGATGTACTGTCAAGAGATGAAAATGTTTCAAATAACCATAAACAGGCGTTATTCATCTACAATCTTGAACCTGCATATATGAGTGGAAGTCACTGGGTAGCCACTTATGTAAAAGATAAAGTGATCAATTATTTTGATAGTTTTGGTATGCCTCCGTTTCAAGAAATCGTAAATCATGCCAAAAAGAAAAATCTGACTTTGTTACATCAAAACAATCAGATACAAAACATACAAACAACAACTTGTGGGTATTTCTGTTTACACTTTCTAAATGAAATGAATAAGGGTAATTCGTATTATGATTTATTACAAGTGTTCGACATAAACGATACAATGAAAAATGAGAGATTTATCGAACATTATTTCAGAAATATCTAACTTTTATATATTATGAAATCATATTGTGTCAAACAAAAGAAAGTGACTGAATGTACCGAGCCTTCAGGTTACAAAACAACTAAAAATGGCAGACTAATGTTCTTTTGCACTTGTGCTGAATGCGGCATTAAAAAGACCAAATTCGTTAAAAAAAAAAAAGGGAAACTAAACAGCCTGTCAGAGATGGCAGGCAAAGGGATTATGTCAGATTTAGCAAACACTGGAACTGAATTGTTCCTAACAAAAGGTGTGCCTTATTTAGCAAAAAAAGGAGTCGAAATGGGAAGATATTACACTTCCGAATTGATGAGAGATCCAAATTTGCAGAAAAAAGCAATTGATTACAGTTTAAGAAAATTGAATCCTGTTTTGCATAAAGTGGGATCAGAAGCTCTCGATCAATTATCCACTAAAATCAGACCTAAAAAGAAATACACAACAAATAGAAAAGATCTTGATGGTGGTGCTCTTGATATTCACAAAGCTATTGGTAAATTACCAAAACCAAAAAGCGGATGGACACTACCCGGTCATAAATACACAGGACCTTATAATGATTTGGAAAATCAACTGAAGTATGACCCAAAAACTGGTCAAATATTAGAAATATATGATATGCCCACTGGAAAAACTGATGCGATCGCAATGCAGCATGACGTTAATTATTCAGTATGTAAGGATGATAGGAAATGCAAAAATAAAGCAGATAGAAAAATGGTTCAAGCTTTAGACAACGTACCGTATAATGAAAGACAATGGAGGCATTGGTTGGCAAGAAATGTTATCAATACAAAGCAGAAACTAGGTCTCGGAGTTCCAAAAAACGGAAAAAGCCGTCGGGTAAAGAAAACTGGCAAGAAAAATTAGCAGATGAATTACATGCATCCATAAGACGCAACTTTACTCGGCGGCGTGTAATCGTGAATCATATTGATGAAATATGGGCAAGTGATCTAGTTGAAATGCAACAGTTTAGCAAATGGAATAAAGGTTATCGGTATCTTCTTATGGTTATTGATGTTTTCAGCAAATACGGTTGGATTGTCCCATTGAAGGATAAGAAAGGCGAATCTGTCACTGAAGCATTTAAAACAATATTCAAGGAAGGTAGAAAACCACAGTATTTATGGGTTGATAAGGGAAAGGAGTTCTATAACAAACACTTGAAAGACTTATTAGAGAAAAATGGGATACATATGTACTCCACTGAAAATGAGGAGAAATCCACAGTGGTTGAAAGGTGGAATAGAACAATTAAATCCAAAATGTGGAAACAGTTTACAGTTCAAGGTAATACAATGTATCTCGATATGCTGTCCAAACTAGTGAAACAGTACAACAACACAAAACATTCAAGCATAAAAATGACACCTGTAGAAGCCAGCAAAAAGAGCAATGAAGGAACCGTCTACTTCAATCTATATGGTGACACAGAAACATCAAAACAAAAACCAAAATTTAAGGTTGGTGATAAGGTTCGAATATCTAAGTATAAACGGAATGTGTTCGACAAGGGTTATACACCAAATTGGACAGAAGAAGTGTTTACAGTCGATAAGATCCAATACACTAATCCAATAACATACAAACTGAAAGATCTCAGAGGTGAAGAGATACAAGGCAGTTTTTATGAACCTGAATTATTAAAAGCAAAGCAGGATATTTTCCGTATTGATAAAGTGATTAGAAGAGACTATAAAAAGAAACAAGCTTTGGTAAAATGGAAGGGATACAGTGATGAATTCAACAGTTGGATACCATTAAAAGATGTTAAAAATATATAAACAGATATATGTATAATATATCAACTCAATTACGGTACATACTGTTTATTTGCTATTCGTAGCCAAAAATATTCAATTATTTCTGGCCATATTTAAACGCATCTTTTTGAAAACATTCAAAAATAAAATATAGTCAATATTGTATAAATAAATGGAACTCCAAAAGACCAATTACAAAAACAATGAACTAAATATAGACATTAATTGTTACATCGACAAAAAAGACCGAATATGGTTCCGCGGCAAAGAAATAGCTTTGATACTGAACTAAAAAAACACACAAAAAGCGATCAGAGATCATGTGCATGAAGACGACAAAAAATTGATGGACTTAAAAATCAAGCCAAAATCAGGGGTGAACGAAACGTTCCCCCCCTTAAAAAGCCCCGAAGATGGCATAATTAAGTGCTTTTACGCAAAATCTATATTCATCAATGAATCAGGATTTTATTCTCTCATTCTTTCTTCCAAACAACCTGTAGCAAGAGAATTCAAACATTGGGTAACCAACAAAGTTTTACCATCAATCAGAAAGAAAGGATATTACAACATGAAAAGCAAAAAAATAATGATTGAAAGTGAATATGACTTGCATTGCAAAGTTGTGCAATTTATAAGAGACAAATATCCCGAAAAAGCTTTAATGATCGCTGGTCTAGGTGAAAACCAAAAATCGCCTTTAATACGCTCAACATCATGGAAAAAAGGTTACATGTCAGGACAATGCGATCTCATGCTGTTAAACCCAACAAGTAAACACAATTCTTTATGCATTGAATTTAAAAGCCCGACAGGTTCATACAATGTGTCTGAGAAACAACTTCATATGAAAAAGATGTATGAAACGAACAAATGTAAGTATCTTATGAGCAATTCTTATGATGATGTTATATTTGAAGTCATTAAACATATGGAAGAAAGTAACAAATATATTGAACGCAGATGTAGAAAAAATATCTAAATAATAGTATATAAATGTCGGAAAAAACTGCTATGGAACATATAACTGAAATATTAACAAATCCTAAAGAATCATGCCCACCAGATTTCATTGTGAATGATGACATCACTGAAAATGAAAAGATCAGAAAAATGGCTAAAGAAGTAGGACACAAATACAGGACAGATTTCAACGCAACACATTTAAAATAATATATAGTAGTATTATTATGGAGAATCAAGAAGCGAAAAAAGAGAGAGGTAGACCAAGATTCTACACCGATGAAGAGAGAAAACAACGAAAAACCGATTACATGCTTCACAAAGCTTGGTTCTATGTTATTTGCAATAACGGTAAGAATTATACTCTAGCAGGAAAACATTGCCATTTGCACACAAAAAAACATTATCGCAATGCTTTGGCACACAATTTACAAAAAGAAACAAAATAAACCATTCACACGATCAATTTTCGATAGTTCAAATCATTCATTATCTGGATGTTTCGAATTTCTGCGCCGTTTTAAACGCGCATCTAAAGACACTTAAAAATATATTATCTATAGATAATATATAGAATGAGAAATATTATATCACACAACAGTATGAACAAGAGTGATCTGAAAAAACTCAGTATATCGGAACTTATCAAATTGCTGCTAAAGCAAGAGAAGAAAAAGCCTGAAATCATTATAGTAGATGATACTAAACCAGTGTCAATTGCAGCACCAAGAATCAAAAAGCCAGCTGTTACGCCAAGAAAAAGTGTAAAAGAACTTGTTGACTATTTTGAGAGACAGAGACTGCCAGCTCCTCCTTCTGAATGGTTACAAGAAATAGAACAATTAAACAGGCCAGTTCCAGCGCCTAGAACTAAAAAACCAGTTCCAGCACCTAGAACTAAGATTGAGCAAACAGCGAAAGCATTAAAAGGTTACACAAAGTCTTTTGAGATAAATATCAAAAACAAAAAAAACCCACTTATGCAACTGCAAAATACAAGAAAGGCTGTTGCTAACCATATTGAAAACATATTAATATCAATGAAAGGGCTCAAGTTTGTTGAAACACTGAGGGTGACATTTGAAAAGGAAACAGGTCATGAAGAAAGAGTCATTAAAACAGCTTATTTCAACAGTCAACCCCAAACAATAACAAATGACACACAAATTGAACTAGCTTTATCTTTATCAAAACAAGAAATCTTAAATAAAATAGCTGTATGGATTTCAGAAGGATCTGGTTGGACTGTTCAATCTGTTGATAATCATCATCTTAATGTGGTAAAATACGAACCAATGAAAGGATCATCATACATTCAACTACCACATGAACTCAGAAACAGTTCTCAAAGTTTAATAAACATAAAAACAGTGACAATGAATGTTTTAGATGGTGTCATATTCGACATCTTAATCCTCAAGACAGAAATCCTCAAAGAATAAAAAAATCAGATAAAGCATTCATTGAAAACTTAAATCATTCAGGAATTGAATTCCCAGTAACCACAAAGCAGTACAATAAAATAGAAAAACATAATGAGATCAACATCAATGTATTTGGTTATGAAGAAAAACAAAAATATCCCATTTATGTATCAAAAGAAAAGTATGAAGATTGTATGAATCTGCTTCTTATAACAGAAAATGAAAACAAGCACTATGTATTAATCAAAGATTTCAACAAGTTTATGTACAATCAAACAAAGCACAAAGAGAGGAAACATTTTTGCATGCATTGCCTTCAGTGTTTCAGTTCTGAAAGAGTATTGACTGATCATAAGAAAACTGTATCCAAGTGAATGGCACACAAGCGATTAAAATGCCAACAAAAGATGATAACATACTAAAATTCAATAATTTCCATAAACAACTACCAGTTCCATTTGTAATATATGCAGACTTCGAAGCCATAACTGAAAAAATACATGGATGTCAACCCAATGATGACAAATCATTTACTGAAGCTTATCAGAAGCATACAGACTGTGGTTATGGATATAAGGTTGTGTGTTGTTATGATGATAAATACACAAAACCAGTACAAATTTATAAAGGTGAAAAAGCTGTTTACAAATTCATGGAAGCTATGCTGGATGAAGTCAAATATTGCAAGAAGATTATAGAAAAATATTTCAATAAACCATTGAGAATGACTAAAGATGATGAAGAAAAATTCCAAAAAGCTGATAAATGCCATATATGTGAGAAAGAATACAATAAAACTGATGTAAGAGTAAGAGATCACTGCCATGTGACTGGTCAGTACAGAGGATCCGCTCATCAAGATTGTAATCTTAACTTTAGAATAACTGATAAAATACCAGTTATATTTCACAATCTCCGTGGGTATGACAGTCATTTTATAATGCAAGAGATCGGTGAAATAGTCAAAGAGCATAAATATACAAATAAGAAAGGTGAAAAGTGTCAAATGAATATCAATGCCATACCAAACAACATGGAAAAGTATATGGCTTTCATGCTTGGTAATCATCTGACCTTTATTGATAGTTTTCAATTTATGAGCTCAAGTCTTGATAAACTGGTGAGCAACCTACCAAAAGAAGCATTAATATACACTTCTCAAAAATTCAAAGGTAAAGAGCTTGATTTAATGTCTCAAAAAGGAGTATATCCATACGACTTCATGGATAGCTTTGATAAATTCAATGAAAAGCTACCACCAAAAGAAGAATTTTACAGTATCTTAAATGATGCGCATATAACAGATGATCTATACAAACATGCTCAAAATGTATAGGACACTTTTAATCTGAAAAATATGGGTGAGTACCATGACTTATATCTCAAATCCGACATACTTCTGTTAGCTGATGTATTCGAAAACTTTCGAAAGACCTGTCTGCAATACTATAAACTAGACCCCTGTCATTATTTCACGTCTCCAGGGCTTTTATGGGATGCTATGTTAAAGATGACTGACATTAAATTAGAGCTTATGACTGATATTGATATGTTTCAATTCATTGAAACAGGCATGCGTGGAGGTATCAGTTACATAGCCAACCGATACGGAAAGTCGAATAATAAATACATGAAAACATATGATGAAAAGGCGCCCTCAAAGTATATAATGTATCTTGATGCTAACAATCTGTATGGTTGGGCAATGAGCCAATACCTTCCAACTGGTGGTTTCAAATGGATGACAGAAAAACAGATAGACAATATAGACTTAGCTAGGTACAGAGAAGACAGCACTAAAGGTTTGATACTAGAAGTAGACCTAACATATCCGAAAGAACAACATGATTTGCATAATGACTACCCACTAGCACCGGAAAAGGTTAAAGTCAACAAAGACATGCTTTCTAATTATTGTCAAGAAATAGCTGATAAATTTAATGTATCAACTGGTTTAGTTCATAAATTAATGCCAACATTAAGCAATAAAGAAAAGTACATTCTTCATTACAGAAACCTTCAATCATACACAGATCTTGGTTTAAAAATTACTAAAGTCCATCGAGTGTTGGAGTTCAATCAGTCACCATGGTTAAAAGAATACATTGATTTCAACACACAGAAGAGAACCAATGCCAAAAATGCTGTTGAGAAAGACTTCTTCAAGCTTATGAATAACAGTGTATTTGGAAAAACAATGGAAAATATCAGAAAGCGAGTAGATGTAAGATTAGTAACTGATGAAAACAAACTATTAAAAATGGCTGCTAAACCAACATATGTTAGTAGCAAGATCTTTAATGAAAATTTAGTAGCTGTTCATAAGATTAAGGAAACACTAACCCTTAACAGACCGGCATATGTGGGTATGTGTATCTTAGATCTAAGCAAGACATTAATGTATCATTTCCACTACAATTATATCAAACAAAAATACGGCAGCAAAGCGAAATTATTATTCACAGACACAGACAGCTTGACCTATGAAATTGAAACCAGTGATGTGTACCAAGACTTTTGGAATGATAAAGACAAATTCGACAACAGTGATTATCCACAAGATTGACAATATTTCAACACAACAAATAAAAAAGTGATCGGTAAATTCAAAGATGAGGCAGCAGGTATACCAATAACCGAATTCGTTGGATTAAGATCCAAAATGTATTCATACATAAAAGACAATGACAAAGGCGGAAAGACAGCAAAGGGAATCATAGACTGTTCACAGTCCCCTATTTTTCCGTTTGATCGTCGGGATCGAGCACAAACTTTCGCCATCTTTGTTTTTAAAAAGCGAGCGCGAACTGGGGAGAGCGATATAACTACCGAGTGGGTGGGGGGAGTGGAGGGGTTTTGGCAAAACCTAAGGGAATCAAGAAGAATATCATCAAAAAGAACATAACTCATGAAAATTATAAAAACGTACTGTTTAATAACAAGCAAATGCATCACACCATGAAAACGATTAGAAGCAACTTACATCAACTTGGAAGCTATGAGCTTAATAAAGTGTCATTATCTTGCTTCGATGACAAGCGGTACATTCACAATAATGGTGTGACAAGTTATGCATACGGTCACTATAAAATCAACACATCAAAACAATCTGAATGATAAAGTTTACTCATAAAGTTTACTAAAATGTCACGCTATGGTGATTATACAAATATTTAAACAAACTTCATGCATCAGAAAATTTATCAGATCTGTACTTTTATCAGAAAAAATATCAGAAAATAAATTTATGGGTACATTTTTGATTGGTTAAAATCACGGGGAAACCCCCTTTCTTTATTTCCGAGAATGTCATGCTTTGTGATTTTTCTAAGAAAGTCACGCATTTTAAATAACATAGATTTTCAAAAATATGAGATCATAAATACGAGATCAATAATTGGTAGCCATTAAATGGAAAGTAGTATGGAGTTGGGTTGGTATGAGAACATTTTTGCAAAAAATGTGCTCGTACCCCCAACTCCTATACTACTATCACCTGTGTACTTATACTAAAACAATTATTCGCCTCAGGCTCAGTGATTATCGGTGAATATTCACCTATAATCACTGAGGGAAAGTACCATATTACATTATATTGTTCGTAATTTGGATTATGAGCAATACCACACCGAAACACTCAACAATAGCAAGCGTTCTGTCATAGCTTTTATTAGTAAAGTCAAGTACTTTTTCCCCGTTTAGTGATCCGGATCTTGTAGAAACTTCCCGTCTCGAAAACAACAAAAGGTCCTCTAAACTCGCCGGTTTGTGCAATTCAAACTTTTCTCTCAAGAAAAGAGGTTCAAGACAATAACTTCAAAGGCTAGTAACAAATAATTGAACCACAAATATGTGCTTTCAAAGGTGCCGATATAAGTTGTTGTCAAGTGAAGCCATGATCCTCGCAGTTATGAACGCAATTTTCAGGCTTCTGTACGCAGTTGCTAAAACTTGCGTTCATAACTGCGAGGATCATAGCTTCACTTGATTTCACATCCGCAGTTCAATATATGATTCATTTCATATATCATTTCATCGTTGATTCATTCCTCACGGAAACATTAGAACCCACAAATGACCAGCTCCCAAGGTCAATGGCTTCATAGTTCAGTTGGTTAGAGCGTCGTAGCCACGGGTTTACACCCAGTTGAAGTCCTGAATTTTCAGGCTTCTCTACGGAATTGCTAAAAATTGCGTTCATAACTGCGCGGATCATAGCCTCTCTTGATTCCACATCCGCAGTTCAATAAATGATTCATTACATAAATCATGTCGTTCATAGGTTTGTTGCTTATGTTGTTACAAATAACTTGCTATCCAGTTGGATCCCACTGTTATTGGAATAGTACTGGTTGTCAGTAGTTGATGAAATGACTTAACAGAAGAGCTTTATATTTGAAAGAGTATATATTTGGGTGCTTTTCTTCAAAGGCGCCCTGAGAACAGGAAGTGGTCCAATATTAGTAATGACATGGATCACAAAGTGTACGCAGAAAACCGGAAAATGCCCAGCAGATGACTTTGCCATACGTACGTGTGGCAGCCAAATTGGCGTTGGCTTCAAACAGTCTTTGAACCATCTTTGTGTCGATTGCATGAGCAGCTGATGGACTGAAATGGCCGCTGTTGTTGGTCACTTCAACTTTTGGAACATAACTAGCGAGAAAGTCTTACAAGAAGCATGGCTAAACCTGGAAAATGTGAAGCCATTGTCGATTACAAGTTCTATTCTTTCTATTGTTATGTCGCCGATAATCGTCTTTGCAAACATACTGGTCCTGTTAGCAGTTTGGAAAGATCCTTTGAAAAAACTTCGTTCCTCACCGTCCACCTTCCTTCTTCTCTCTATGGTGCTAGCCAATCTCTTAGTTGGTGTGGTAATCTGCCCTATTTCCGCCTACTGGGGCTGGGAAATTTTTGCGAAAGGAGAAAGCCCACTTGATCTTTCCGTAATTTTCGCCATCAACGTCATTTCAGTGAATGTCAGCTTCGGGCACATGTTCTTGTTGACAGTGGCTCGCGTTTTGTCAGTTCTGAGACCATTTCAGTACTTATGGAAAGTAACGAACAAGCGAGTGCTTGTGGCAAGCTGTCTTTGCTGGGTCTATTTTCTGGCATTCGGTTGCTCGTTTATGGTGCTACGCGACTATTTTGCCATAATAGGTGTTGTCTACAATGTGCAACTTCTCTTCATCCTGTTTAGCATGTTTATCATGAACGTTGTAATCTTGGTCCGTTTTCGCAGATGTTCCAAGGAAAGCCGAGTAAAAAGACATCAAGAAAACAGCTACTTTATTATTTTGCAAAGAGAAAAGGAACTTTTAAAAGGAATCATTATAATAGTCAGCGCATTTCTTCTCTGTTACATGCCGTGGTTTATAGTTCAAATACTTATTTATTTATGTAAACCATGCCATCCAAATTTGTCTTGGCTGATGATCTCCTTCGGATTTTCAGGCAGTTTAACTTACGCAAACTCGGCTTTGAACCCAATACTGTGCGCGTGGCGATTTCCCAATTATAAAAAGACAATAAGACATTTATGGAAGAACAGAGGAACACGTTTAAATGGTCAAGTTAAAGTTCAAGTGGGAAAACTTTGAACAAGGTTTCGAGTCGACCGTATGTTCAAGCCTTAACTGAAGGCCTTTCTCATCACCGCGGTTCCGAGGCCTCATCAGAGCTATCACAAATTGTGATAAAAGTAATGTAGTCTGAATAATTACACAAACTTGTCTGTTTTACAAAGAATGGAGGAGACAAAGTATGATTGAGATAGGATTGCTTTGCAGACATTAGCATGGCAAAAATTAACTACGCGCTCAGATGCCTCTAACCTATTGGTCTTTTTTAACGTTTTGTCGCGCGTGTTCATGTGATCTTGTATGGACGGGAGTGTTTTATCGAGAACTAATACAATCGTCTAGAATCAACACGGCCACTACTGGACATCCGGGAGCCGAGTGGCATATAAGAGTGGTCATATTAGGGAACTTATAAGCAAAGACGACTGCAACGGCAGCGAGAACGTCATCTCAAAATACAAATTCGCGTTATCGTAATAACTTCGAGGCTGTTTCGACCTTTTTAGTATGACAGGGGTGAAGTAGTTCCTCGTTTCCGTCGCCGTTGTCGTTGCTTTTAAGTTCCCTATTGAGCAACGACGTCACTATTCCCGCCTTTTCATCTTTAATGAATGAACTTGGTTTGTTCGTTGTTTGGAATAATTAATGAGCGCTGCATGATTTGTTGTGGTTAGCGACGAAGATGTAAATACATTACCCGTACAACAAGAGAACGAAAACAACAAAAAGAAAACGCTGTATGATCGAAAAATTTTCAAGGAATTTCTCGAAAGTTGCGACAAGACAAGACGGGTATTTTTGTTTGTGATAATTAATACCCAGTGCTTATATTTAAGCCTGCTTTTTAATATCTACCATGTATATTTATTATCCATACACTGTAACATAAAAAGAAAATTGCACGTTAGCTCGAAAATATGGAAATTACGTTCTCGCGGCAAGAACAATAGGGAACTTAAGCAACGACAACGGCGACGGCATTGAAAACGTCACAGAGTTGAATATTTTATTTGATGCACAAAAACAATAGCTTAGCACACCCTGTACACGAGGTTTTTCACTTTTTTCCATTTCTTTGCAAAACAACAATGTGAAACGGCCAAATTTGAGGTTTTATGAAGAACGTCAGCACTCGAGGATAAATTTTCATTTTCCGCCCCCCCTAGATTAATTAAGCGCCGTTCGACCAATGTCATTTATGAGGAATTACCACATCCTTTTCCTATTAAAAAGGTTGAAATACTGAGTCACGAAGTGACTACAATAACGCGAATTTGTATTTGAGATGACGTTCTCGTTAAAAAAAATCTCACGAGTCGGAGCGCATTCTTGCCACTCGAACATAAACTTCATATCTTCTCGCCACCGTGTAATATCCTCTAGATATCTACAGTAATTGTTTGCCGCAGTTATTGTTGCAAGTTGACAAAGGTGGTGTAAGAAAGCTCCAGAATTAATTCCTGCCGAGCAATTAAACTGAGTTTACATAAAACGCTTGTATTCATATTGAAGCCATAGATATTCTAAATGTTAATCTAAATGCAAATGAAGTTGGCTTGACACGAAGTACTAGCCCATATTTGTAGCTATTTTGCGGAACAGGTGCGTCCTCAGTGATTGACTCAAGGGGGAGGCCAATAATTTTAGCTAAAATCCGATCCCTAAGGAATTACTGATCTCATCAAGGTTACCCTTTAAAACTAATGACAGCTTTCCTTTTTATAAAGCCTCAAATACCCCCTTTCAAGTCTTTTGTGACCCTTCTATCAATCAGTACGCCTTTTTCAAAAGTTTGATAGAACGATGGAAATATTCAAATACGATATATTGGCCATGCATCAGAGTGCATCCACTCAAGGAGCACAGCTATATACTGAACCTATCTTAAACTGCAGACACGCACAGTTATGAACTTAGCCAGAAGAAAGGATGATTACCCCGGACTTAAAATGTACTTTGTCTCTCAAGAAAACTCAGTAACATTAGCTTCCTTTGAAGGTATGCAATTTCCGGGAAGTGGCGGTTGGTGTGGGTTTACGACGCCCAAAGAAACTCTTTCTCTCTTTCGGGCTAGGAACCAGGTGAATAATGCAACTAAACTTGCTAAAAAACGATATTTTTCTGAAAACTTGGAAACTAGCTTAGGCAATCCACGTAAAACTTGGGATCTTATTAACGAGCTTAGCTCACGGAGAAGTTGTAAGTCGTCCAATATTTAGGAAATCCAAGCTAATCATAGAACTATAAATAACGCCGATGATATGGCGGAAGCTTTCAATGTGCACTTCACTAACATTGCGAAAATGCTAGCTCGTGATATTCCGGTTGGAGAAGTTGACGCTGAATCATTCTTGTCGCCCTCTGATAATTCGTTTCCTCTAAAATCCCCGAGTATCGACATTGTTCTAAACCTGCTGAAAAAAATCGATGAAAAGAAAGCCACTGCCCTTGACAAGATCCCTAGTAAGTTATTAAAAATGGCAGCTAGTATTGTTGCACCCTCACTAACAGACGCATTTACGAAATCAATCCTCACGGGAATCTATCCAACTGAATGGAAATTGGCTAGGGTGACACGGATCTTTAAAAAAGGCTCAAAATCAGACATAAATAACTATTGCCCCATCTCCGTTATCCCAGTAGTCTCGAAAGTGCTTGAAAAACTTCTCTATGACCAACTTTACCATTACCTAAATGATGATAAACTGCTGTCAAGTTAAAGTGCTGTCAAAACTGCTGCCAGTCAGGGTTCCGTTCCTTACACAGTACCATTACAGCTTTGCTTGAGGCGACAAATAGCTGGTCTGTTAACATCGACAATGGCTTCCTGAATGGCGTCGTCAGTTCATTGACCTTAAAAAGGCATTCGACACTATCGACCATGAAATCATTTGACGCAAGATGTCATACTTTGGGGCCGACCAGGAAACTATCACTTGGTTTCAATCGTACCTAAGCAATCGGACCCAAAGATGTAACGTTAATGGAAGACTGTCAACTCCTCGCACTATTACTTGTGGGGTTCCGCAAGGCAGCATATTAGGTCCCTTGCTATTTTTGATGTACATTAACGATCTTCCTAACTGCCTCCTTGAGGCTTCCCCGAGAATGTTCGCTGACGATACCAATATAACCCTAACTGCAAAAACTTTAACAGAGCTTAAACTAGCATTAACTCCTGAACTCAGTAACCTTAACTGCTGGCTGAGAGCCAACAGGTTGAGTTTAAATGTGGCTAAGACCGAGTTAATGATAATTGGATCTAGGCAGAGATTAAACACTCAATGTGACGAGGTTGATATACGAATTGATGACGAAATGATCAAGAGAGTAGATCGCACTAAATCCCTCGGTCTTAGCATTGATGATCGGCTTTCTTGGTCAAATCATGTAGACGAAATATGCAGGAAAGTTTCCTCAGCTATAGGAGCCTTAAAACGAATACGGCACTTTATCTCAGTTAATGCTGCGCTTCAAATTTATAACGCTTTAATATTACCTCATTTTGATTATTGCAGTCCTGTCTAGGACCGCTTAAGTGGCCAGTCAAGGGATAAGCTGCAAAAATTACAAAACCGCGCAGCTAGGGTAATTACTAAATTACCCTTTGATACGAGCTCCAACCTCCTTCTCGATACTCTTAAGTGGGAGAAGCTTTCTCTCCGACGTAAAAAACAGAAAGCACTTATTATGTATAAAACAATTCACGATCTTGCCCCGGAATACCTTCAACGCCTTTTCAGTCAACGAGATGCTGAATATAACTTGAGAAACTTAGAAAGTAAACTTACTCTACCCAAGCCAAATACTAATTATTTGAAACGAAGTTTCTGTTATAGCGGGACCTGTTTGTGGAACAATTTGCCCCAATACTTAAGAAATGCTGACTCTATTGGGCAGTTCAAACGCACAATCAAGCAAGTATCTGACCTATCGGATTCCCACGCGGCAATCATGTAAAACAGTTGTAAAGCGTTTTTTTTTTTTACTTTTTTTAAGCTTAACTGATGATTCTCCATGTTTAAATAAAGTTACTTACTTACTTACTTACTTTCACGCATTCTCTTAGCTTCTCCATTCCTCTTTCGCTAGTCCGGTCATTTATACGCGGTCATTGTTACTCGAAATACCCGCTGATATGGCTAAAAATCGAATACTGGCGTTTGCTAATGATATTGTCATTCTCTCTGAAGAAATCGTCGGTTTTAATTGCTGAACGCCCTGCCCCTTATTTGCGTAAGGGTAACACCTATCGTATCCTGACTTGTTCTTCAGAGAACGCTGCCCAATGAAAACACAATTGAAGGTGGTAAGGTATTCATCAGTAAATCTTCGATCTTTTTTTTACCGCAAGGTCGCCAGTGCTGCTCAAAAGTTTAGGATTTGAACGGATAACTTAAACCAAAACAACCAACTAAAAATCGGAGAATTTCATTGTTCTCACCGGAAACTAAGAAGCCAGTGACTGTATTGTCGGTAATGCGTTTAGAATATATATTTAGAGATGTATTTTTTCGATATTGACTAAGTGCTACTCGGATTTTTTCCGAGTATCGTTGAGTCACGTCACCATTGGAAAAAATAAATTTCTTTATTAAGACACTGGGGCTTTTCAGTGAAAAATGTAAATAAATTTGACGCAGGCCTGGATCTGCACTGGCGCTATACCTTTTGCTTCCTTTTTTTTCTGCGCTTCAAACAATGACAGCTTGGACCTCGATTCGTTTAATTTTTAGGTTTTCGCTTAAATCCAAAACGAAAACGACAAAAACATCAAGGAAAGCCCAGTGTTATCTTTAAATCTAAAGTGATGAAAGAAGAGATGGTACTGCATGGACACTAAGAATGTTGCCGCGAATTTTTTTCACAGTGGCTGATTGGACGAAGAAAATGTGGACGAAAGAGCGAGGTGAGCTTGAAAATTGAAAAAAATTCTTGCGCGCGTCTATGAAAACATAGAGACCATTAACTCTTCGGTTTCGAATTGGAGGTTGAGAACGAGCATTGAGCCACTTGATAAGAAACTCTTATATTACTGTAAGCCGGTACGAAAGAAACGAGAGGTTTGGAGTTCTGTGGACAGAACTTTTGTAACTTTGAAATAAGCCTGAAGGTAGCTAATGGCGACCATCCGTTGGAGGACGCGTACTTTGAGCTTTCTTTCAAGTGCGTATGCTCAGGTTTGTAGTCGCACTCATTAGCTGTGTCGTCGCAGCTGTAACAACTGACCCATCAACAGCTGGTTTGTTTTTAATAATATTACCCTAGTAAACAGAGGAGGACCTGAATTGAAATACCCTTCGACCTTCGGTGTCAATTTGATTTTAGAATATAAGCGCACTCAAAGGAAAATAATTTGAACATGTTCTACAAAGCTCTATTGATGAACCCCCATACTGCCACAGCTAGTCCAGGTCAGTGGTTGCTCTGTGGATGCTATTTGCCCAGTTCTCAACCTTCTAGTTCTGTTAGCCTTTACGGGATTAATGATAACACAAAGGCTTTTTATCTCTTACTGATTTTTAATAAAGAACTTGACCATCCGTTGTTCGTGTTTGTTTTTCAAATGTGTACTGTAGAAAACTATCGCGTATCATTTGCATTTTAGACAAAGACTGCCATCTCTTATTGAGAAAAAAAAGATAAGGTGGATAAAACAGGTGAATTTGAACATGATTATTTTTCAATCATCTGGCAAAGCCTATCGGAGATTTTTATGTCGTTTATGTAAAGGGAAGCATAAATATGGAAAAATGACTCTCATGATTGGCTGAATCTGAATCTTGACAGGGCGTTTTTTAATCGGAAAAATATGAGTATATTTATGTATTTGTTCGATGAGGACATATATTTGAGAAACCAAAGGGACTTTTTGATTAAGAAATAACTGGTCATCTTTTTAAGACCAAAAGAATTCACAAAGGAAAAGGAAACTCAGTCAGAGTTTATTTTATCCCAACTTGCGTGAAAAGCCTGGAAGAGTGAAATCAGTCCCTCTATATTCTGACGAATGTTTACGTTGTATAACACTGATCTACCATTGGGCGTGCCTTTGAAGCCATCGTACAATAACCGCGCCACGGAAGGGTAAAGAAATCTAAAACTTCTCCGAAATGAAAAGATAGCTTTTATTGGAGACATCCACTTCTAATCTGCTAACGAAAAAACTGAGAAATGGCGGTGTTACTCGGTCACATGGAAATCTGGAATGCTTCTTTAAAGATGATGTCTGAACAGATCAGATCAAGTTGCGAAAAGACATCCTTTGCTGAAGCCACAATTTTAAGTATTTGTTACATATCCTTATCGATAACAACTGTTCTCGGAAATACTCTTGTCATCGTAGCCGTCGTGAAAGATCCACTTAAGACTCTCAAATCTTCTCCAACAACTTATATTTTACTTGAAATGGCGATTGCCGACTTCTGTGTTGGTTTGGTTTTTGCTCCGTCATTCGCAATGTTGATTATTTTCTTTGAACAGAAAACAGTTTGGTATACTCTTTTTCTAGTTACAATTTTTGGCCATTACTTTGTTATTGTGTCGGCTTATCATGTACTTTTGTTGACGATCGATAGGTACTTCGCTCTGGCTAAGCCCTTGAAATACCGGACAATAATTACTAAAAAACGAGTACTTCTCGGCTCTTCGGCAATTTGGATACTTTGCTGTTCTAGTGCAGCCCTGTGTCTCACCGTAGGAGAGGGCTCGCTTCTGATACCGTTGTTAATTTTAGCTACTTCAATCTTTCTTTCCTCGGAGGGAATTTCCTTGGTGTACGCTGTGACGCTTGCAAACCTAGTCAGTTATTATAAGAAAAGAATGAAGGATGCAGAAAACTCTCCATCCAATCAACTAATACTGTATCAAAGAGAGAAGAAAGTGTTTTTGGTTATATTCTCTGTGATTTTGGCATTTTGTATTTGTTATTTTCCCTGGGTAGTTGTACAGTTGATATTCCTTTTCTGCCTGTCTTGTCATGCAAACTACAGGGCGGTGATGGTTTCTCGTCATGTTGCGATCCTTCTTCTTTTCGTGAATTCCTCTTTAAACCCTTTGCTGTATTCCTGGAGGTTTTCGAAATTTCAAACAACGTTTAAGTATCTTTGGAGAAAGCACTGTTGCCAAAAGACATTCCAAAGAAGAAAGATAGTTGACATTAGGAAAAGAAGACAAAACTGCAACACAAGATTATGATAAATTTAGGATGGCTTTCTTTGGAAATGAGTTGCCTTGTTCTGTGATCAGGGAAAATCGTGCAGCACACTGGATTAAAGAGCTTGGTACAATTTCTTGCTGTCTTCTGCAAAACCACGAAAGAATGATCAAACGAATAGATGCCCCATTGATTTTTACGCGTGCGGGGTGCGGTCAGTTAGTTAGTTAGTGCCAAAACACTCTTGAAAACACTCTTGCAAGAAGATAAAATAAAAACACCATGCATAAGCAAGACAGGGGAAGAAGATGCGTGTCTGTGGCGAAACTGAAACTGAATTCTTGGATCTACAGATGCTGAGAAAACGTTCATACTCAAAAGAACCCACAACGAACCTTGACCTCCAATCATCGATATTGTAGAAAGAATTCAGCGTTCCTAGTCATTCTCAATTTGGAATATAAAGGCTCTTTACTGTCGAAAAAAATGTCGAGAAGACAAGAGCAAAGGAGAAAAGCATTTACCGACAAAGGCAGAGACAACAAAGACAAGCATTATCTCCTTAAAGTAATTCAGTTCTTGCGAGTTTTGGAGGTAACGATGCCTTCTTTACCCCAAAGGGTAGCTTTCCTCTTGAATAATAGCAGTGAACGATAACGCAATTTTTAATTTCGTGCACATTGCCTTATTGGCAGGTACGAAAATACAACAGAATCTGTCTTACCCCCTGGAAACAACGCAACACATACAGAACACAGTTAAAAGGAAAGGAACTTTATTTAAGTGTCTAATCTTCTAGCGCCGTAGAACACTAATCGGGGACACTGTAAATTGAAATTAACAAGTTAACGCAAATCAAATCAAATGTTTGGTTTTTGAGGAGAGGGGAAACCGGAGTACCCGGAGAAAACCTCTCGGTGCAGAGTAGAGAACCAACAAACTCAACCCACATATGACGCCGAGTCTGAGAATGGAACCCTAGCCACATTGGTGGGAGGCGAGTGCTCTCACCACTGCGCCATCCCTGCACCCCGTAACAGTTCGGGAAATATTATTAAGGGTATACTTGTTGCACGCTCAGTGTAATTGAGGGAATAAAAATCATTCTCAGAAAGAGAAATGTTTGACATAAACGCCAAGAAGTAAAGAAAAGTAAAAGTAAGGCTGTGGTAGTGCGATTTTTGTTATTTCTTAAATCTAAAAATACTTTTATCGTAATCTTTCGTAGTTATGCAATATTTGACTTAAAACGAAGCAGGTGTGTAATCATGATTAAATTGTTCTTCCTCTGCTTCAGGCATCAGATTTTAATTGAACTCAAAGTAAAATTAGCAGAAAATGAAGAAATTGTAAAGCAATTATTGCAAAAATACAAAAATCACTTTTTCAAGTAAAAAGGAAAGCAGCGAGACTTGTGTGTCCTGGTTACTGAAAACAAAATCATGTGTGCGTCCTAATTCTCCACCGAGTGCGCATTACCAGAACGACTAGCTAAGTTTTGAACAAATTTTTTTATCGCGCCTTTACTGGTTGAAAACTGCTTTATCACCCGAGATCCCATTTCATCGGAAACTTTTGCTCTTTGGATCATTGCAAGCTTAGCGACAGGTGTGACGGGGACAAATTCACCATTTCCGCCATATTTATTTCAATATTTCTCTCCTTCGTGATAGTAAGTTGATAACGGACACAAATACCTTTATCTTCAAAGAAATGAATATAAAAAGAACCTTTTTGGCTCTTACCCTTGCGTCATCATAACAATTAATTTGCATTTTCGCAATTTATGGAGCACAATTTGAAAACTTCCTGTAAGGTCTCTAATCTGATCGGAAACGTCATTGCCAGGATGAATTGTGAAATCAATTCAGTAAAGCAAACACAAGATCTAACCAAAATGTCTACATTTTTGCACAGAATTAAATCGCTTCAAGATTTAAAACAGGACGGGTTTGAACTTTAGATGGTATTTATCCCTTTACGCTAACAGTTGGCAAGGGAGCCACTGATGTTTTTTTTTTTTAAGAAAATAAAGACCATATAATTTCTATCCTCCTTCGTTTTGTCATAGCAACAATCTTGGACAGAATAAAATGGATCAGAAATGACCCCTTCCTCAATAACTCTTGAAGCCGCGCGAAGGCCACAACGCGCCATTTTCCCAACATTGAATTTGGGGGATGGGATGGTGTCAATTTTCCATTTACTCTGTCCAAGATTGAAGTAATTAATTTGATCAGTTTCAGTTCACAAACCGTGACTAAGCTTAGAAATTTAAATGAACTACCCGCGTGATCATTCTGGCAGAAAAATGAAAAGGGAGAAGAACGGAAGAATGTCACCAGGCAATGCGACAACGACGGATGACGATTTTACGCGTTCTCAACTACGCAAGTTGAAAGAATTTCGCAATGTCCTTGCTCATTCAACACCTTAATCCGGAAAAAAACAACTTGAAGAAACGGCTTTCTTGGAGTGAGAACTTTCTACACATAATTTTTAATAGACTACTTCGACGATTCGGCAACCATTTTGATTTCTATTGCTTAGAAAGATATTATGGGATGCTCAGGGAACAAATTAATATGTATTTGCCCCCTGGCTATCCCATAATAGGTTTTGGAACAATAATTCAAAATGGCCGTCGAAGTTGAGGGTGCTTCCGTCGCAGTAATCATATTAAATTAAGAGCAGCTGACATGAAGACAGTGGTTTTTTTTATTCCGTGAATAAGACACGGCAAGGATGCCTCAAAGGTGTCGTTAACGGTTCTGATAATTTTTGAAAAATATTTCACATTTCTACTTTGGAAAGTATTTCACATTTGCTTCATGGCTTTCAAAACAACCCGTCACGCACCATGCAGTGTACGATTCTTTATTTACAAATATTAGCCTTTTGCACTAAATACATTTCTTATTGCTCAACATTACATTCGTTATACGTTTCATTTTACCAATAATTCAAGGCTGGAAATACTGAGCCCAAGAATAAGACAGAGCTTACCGCAAATTCAAGTTGATTGTTGCGTTGACAATTTATCCAAATGCCTAATGGAAAGAGCCATTACCCAAGTAGGGAGGGACTGAGTAGGCGCTCAAAACACGCGCTCCCCCATCCCATCTTCTCAACACACACCCACAAAAAAACTACCTGACCGCTTCAGCGCAGGGAAATGGAAACCCAAATATTTTTTGGGGGTGGTCTATACAATATGATGACATCGTTTATTGCATGTCATTATCGTTGTTCCGAATGTATTCGACCAAAGTAAACACCCGCATATAAAAACAAGTGGATTAAGGCATCAGGCTCAAATTTGGTCAATAAAGCACCATACAAATAAGAACAAATTCAGGCTGATAAATAAAACATGTTCTTAATATAAAGGGAAAGGGTATTAGGATAAGGAAACAATTCATTACAGTAATAGACCTTATTCATAAATGGCGGTCAATTTATAATTCTTTTGTCCAAGTGCAAATTGGCCTACCAAGCCTCGATACCATACAGTGAATTGAAAAGAATTCTTGCTCTATAATGAGGCTTTGTAGGCTAATTTGCACTTGGACAAAATAATATAAATGTGACTGCCATTTATGCATAAGGTCTATTGATTTTATCAAAGGAGTTCATAAAGGTCGAATAACCACCGTGAAAGATTTGGAAAGCTGACGTTTCGAGCGTTAGCCCTTCGTCGGAGCGAAGGGTTAACGCTCGAAACAGGGTTACCGCTCGAAACGTCAGCTTTCCAAATCTTTCACGGTGGTTATTCTATACCTTTATCAACTCCTTTGATAAAATCAATTTCTGTTTCAATCTCCCACCGACGCAGTACCACAGTTTCTTTAGAAACTAAAATTTTGAATTCAGTACAGTAACTTAAATCAAAGTACTCTGGTGTTCAGGACCATTGCAAACTATAAAATCTATTACAAAACAGCACTGTATGTTAATTAATATATAGTTTGAAGTATTTCTGAAACCAATTTATAATTAAGAACATTTTAAGAACACTTTCTGGCTGATTTCTCACGAAGCACCCCTCAAATAAGAACACGATCAGCCTTAAGCCTGAAAAATGTGTTCTTATATGCGGGTGTTTACTGTATCATTTCTCATTGTTGCAGCTCCTATTGTCATTGTCATTGTTTTTACTGTTTCGTCTTTCGTTTCTTCGGTTTGGGTAGCCAGGCATGCAACAGAGAGAATGAGCAGTGCCGCTAATGCAAACGCTAAATGTCAGGCTGAAATTTATGTATCACGGAAAATTAAAAAGCCTGTTTGCTTTTAGTTCATTTCTTGCCTATTATCATTGTACAGACATCGCGCAACTTCTCACAAGACAGAGAATAATTTTTAACAATAATAAGCACATCGTAAATCTCTCTCTAATTAGATTGTGCCTAGCAAAATCTGTTACTTCGACTCTGAGTTCCCCTAAGCTTTGAATGAGTGCCTGGGCGGCTTGAATTCCAAAGATGTGTAGAACAACAGGTATCCAGCCGAGGTCTGTAAGAAGAACGAAACGCATAAGTTTCAATAGAATTGCGACTTTCATATCAAATGGGATGAAAGGTGAACTATCTACAGCTCAAAGGTTTCGAGCTTTTCCTTAATAGAAATAACCATATGTATTTGACAAATATTCATTGACGGCGCTTCATAGTCAACGAGGTTCGTGGCACCGAGATGGCACCAACTAATGTCATATCCAACAAGTCATTTTTCATGGTAGGTCACGCAGTAAATGAGCTAATAGCCGAGACTGAGTAACCAAGACCGAGACCGAGACCGCCCTTGAACCAATAGACCAATTGCGATATATTAAAATTCAGTCCTAAACAAAAGGCATCATCTCGAGGTTTAAGGGAAATAAACTAATACAAATCCTTATATTTATTTCCCAGAGCCTCGAGATGATGCCTTTTGTTTAGGACTGAATTTTAGGGTGCGTTCGATTGACCGTATTCCGGAATAGGAATACATGGAATATAAGTTAGAAATCCTTCGTTTTTACGGCGGTTCACGTTACAATTGTCAAACATCGGCTAAAATGCTATTTTAAACACATTTTTGTTATCCTTGCTGCTTCGAAACGCGCCAGACATACCGTTTTAATCATCACGCCACGTATTCTTATTCCGGAATAGGGTCAATCGAACGCCCCTTAATATATCGAGATTGGTCTATTAGAACGCAAGAAACACGGCTCACAGCAAACTTGATAGCAGTGGTCGGTTTTTTCCGAGTGTCCACGAATCATAACTTAAAAAATACATTTCCTGTCAGAACAAAGCAGGCTCCTGCTTGTCAAAGACACCGAGAAAATCCTCACACTAAGGCGTCTAACTTTCTTTCCCTCCGCTTTGAAATTCAAGATGGCGACCAAATATTTATTTCAAGAAACGACGACGACTATGGCAAGGACGACACCAGAAAACAATAATATTACGGAGTTTAAGAAACGACGACGGCTACGGCAACGACAACGCCAAAAGCAGTAATATTATTGGTTAAAAGAATCAACATTTCTCTCCGTTCTCGTCAAAACTACTACCTGAAATGACCAAATTTAAGGTTTTGACGACAACGTGGACAAACTACAGTGAATCTTTCAGTCTCACTCTGTACTTCAAATCCGTCTGTACCAGTCCAGTTTTAGGACACTTCACTCACATTGAATAATATAAACAAGATGGAATAATCATGAAATACTTAAAACAGCTCAAAGTTATTTTTTTGGAGTGACGTTTTCGTCTCCGTAGCCGTCGTGGTTTCTTAAACTCCCTAATATCATTGGTTAAGAAAGGAAATATAATGGTGCTGCACGTGCGGCACGCATTTCGGCGCCTATGTTTGCGGTCCTCTGCAAAAAGACGACGTGAAATCACCAAATTTGAGGTTTTGACGACAACGTGAACATGCAACAGAGAATCTTTCTGGGGAATAAACTCATACAAATCATACAAATCCTTATGCAACACAGAGAATCTTTCATTCTCTATTTCCACTCTGAAACCGCTCGTACTAATTTATTTTTAGGACACTTCGCCCACAATGTACCAAGTGAACGAGATGGAGGCCGCCGTCGTAGATCTTTAAGTCCCTATTCCCTATTATCCTAAGCACGCGACCGCTATAATAGGAAGCTTTATCAACGACAACGACGACGGCGACGAGAACGTCTCAAATTTGCATATTTGGTGGGCAAAAAACAATAGTTTTGCACGCTCTGCACATGCATTTTTCATTTTTTGTCCACTTGAGGTTTTATGAACGACGCGAGCACTTGCAGATGCATTTTCTAGCCTAAATTAAAACGTGACTCATTTCGGTTTCATTCTTGAGGGACTGCCACACCATTGTCATATTAAAAAGCTCGGAATAGTGATATTTATGTTTTGAGATGACTTTCTCGTTGCCGTTCCCGTCGTCATTAGGGAGCTTTAGCAACGACGACGGGAACGGCAACGAGAACGTCATGTAAAAACATAAATTCACGTTATTGCGATCACTTCGCGACTATTCCAAGCTTTTTAATATGACAAAGGTGTTTCAGTCCCTCAGGAATGAAACCGTTACGAGCGGCGCTTAATTTAGGGGAGAAAAATGAAAATTTATCTCCAGGTGCTGACGTTCTCCATAACACTTCAAACTTGGTAATTTCACGTTGTTGCTTTGCTGACGACGGCAAAGAAATGGACAAAACTGAAAAACGCACGTGCAGGGCGTGCAAAGCTATTGTTTTTGCCCACTAAATATGCACATTTGTGACGTTCTCGTCGCCGTCGCCGTTGTCGTTGCTAAAGCTCCCTAATGTATGCCAGCACTTCATGCCACACTTACCACAACATCTCTTGGAGACATTTCAGTAACGTACTGGTCGTCAAATTTATACCACTTTTTGTCGTAAACACTCTTAGCAAACGCGGTATAGTGTCCGCCGTGCATGGTGCCATAATGATTGGAAACTGCAAACAAGTTGTAACGTGATTGTGATCGCGGACCCACTACATGATTTGACATATCGACTTGTGACATCGGGAAGGACACGTTGGTCTGAAGTTTCTGTCTCCACATTCCTTCATACTGGAATCTGCAAACAACGCAAGTTATCAGTTGATAAGAACAGCTTGAAGGAATGCTCCAGCTAGCAGCCTGCAATGCGAGGCAAAATATCTTGAGACACTTTTAGGTCAGTCAACAGACTTTTTCTTTCGTATCATTCATAATAAAAACCCTCTCAACCCTTGAGCAATGTTGTATAGCTCAAACTTCCCGGACCGCACAACCACTCTACCAACATTGATGGAAGGGGTATTGAAATGAGTAAATAGCAATAGATTCAAGTACGAATGAAATGTTAAAGTGTCTCAACACTTTTGTCGCAGATTGTGGATGAAGGTTAAATCATCCTCAGTTTTTTTAGTTGCAAAGTAAAGTTAAGAGCAATCAGGGCCAATATGAGGTAACAAGCAGCTGGATTTATAGCCTATTCGCGATGCATAGGCTGAGAGTGAAGCTATCATTTGACTTCCTACGAAAACAGCAGTGCTGTGTTTGAGGGGTTACTGGACAAATAAAAAGTCAAACTTTGATAATGACAGTGTTAAAAAGCTCAACTGCAATCGGAAAAATTTGTGCAGACATTCGTTTGAGCTTTGTTTGGGGCGCTTTAAGTGTGAATCGGAGCCCCATTCTCTCCTAAAGCACAACTCTCCCCCCCCCCCCCCCCCCACCCCGATCGGCGAGTAAATGTAGAAACGGTCCAGATAAGAAAGATAGCAACAACGGCAACGAACATGTTGCAATTCAATTGGAATGAAAAAAGGTGATAACTTTTCTATTGTCTGTACTTACTTCTGATTGGCCTAAACAGCAAAAGTTAAGAAAGCTTCATAAAGCAGTATTATATTCATCCTTACTTTCCAACCATCTTCCATATAACAAAATCTGGTCTCAGTTTGAATACCACAGAAATCGTATGTGGGGAACATGTCAAATTGTAAACGTTTCTTGGCTTTTGTTTTCAACTCTTGTGGTTGCTCAAAATCTTTTAACACAAAGAAACACCCTTTCAAAATGGGCTGTAAATGAATTTTATTGCGTTAACGGCCTTCCTGTAGGTTTATGCATTCTCTGTGTAAAAATGATAACATTCCTATGTGGGGAAACCGTATAAGAAAAGAAATTGCTATCCACCTTACACGGGTCATTACTTAAATCGTCTGGTGTTAGCCACAGTAAAATCTGTAAGACTCATTCTCAGGAGTGAATGGTTAAAACAGGACCTAGATGTTGTTAAATAGCGCTTTACCTCAAATTCTGGTTCATTTTTGTTATCTTAAAGTATATCTTAATCTTATTGTCACATTTCTAACCGTTTGAGATGCACCACCAAAATGGCTGGTAGCCTCCAAATTTGTATGGTTTTACTAACTTCTCTTCTTTGCCGGCACTTTGGACAAAACCTAAAAACAGAAATGAGAAAGCATTCAGTTGAACGAGACTGCTATCACGGTTTGTGTATCACTAAGCCGAAAGGATTTCCAGCAATAACAACAGCCGTTTCTAATGACTGAGCGAATATCGGGAGAAATGATTGGGATAAGAGGAAATTTTGTTAATTATAAAGTCACGTACCGAACTGTGCTAATTTCGTTCGACAATAGGAGAACACAATATCTAATCTTGGGTATACTGTGCACAGGGTGAGCTTTAGCAAATGTTCGGTTTTCCGTTCGTCTGCCTTTTCAGCGCCATCTTGAATTACGTCTACGTGCATCGATACGTCATATGCGCAAATGACGCTCACGCACCTCATGTTTGTTTGTTCATTTTCCCTGCTCTTCTCCTTTGCTTCCAAAGCGACTGTCTGAACGCACTTCCATAATCCGAGATTACTACTAGTAATAGTGATTCAAATGACAACTGAAACCCGTTGGACCTACCATTTGTCATCTCCAGTCATTTTTTCAGGTTCTGTAAACAAGTTCAGGCAATCCTAACAATAAGAGAAATGCTCTTTTTTAGTCAAGTACACTGTGCGATGAAAAGGAATTTGGAGCTTAATCGTTACAATACATCTATTTGTTATATACCTAGACTTTCGCTCAACAAAACGAGCACTGTGGTTGGTTGATTCTTGGTCACGTGGCCCTGATCGAATTCAAATGTATCCTAACCGGGATACAATTCCGCAGTTGTTGCCCGCTCCGGATGTTTTGCTGCGATTGTTGTAGGAAAAGTCTAAATATATAACAAAGCACTTAATGTCTGGTCCCTTGGGGAAACTAGTTAGTTGTGTTTTCCATCGAGTCCTGATGTTTCCCTCGACTTCGTCTCGGGAAGCATGAGGACTCTCGGGAAAACAAAACTAATTGTTTCCCTCGGGACCATACATTAAGTGTATAGTATTTAACGAAAAATGTCGCTCTTCCACCTTTAGGTTAAAAGAAACAGTAAACCGCTGTTACGGACGCCTCAAAAAAAGGGAAGTCATTATTATTATCATCATCATCATCATCATCATCATCATCATTATTATCATTATCATTATCATTAATATTAATCAGCAGGCACCTCTTGTAATTTTGTACTCTGACCTACGCTGCACAAGCCTCAAGCTTTGGTTTCTCGTTGCTATACTGTGCTTGTTTTTCAAGGAACATTAAAGAAATAAACATAAAACACAACCAATACCATACATTGCCTAAACAGGAGGGCCGTCCCCATTGCCGTAAAAGGAAACACGGGTGCACTCGGTGTTTCGGTGCATTTTGACAATGACCGCTCAAAGCGCCGCTAACCTTAAATATTTTCATAGTAGACACATTATGCCGTTTTCACCGTGCAATGGCGCTTCAAAAGCGTCGAAAGACTAAGCGAGCCTAATGGTCATTTGCATGGCCTTGCCTTTCCCTTTTAGACTGGAATACAAGAAGGTTTCTGTCGTCAGCCAACAAATCCTCTACCTCTGAAATGACTATTATCGACAATTTAGATTACTCTGTCCCAGGACTTGTGGTAGCAGATGAAAAGAAAAAAAGAAAAAGTGGCATCCGGGTTCTGAATTCTAAAATTAGATATTCATTTCCCATAATCCTTATCAAGCGCTAAGCGTCCTAAATAGCCCACTTTCGATATATTAAAATTCAATCCCAAACAAAAGGCATCATTTCGAGGCTCTGGGGAATAAACTCATACAAATCCTTATATTTATTCCCCAGAGCCTCGAGATGATGTCTTTTGTTTTGGACTGAATTTTAATATATGAACAGTGGGCTGTTGACGATAACAGTCAATTTAGAGAAACTTAGAAATTGTCGATAATAGTCATTTCAGAGGTAGAGGATGGGTTGCGTCAGCTCAGGGCTAGACATTTGCTCCGCCATGGGACAAACGACTGCCAACTTTGTCAAGAACTTTACCCAACGTGTGCGGCTTGTTAAAAGAGAAATGTATGGGAGTTCAACAAAAAGCGCCAAGTACGTTAGGCAAGGATGCTCTGAGAAAATTTCTACAAAGAAAAAAGCCCTCACGGGGAATCTGTCTGCATTTTTTTTCTTTTTTACTTAAACACGTTTAACCTTCTTGCTTTTAAGAGCAGAACTCGCTTTTATTGACACAGAAAATCGTTTGCGAGTACCGTAAAGTACACACCTCGTATTTCATTTCAGCGCGATTGCAACAGTAATATGTGATCACCTGTACAATATATACAAGGTGGTGAAATATGTAGTGCAATGTGAAGTGCAGAGTGCGTTTTTCCGCTGGCCGAGGAACGACTAAAGCAGAAAATCATTTTCTCACACACAGCTGCGAGAATGGGGTCCAGTGTGCGTGGGGTCTTCAGGTCACATGGTTTGTTAGCCGCTCAATTTGTTTTTTGCCATCCGCCACAACTTGGCTTGGCTCCCGGTTGTGTGTGAGAAACAGCATAGGATAAATATTGCAAAGTAGGGTGGCAATTGTATATGTGTTGTACCGTGTTGCATATTGAGGTACAGACTACCGGTAACTATATGTGTAATAAACAAAGAAAACCAAAAAATTAAGGTTTGACCGCTCTACAGTTAAGTTACATGCAGCTGTACCTGGAGGGTGCATCGATTTTTGTGTGATGGCAAGGGGAGAGTTAAATTCGAAAATGCATCAAATGTCCTGGATTCTTTTCCACACACCATGCACTTCACAGTTGACATGAACAAACCCTAAAAATACAGTAACAACAAGAAAATAAATATAGATGATTCTCTAACGTCAGTAAAGACTCATCAGAAAAACGAAATAAATCTATTAAGTATCCGCTGCAGGAAAATTGTGCTCTTCTCGGATAGTCACTTCATAAGAAAGTTTGATTTGTATATATAGCGAATGACGATTGTTCTGTAACAGAACAACCACGTACTTGTACAAACAACGAACAAGGAAAGCAAGATTCTGATTAGAAATCACACAATATGTTGAGGAACAGAACCCCAACTGGCAAGTACACCGCGCGCCCAAGAATGAGGTATGTAAGAATAAGATTCATCTGCCATCTTTGTTCTGGACTTGACCGTTCAAAAATATATAGATATCTCATCGTTTTCTTTCACAAAACATGGTTAGTACATTTGACAGCCAAAACTTCAAGCTTTATTAAGGTCGTTCGCCGAAAAAAAATGTTTTAATCCGGTTTAGACTTAAGACAGTTAATCGATTACCTCCGATGCCATTTATTTGTCGCCCAAGAATGACTTAGGACGATTTTATTCTGGGAGTATTCATGACTGATTTCACCGACATGGTAGACATCAGCAATTCCATCAGTTAAACAGCGAATATGTCTACAATTTTCTAGTACCAAAGGCAGGAGCCTATTGACTTGGAGCGAAAAACAGCCCTATATTCATGTCACGGCGTTTTCACAGACCGATTTATTTTTAAGTTGAATTTCCCGGTAATAAAACTCCGGCAGGAGTCGGACGACCAATCAAATGAAACTATAACTTGACGTCATAGCGTCACCGAACCGGAACTGCCTTTGCTTTTTTGCGGAAAAGGTAGTATAAAAATAGATCAGTCGGCAAAAAAGCTGTGATATGGGCTTAGTGTGGGAGTTGTTCGCTGCTAGTCATGTGTTCCTGTGACAGGATATAACACGAACTAACAATTGACCAGCTCCAAGATTGCTGAATAGCTCAGTAGTAGAGCAGTATGCAGAGAAATTGAACAATCATGGGTTCGAGTACCGTTTGAGCCTGGATTTTTCCAGCCTTCTTTACAACTTCATTGGTAGTTCCGTAAAATGCGATGAACGTCCCCTTATAAAAACGAATTTCACTGCTGGTTAATTAGTACCCTCAAAGATCTGGATATATTACATAACTCCACAACATTGATGCCTTACATCAAACAGTTCAACCATAATTGAAGCGTTTCTCCTTTTGTGGTTTTCCCATGCAATGTTGGCAGCCGCTACGGGATCTAAATCATCCGGTGGTGCCCTGAGATACGGCTTTTCCTTAATCTATAGGATCAAAGCAAAAATTAATTTAATATGCTAGTTGCTTAATAGCTGTCTGCCTCGGGCATGACTGAGCTAGCACTGAAAAGAAAATATTATCCGCCAGGAGGATGCAAAACTACGAACATTGTAACACCCGTTGGGACGCTCGACCCATGCACTGCCAGAACTCCTGGGCCCAGTTGTTTAATACACCGTATTCTTCAATGGCGGCTAAAACATTACTCTTTTGTTTTTAGGCTAATCACCCTCACTAGCCTCGTTAGCACGAACAAAATTCAAAAGAATCTTTACTCCAAAGAGAGGTTTGTGAGGATAATTAGCACAAACACAAAAGAATAATTTCTTGGGTGCCATTTATGAATACGGTCTATAGCCCTCTGAGTAAAATACGTAATTAAATACTCACTAAGGTTTGTATTTTTTCCGTCATCAAAGCCTTTTAGACAATGTGATTTTAGCTTAAAACGAAAGTTAAGTCAAAATTGAAGGATAAACATCTCGTGGAAACTTTGCTCGATCAGTAAATAAACGGTCATTTCAGTTTTCAGTAATCCAGCACTCACTTACTCCGGCTTTGAACAACTGAGTCCTGGTGAGCTTGATCGCTTATCTAAGTTCTTACACTAAGTGTCCCACTGGTCTACCGGCTCGACATTGTCATTCGATTTAATGTGGTAAAAAATGATCATCAAAACATACTTCTCAACGACTATTACATGGCAGCGTTTCTTTGAGCGATAGGACACTTCTCCGTTTGGTGAATGTTCGTAATTTTCATCTCCCACCAGATAACTTTGAACGGCAACCTTTTACATGTTAAACTAAATTCCGCTTGCTAAAATTGTACTGTTGAGACAGAAAAATTAAATTCAGCTTTTTTAAAGAAGTTTGTGTTTCGCGCAACTTGAATTTCGCGAGTGAGAGAAAAAATACGGAAACGGATCGTTTCCATAGTAATGGTTCGTATTGTAAAATCCCGACCGAAAACTAGCCAATCAGAGTGCTCCATTTAGGATCAAAACTGCTTGCCATATAATAAACTGTAATATCTATCTAAATAAATTTAATAATTTAATCACTACTTTAATCTCCAATTTCTATATCCAGTAATGTAAACTATTTGTGTGGATTTGTATATACCTGTTTCGTATGCGTTGTGTTCGCTCTGTTTGTCTATGTATGTCATAATGTCTATGTTGTTTGACATGTTCTCTGCTTTTTTATCCTATTGTACCTCTCGATCCCCTCTGATAATTCATCTCTGAATATGACCTCCAGGCATTTTAAACTCTGTCTAGTTATTTCTTGAGGTCAGTACCTTTATTATAAATACTCATTTATAGTTTTCGTGATTCTGATTGTAATATGCTAGATACAATTAAACGTGTTGTTGTTGTTGTTGTTGTTGTTGTTGTTGTTGTAATACATCTATGGATGGTGATTGCAGAACGTGCGCATGCCCATGAGAAATGACATGTGCCAGTTGCTTGGTAACAGAGAAAGGGGAAATCTGAGTCTGATTTCCTTTTCACTCGTCCTTTTGCCCAAGCAACTACAACCCTGGAGAAAATTGTGGAAATACTTTCAACTGTCATGTTCATATCCAAAAAAACTGTGATTATTAATGTCTTATTATTATGCCTTCCTCACCACCCCCCCCCCCTCCCCACCCCTCCCCACGATGAACATTAGGGAGCTTAACGGCGCCATTAACACAAATCAAAAATCCAGTTCTTACCTTGTTAAGATCTTCTTGTAAGCCATCCATCAGGAAAGCCAAAAGTTCTTGAGAATCTTGTTGGTCGTATCCCGAGAACTGAGATTTGAATTTTCCAACCGTTCGTTTAAAGTCGTTTGGAGATACACACTTGAATTGTCCCGAATGTAGTACTTTGATGAGAACTGAAAATTTCTCTGCCAGTTCTCCTGAAAAAATGGAACACGTAATTTTTGTCAAGTATGAGTGATGTCTGTGATACGCTGATAATACACGTAATTTATTCCTGTTGTGAACTGAATGGTTGTATGGTTCACTCAGTAGAGGACTGGACTAACTATCGCTCCCAAGCTCACCTCATGTTCATCTTAAGGGGGTGGCTCTTAACTACAAAATTGTTGTAGTAAATCGCTCACGATTCACAAGTCCCTTTAACTCTATAGTTACCTTTTCTTTGCCAAGTGTGTTCGATTTAACATTTCTTTGTCTTGTTCGACTTACAACCATACTTAATAAATCACGTGACCAAAACAGAAAATGCTAAAAACTCAGCGAGTGAACGATGTTTTCAACAATTTTTAACGCAACAGTATGCGAACATTCTGACACAAAATCTGTAGCATCAAGAGAAAATGATGGGACAGAGAGGGAGGCTCCCGGTCCAGCCCTTGGGATATGTCATGTCCACGAAAGTTATTTTTAGACGAGCGGAAGTCTTCCGAGACGTCCGCATGCAGGCCAACCTCAGTCCGATGTTTGAAAGAAAATACATATTCATCAGCCTTGCACGTGCGCCGTCATTTTCTCTTTTCACTAAGAACCTGAGAGCGAGGCAAGACTGCATGCGGACGTCTCGGAAGACAGAATTCCGCTAGAACAAAGACTTCCGCTCGTCTAAAAATAACTTTCTAAAAATAACTTTCGTGGTAATGACATATCCCGGCCAACGCCCTGAGCCTCCCTCTCTGTCCCCTCATTTTCTCTTGGTAGCATGGATTTTAAAACATATATTTATCAAAAAAATACTACCATTTGCGTCCATCCTTGAAGCGTGACGAATTTTGCGCGAAGTTTTACTTTTCAAACGTCAACGGTTTGTCCGGTTATGTGTCACTTTTGACCATTGAAAGGTTGGCAGAACCAATGAGCTATAGAACACTTACGGGAGCTCGTGGTCATTAAACTAGATTCTGGTGTCAATTGTCTCGCCACACCCATGGGACTGAAATTGTTGGCCTACCTCCACAGGTCACCTACAGTCGAATCTTTGCTGACGTCATTGTTTACATTTTGTCTCGTTAACATACGAGTTTGCTGACAGAAAGCACCATGCTATTCACAGATTAATTTCAAAAAGGTAAAAGAACATGTTAAACATAGTTAAATTTCCCATTTTAAGCCTTTTGGCTTTGATAGCCATCGAGTCATCAAAATTCTTCGGTGGCAAAAGCGCTAATAGGCCCATACATTCTTTGTAACATTTCGAGTTTTCAAAGCGCCATTACTCAGAGATAAGTATGTGTAATCAAATGGCGACGAGTGAAATTTGGAAATAATTTCACGCGCGTTTTGTCAGAATGTTGACAAAACGCAAGTGAAATTATTTCCTAATTTCACGAGAAAACCATTTGATTACCTTTTAATGTAGTGGGTGACAAATTACGCTCACAACCGTAATTGTAAAATCGCTCGAGTACTTTATCCAACTGCTCGGGAAGAATCATCTCCAGGTTTTTCTCAAGGCTATTTTCGTCACACCACTTCTCAAAAACTCTCATCCAGTTAATTGTGCTCTTTCACGTATTTAAATTTTCTGCCGCTTCTTTTAATTTCGTAACCTCTTCAATGGTCACTGTCTTAAATCTAGACGCCATCTTGGCTCTGATCGAGATACAAGAGATGTTACCATGGCAATTTTGTAATTTCACATGTGAAATTATAAATTAACGCTGAAATTTCGCGCCTAAATTAAGGACTAATTTGTTACCCATGATATTACCAGGTAAATTTCGCTCCAAATTTCAGAAATAGTTAATTATGCAATGCACTTTCAATATTCAGTTCCGATTTTTATTGGCTGGTAGATTAGAAAACGATATGCTCATGCTAATGGCGGTACAAAATGTGAACAAAGATCCCCTATAGCTCTGCCACAGCGGTAGAGCAAAGGCTTGACAAGGTTCTGGTCATAACCGTCCTGCCATGATAGTAGGGAGCTTTCGAAACGATGACGGCTACGACCAGTAGGTTTGCGGTCCCTCTGCATAACGACGACGTGAAATCACCAAATTTGAGGTTTTGACGACAACATAAGCATGCAACAGAGAATCTTTCATTCTCTCTTTTCACTCAGAAACCGCTCGTACCAATTTATTTTTAGGATACCTCGCCCATATTGTAGGACGTGAACGAGACTGAACAATTGCGGAAGACTTATGATAGAGCCAAGTTATATTTTGAGGTGACGTTTTCGTCGACCCGTCGCCGTCGTAGATCTTTTAAAAAATCCCTAGTTTTAAGATGTTCACAACACAATGCTTCTTATCACAATACCCCTTACGGCGCCAATGGGACCAAACCTTCACAGACTTGACGTTTTTTGACCTAAGAGCAACATTTCAATGCTACGACTCTGCAATAATAAAGGTATGCGCAAAAGAGTTTCGTTGGCATGAATTATTATAAGAAAAGATGGAACTAATTTAAAGTCATGAATGTACCTCTTGTTCCATCCCGGTTACTCCTGTTGATATCTTCACGGAAAGCTCCAGAAATGAAAAAGGCTGCCAGAGGAGCGACACTACTCAAACACTGAACAACAGAGTTCATGTAACAAGTATTCCCAAGATTTCGAAGTCCAGTCAAAGCAGGTCCAGTGCCACCATGACTTGGGTTGAAGCTGTCTAGTTGGTTGGCAGTTAATGGTTTTGCACTACGGTTAATTATGGGCCTGGCTGGAACTGCTTGTTCAGGACCTGGCTTGGAAATACGATCTATCACCGGTCTCTTTGGACCAGATGGCCCTTGATCTACTAGCTTTGCGAGATTTGGCGAAGACAATGACCTCTGCAATTTTGGCCTTTCTACTGATGATTGCCTTTTCATTTGAGGTTGGTCCTTGTTGGACACATTTGCTTGTGCCGTGGACACTTTTGAACTGGCCATGGCCACTTTTGGCACTTCCCAGTGGGTGGTGTGAGTGTTATGATCTCTATAATAAGGTTTTCCTCCATTGTCAACTTTTTCCCAACCTGGTGGCAGTCCAGGTGTTGTCACATACCTAGTCTGCTTGTTAGAAACAGATTCTTGGGAGGTTTCTGGATACTTCTGGTCAACTGGAGGTGACAGTGCTCTGTCTGGAGTTTTGGCAGAATTCCCACGTAAACCTTGAGAATTTTGCGTACTAGCAGAAACATGCTGATCGGGAGGAACTTGACTGTTATTTGGAAGTGTTTGAGCTCCATGTTGGCTGCTTCTTGGTTCTACTCCAGAGGCAGCTACAGGAGATGCCTTTGGAGGCTGCAAAACTGGAGCCATGGATGGTTCTCCACCAGGAGGAATTTGACTTACTGATGGTGCTTGTGACTGGTGTCCAGGTGGCGTCTGTTGTGGTGATTGATGGGACATCTGGACAGGAACAGAAGGTGCAGAATTGTCATGCCTTTGTGAAGGTCCCAGTTGGTGAGAAGACAATCGAGGTGCTGCACTTGATGAAGCAGGCTGTACTGCTGCAGGTGAAGCAAAAGCTGGAGACACAATGGGTGCCAAGCTTGCTGGTGGAAAATTGGGCTTTGCATTGACAGTTTGAGTTGCTGGAACTGATGACACAGTCGGGCTTGAGCTGGGCAAAGAGTGTCTAGATCCCTCGTGTCCGGAGATTGAGTTGTGGAATGGGGTAGCTGACTGTGATATAGCAGGATGAGGGGTTGGAATAACAGGTAGGGTAGGTTTAGGACTTGGAGAGCTTGACGATGGCATACCTACTGGTGAAAGTGGTTGTTGGGAAGATGAAAGCTCAGAGGGTGAGATAACTGGAGGAGCTGGTACAGATTGGCCACCAGGTTGAGATACTGGTTGATGTGGATGTTGTTGCTGTGGTGCTGTATTTGGTAAAAAACCCAGGACTTGGGAGCCTGAGGGATAAGGAGCAATTGGCTGGGCCACTGATCCAGCCCCATAATGAGGACCCAATTCTCCAAATTGAGGTTTAGAAGGTTTCAGTAAAGGTGCACTTGGTAATGCAGATGGAGGATTTGATGGAGCTTGGGGTCTTACATCTGAGGGCCTTGGAAATGGAACTCCATTTTGAGAATGTGACTGTGGTGGGACAGTAGAAGGATGCTGAAAGGTTTGTACTGGACCAGGTTCACTCAGAGGCTTTGTGTTTCTTGGAGGAACCACCCCCAATGAAGACATTACAGGTTGGGTACCTGGTATGGGTGCAGTGGAATGGAGTAGCCCCAAGGAGTTAGCTGGCGGCACTTCCGTCATATTATAACCACCACTTGGCTTAACAAGTGATCCATTGTAGTTTTCAATTCCAGCAAAGGGGACAGTGTGAGACTGGGGGATGTCTTTATTTGGAAGAGATTCAGCTTCTGTTGGCAATTGAGGTTCTGGTGGTGATGTTTTCTCTTCAGGAAGTTCAGGGTAGTCCAAGTTTGATAAGTCCACACGGTTAAGAATCTTGGGTTGGGGCATCACCTGGATTAAAAACAATATTCAACTCATGTTCAACTCTGACTGCAGCTTATCTTCCTTACTATTCAACTGGAGAGGTGAAGGTAAAAAAGGTAAAGTCTGCTTACGAGCCAGGTGGCCTACTAGGCTAGAGCTTATCCCGGTTTCTTTAGCATGAAGCAACTAGGAGTATTTCTACTCCCCCCAGGATGTCATGCCAGTCCATTGCAGGGTTACCCCCGGCATTAAGTTTGCCGGGTGGAGAGAGGCACCGTGAGAGTAAAGGGAATCACCAAGTAGGGAGTCGATGCCTACTATTAGTTATTGCACATGCGTTCTGTGCATCTTGAGATACTCGTGTTTCCTATGGATGGGGGTTTACTTATACAGGGATATTTTCACATGGTTTAAAACTGTACGAAGAGAGCAGAACTTAGCAAATGCTCTTTGTATCCAAAAAGAAAATTGGGCCTAACCATGCATTTTTCAGGGATAATTAAGCTTCAACTTGGAAAACAGCACAATACATTGCTTTGTATTTTCAAGCTTTTTACAAATATTGTTGATTAATTATCTTTGAAAAATGCATGGTTAACCCCAATTTTATTTTTGGATTTCAATAACATTTGTTATTGTCTGGTTTTCCTGCATATTTCCAAACCGTGCAAAACTACCTTTGAATTAGTGGGCACTGTCCTTAAAGAGTCTGTCGAAGATCATTTTGTGTCACTCTGACAATTAATGCAAACTGCTTGATATCTAACCATTACCTTCGGTAATTCTGGTTTCACAGCAACAGAGGGATAATGCCACAACCAGCTATGAAACCCACCATCAAGAATTAGTGGTTCGTTCTTCAATGTGCTGTTGGAGTCAAATTTAAATATTACATCTTTGAGCCTCTGGATTCTGCTTTCAGGTGTTATGTCAGCAACCTTGGTGGATTCATCCATCAGAACTACAAACTCTCTTTCTCCTCTTTTATTCCAAATCTTTCTGGTGTCTTCCCGTAACCGTCTTTCTATGCTGCCGGCTGAAACCCTGCAAAAGTTATATTCAATTCAGCAGCAAGCAAAATAACAGGAGGAGTGCCAGTAAAAAAACCACCACTTCTGTACCTCCATTACTGCCACAAGCCAAAGCCACTGCTGCCACTACCACTGCTACTCCTATCAGAACTCTATATTTCACTGACTTGTGAAATCCCATCTCCGGATATTCACCCACCCAGCCATGATATCAAACAACACAAAATGCCTCAAAATGCCAACTTCTCCTTACTCCTGCCCCTCTTGAACCCCCACAGGCAAACAAGACAAAGCCATAACACAATTTAATATGATCATTTTTCCTTCTTCATCTTCCAACCTGCAAAATCTAACCTCTCAAGTTTATCACCTGCACTGAGTATGCAGCAGACAACATTATCATGGCACATGTGAAAAACAGACTGAGGTTATGATCACTCAGTCTGGTCATTTTGTCAAATTGCAACCCACTTCAGGGTGAAATTCTCTAATTAATGAACTGCCTGGTTACATGTACATGTATATTACAATTATGTACAGTATCTTATCAAGTTATTAAGACGGAATCCACCAGAAGTTCGAGTAACAAGTGGACAAAAACCTAGTAGCAAGATTATAAACACCGTATTGCAAACTTCTGTACGGCTGTTTTAAACATCAAAAACAACTGTTGAACTTCGTAAGAAACACTTGAAAGTACTGGTGAAATGAAACTGATGATGAAATTTTACCTGTGTTTGCACAATTTCTCTGAACGTTGACATTTAATTTTTCTCGTTCCCATGGGAAATTGTTTTTGGTGTTATTTCAGGCAACTATTTATATCTTTAGCTTTCAGAAAATGTAAAAAGGACTGTAAAATACTTAAAATTATTCTGGTACCAGATTTTTGTCCACTAAAAACTGAAATCGCTCGATTTTCTATCGGATTTCGTCTTAATATGTAACCAAAAAAGACAGCTGTTATTTCAACTGGTGGGAGTCCTCACCCTATATCCAACAGTTCAGAAGGTATGTTTATGCACGAAGGAAGGTTGATACGATTTTCCTGAAACATGGAGTGGGGACGGCAATCTATGACCAGCACTTTAGATCCATTTTCGTCATTCAGCAGATTGTAGAGCTCAGGTGCTGACACAAAGGGTACACATACATTTCCTCCGTCTGTAACAATTGGTTTGGTCTCCCGATCAATGATGAGTGTACCTTACAAATACATGACAACAAAATGCTATGGTTAC
>NC_090874.1:73565414-73577914 GCF_036669935.1 Montipora foliosa | reverse complement strand
CAAAAAGTTACTATAATTTTATGAACCCTTTCGGGTCCCTCTTGAGAGTGACACCTAGTAGATTTTACTCTAACACTAGACAATTTTATTTGTCTATACATAGACCAAATGGGCTAACTCAAAGTTGTACCCAATTCAAACCCTTTGGGAATAAAACGTTTTGTTCCACATGTTTCCATATCACTCTAAAATGTGAATGCTGTGTATATTATAATGCAACACAATACACAAGGAAACTTAACCCCAGGGATATAGCATTGGATACAATATTAAGTTAGCTAATTTGGTTTATGAGGTCGGTTCATGGGTGAATGGGTTATTTAAATTAATGTAATCAGGGTCCAAAATTAACTTTTTGGTGCAGCCAAGTGGTGAAAAAAAAATTCTTTCAGTCAACAGATGCAAAAATCTGGTCGTCAAAAAGTGTATATAATTTTTTGCTTCTGATCATCGACAGAAAACATGAATTTCTCAACACATTTCTAAGCGGCAATTCAAGCATTCGTATTTCCTACTCACAAAAGGGTCAACGAGTAACGCTGTTGCACTTGAACCTTTCAAAGCATTTCCATTGAAACAACATCGAAAGGTGTCTAAATTTGAAGATTGGACATAACACCCGATTCACTCCAGTCATTCCAGTCTTACCCAGTACAAAGGTGGGCTAGCATGAATTACTAGCCTTATGTGCTGTGCAAAGGCTTCAACTGGTCACAAGTCATGAAAATTGTGAGTGCCAGGCCACTCGTGAATCAAATTTGATAGTTACATGTATTTTCGAACGTCTCAATGCTCTTAGACTTACGATATGTTTATTTTGGTGCTGTTTATATAATTTATCATCTCTTTCCTCAACATTGCTAAATGAACTGCTTCCATTTCTTATGCCCACGATATACTTTACATAAATTCCTTCACTAGCTCATTCTTTATTCACTGACTGCAAAAAATTCACAGACTAGTGGAGCTTACCAGCAGACATGTCACTCAACGAATAATTTATTATTATTATTATATACATTTGCGATAATATTGAAAGCATGCATTTCTCCATCTTTGTTGGTAGGTAAGGACTTTATGTATGGGGCATAATATCATGGTTATGGCGGCTGTTGTTGTTTGATGACATTGCATGAAGACAAGTACCAAGTGGGTAATTTTTGGGAATCATTCTTTCTTTTTTGAGCTAAAAATCGCTACAATAAGCAATGCAAACTTTTCAACACAAAAACAAATGGTCTAAAAGTCGGTCAGTTGAAGGTAGGCCTTTAAGCTGTTCATTCAGTACAAAAACAGTTTGAGTGCAATGAATGTTATTCAATAAATAATTATCTCAATTACAAAAGTTGTAATCATTTTAAATCAAACTCAAAGTACACTGACCTTTTCTCAAGACTCTCTTGCAATACTTCAGCACGCTCAATTGATTTTTTTATTTTTGCTTTCCCCAACATATCATCATAGAATTTCTAACATATACAACAACACAAATAACACTAGAAATATATAAATATTACTTATTCTTCTTATTAAGGTTTTTACCCTGTCAATGTCCTGATTACTTGAGCAGCATAAATTGGGAAAGCCGAGATGGTAGCTTCGTTAGTTAATTAAGCATCCAGGCTACTTAGCTACTGCACCCCAAGAGAGGTGGTAGCATCAAACCCAAGCTGCCTGATACTCTTTGTTAGGCTTCACAGTTGATTCAAGCACAGAGAATCACTTCACATCTAGTTAGGCGATTGTTTAGCAATATTTTTACATCCACATTGATTACGATAATTTTGATAGGTAAATTTCATTGATAATCTCAAAAGTCAACAGCCAACCATACTTTACACATATTTAAAATAATAAAGAGAAGTGCCAATCTGCCATTAAAGTTACCTTTAGTTACATCTTCAATTTATTTGCATAATAATTCGCCCTGTGTCAGAATACTGGTTATCAGCACAACTACAAGCCATATAATAAAGAGAGCTTGTTGACCTTTCATATCACACTCAGGTGGGATTTAAAATGGATTGCCATTGTGAATACCTATATGCATCTCCCACTATTATTGTATCCAACATTAACAAGTATTATTAAAGTACTATTGTATAATTTATTTTTGGAGTTCATAACAGGTTCACTCACTTTTTGCTGCGTATACTTGTTAGTCTTTTTTATCAAACAGATTATGTTAAAGTAGCGCATGAAGAATACATAGGCATCCTCTTCTTCACCATCCAGATAGTGGCTCTCTGCTTTTAAGAAAACTTTATCTGCAGCCTTGACATAGCTTTGAAGGGAAAGTCATTTATAATCATCAGCATTAACATCATTGTCATCATTGCCATCCTTACCCTAATATCTACGCCTTTTAATAACTGAATCAATACTTTCAAAGATGTAATCTAGTTGGGCACACACAAGAATAAATGTGATCTTACATGAGGTATGAAAACACGTGGAAGATGAGTTTTGCCACGCTCTCAAAACAAGAGAATCCTTAATTCTCATTCAAAGAGTTTGACAAACGTGTACTTTCATCAAGCAGAAGAGAATTCAAAAATGTACACTGGTCCGTGGTTGTCATGATAATACACACGTACATGAATTCGGAATTTCCATTCGATTTGAATGCCCAGAAGATTATATTATGGAAGAAGAATTTGAGTGGCGGTGATCACAGGGCTACAATAGGTATAATAGTATCCAAGAAATCACTCAAAATTAAACGTGAAACCTACGTCATTGGGTTTGCATTTCTGTCCGCTGGAAGACCAGGATCGGCTAACTTGTTGAGATCGCCCACGTTTGACGCTAAGTGCAGAGCCTTCAACGTCTTCTTTTCCGATGAAGGCATGACAGGATATCATTGAACCACAACTACATTACAGAAACCGTATAACAAGGGCACAACGTCCATAACTTGTTGAAGAACAGCCATCTTTAAAATGTACAGTGACGTCATTTGTTAAACTCTCTTTTAATTGGATAGCCGGCCGGCCAATGAAAACAATTGTTGTGAACTTTACGGAACGTCACGGAACGTCCCCAAAACCCGGAACTGCTACCGTCCCCCAAATAACGCGGAACACCGCCTAGAAAACCTGAGTAAAAATAACAAACAAACTGCGGTTATAAAAAAAACAGCTCCAGGTGCACATAAATATTGGTCTTTAAAATTGGAATTTACTTGCCAACGAGACAATAAATCCGCGAGACGATTCTCAGAACCAGCCAAATGAGTCGCTCGTAACTAAAACCACAGGCGCCCCAGGCTCAGTGTGAGGGAAACCAACAAAAATATAAGGATTTGTATGGGAATCCCGATAAAAGACCTGAGAGGATAATTTTACGAAAAAATTCTCAATTAAAAAGCCTAATTTTATTGCCATTGTGGGTCGCTCTCTTCCTGTGTGGCCATTATCAGCTCTTCGGTTGTCAACGGTCATAACAAAATACCAAGGATGAGCACTGAATTCTGACGAGCCCACCAAATTGAGTCAAATATTCCTGGTTAAAACGTCCCCATGGTTAAAATTCTATCGTATAATTCAAGGGAAAAGGTTTTTCTTTCATTTCAATCCGCTAGCCGCACAATCGACTTACGCACCAGTCAAGTGACACTTGACGCACCAATCAAGTGCTGAGCAATCACATTTTCAAAATCTGAAGAAAAAAAATAACTGATATTTTTATCATAGTAGCACTTTAAAGAATGCAACAAGTCACGTTGTCGGCGTACTGCTATTTGAATACTGACTCGACCTTTGTTCTTCATCCTCATTATTATCTTTATCACTTGTTATCATTGGGAAGAACGCGACCAAAGGATTCCAGTTTCACAAACAAATCCACCTCAATGTTGTTTATTTTTATTTTTGTTTTTACAATGATACCACTTTACAACTTCACACGGGAAATTAAAAATCAAATCTCAACACGCCAGAGATGTGTTACAACTGTGGTCCCATGGAAGTATGGTTTAGTTAAAAAAACATCTGTCTGATCATTCTCTACCGATAGAAATGTTAAATATAGACTGACTTAACTGATTAGAGTGTAATGTGAAGTGCTTGTTTTCTACCCCATATAAACCATGTGAGCGTTAGCCCTACTAATGGAAATGGGCCCACACAAGGACAGAGAAAAACTCTGACCAGGGTGGGAATTGAACCCACGATCTTCGGGTTACATCACCGCTGCTCTACCGACTGGGCTACAAGGTCAGACAGGAGCACGTCGTGGAAACTGAAGATATTTAAGTCACGGCAATGGACATGTACAAGTACAAGGAAAGGTTACGTTTTTGCAAACGTTGGCCGTGAAGCACTATATCTCAACAGACTTAACTGATTAGCGTGTAATGTGAAGTGCCGAGTTTTCATATTGTTATGCTATAAAAATACCGACATTTTACCACAGGCTCAGTGTTCTTTCTGTTCTTTCCGTTGCATTGTTTCTTTCTTGTTGGACGTTTTAAAAAACAAAGCGCGACCTGACATTTGTTTGAGTTTCATGTAAGGGTAGGGACGGGCCATCCCAGTTTTCAAGGGGAGCGGAGTTGAGTCATTTTGTGCACCTTGCGTACACGGGTATTTTTTTTTTTTTTGTCATGGCATGAGCATGCATAACAGTTTTTCGTCTTTGCAGTATTCTGTATGACCGACTCCCTGAACTTTTTTTTTTTTTTTTACAAGGAGGCTTGCGGGATACTATTTTTCAAAATCCTCCAACCATCCTCCCATCGAGAAATGTTCATATCCTTATCTTAACTAGGCCGCCCGCACCTCGCGAGAGAGCTAGGGCCTAATGTAACAATGTGCTCTCTCAATGGAGCCGTGTTTGTCTGAGAGTGATGTCTATATTGAACCAAAACAGTCACATCATCCACGTCCTCAGTTAATAATTAAAAAATAACCTCTATCAGCTCGCATGTATTGAACATCGATGGATTTAAGTTTGCGACAAGAGAGGTATTCCTTCTCAAATGGAACCTTGCAGAGAGGAAGAATACATGACACAGCCAAAAGGTCTGACAGTGCAAAATCTCTTTGCGTAATTGAGATATTCTCTGGACCCGCGGGATTCATAGCCATCTTATAATTTTTCAATTGGGAAAGTAGCTATGAATTCGCTCCAGAGAACTTTGTAGAGAGTTTATCTTAGCCTGGTAATCACTTTGCAGCACTTAAAGGTGGTGTTCAAGGAAGTTGTTTCTGGGCTATAAAGCCGGTTACACACGAGCAAGTTTTCATTGACAAGTTCTGACTTGGCAAATTTTATTTGCTGGTGTGTAAAGAAGAACTTGTCAAGTTTTTGCTTGACAAGTGCACTTGTTCAAAAGCTAGCATGCTAGGAAGGAAAAAATTGACACATTGCAAAACTTGCTCTTCTGTACGGGTCGACAAGGAAAACTTGTCAAGAAAATTGAGAAATTGCGGGCGCACAACGGTCTTGTTCTTGCACGAGCCATGATCAAAAAACGGAAATGGTGCCCCGTGATTTGCTTTTTAGTTGTCGTCCGCTGTGTAATTGTATAGCTGGCTACAGTGAAAACTTGTCAAAGAAAACTTCTTAATTCGTTCACACCAGCAAATAAGACTTGTAAAGGCAAAACTCGTCAAAGAACTTGTCGTTCATACACATGAGCATATGAACATTGTCAATGACACTTGTCAAGGAAAAATTGCTCGTGTGTAACCGGCTTAAGCGTTTTAAGACAAAATATTGTGTGTTTTGGGATGGCTTTTTTTCGACCACGGCAAGCTACTACGTCACAGTAATGAGTGCATCTTGTCACGCATTTATTGGTTGCTCATATGGTACCATAACGTTGCCGTTTTATCAAACAGCTGGGTAGATTAAACACTTCTAAATAATGCAGTTTGTCGAAAGACTTGAAACTGGTTTGAGATTCCTGAATTTAATAAATACGTTTAATATACGCGTGAATTTGCGTCCGAAAATGAGTGGTTCTTGGATATCATGTGCGGCGAGAAAACCATAGAGAGAGAGGGCTAACGCTCGAAACGTTAGCTTTTAAATTTTTGTACGGTGAATTTACTATACCAACTCAGATGATAAGCACTTTTCTGAGTACAAGATACGCCATGAATGATCATGAATTCACGATCACGAATCGACGATCAGATGGAGGGTCCGGAATCTTTTGATCCGAATCCAATTGTACAGTTAAAAACACAACAACACGAACTTTGCGAAAACAAGCAAACTCCACTTTCAGCCGGAAATTCTCTGAATTTCGAAAACCAAACTCTGATTTTCGCAAACAAAAAAAACCGATTTCACAAAGACAAACCCTAATGATGAAATGATATATGAAATGGATCATATACGAACTGCGGATATGCAATCAAGTGAACCTATGATCTTCGCAGTTATGAACGCAATTGCGTAAAGAAGCCTAAAAATTTCAGGACTTCAACGGTGTTTGAACCTTCAGCTCCCAGCTCCCAACGTCGGTGGCTTCATAGCTAAGTTGGTTCGGAGCGTCGCACTGGTATCGCGAGGTCACGGGTTTAAACCCTGTTGAAGTCCTGAAATTTTCAGGCTTCTTTGCGAAATTGCAAACATTGCGTTCATAACTGCGAGGATCATAGCTTCACTTGACAAACCTCAATGTTCGCAACTGACCAATTCTGATTTTAATAACACGAAAACAAACTCCGGTTTCGGAATAAAACTTAAGATGAGCTTCCGTACGGCCGCGATCATCGATCGTGCTTGAATCCGCGAAATTTCAGCGGAAAAAATCAAAAGACGGGAAAATTTCAGAACGCGAGGCAAAAGTCGCCGATAGGTCTGCGCCACGTTGCAGACCGATGGGAACATTTGTCCCCGGCCTCTGCGACGATCTGCGGCACACAGTCTGGATGATCTGGAAAGTTGAATCTACAATTGTAGTTCTACTTACCCGACCATTACGGCGCTTCCGACTAAGACAATTTTTAATGGAGACGAGTGTCTGAGATGATCTGTGTCCTATCGGCGACACAATGTTGTTCGCTTTGAAACACTACCAATCAGACTTTAAGTAAGTGCGCACCTTTTTCTAGTCGCTTCGTAGAGGATTAGTGGTACGCTTGTCTGCGATCGATTCGATTTAAATGGAAGCATTTGCCTGCGGTCTTTACGATCGTCTGCGATAAGACCGACGCAGACAGCTTCCGATCGTCGCAGACCGTTGCAGATCATATGGAAACCAGGCTTTAATGGACTCTGTAATGAACTAAAATTTCTTGCACAGATGGGTTACCATATTTTCTTACCCATGGTGCTCCGCACGCGCGCCAAGGGCAGGCGGAGCTTTGTTATCATAATGTTATGTTATCAAAACATTATGCAGAGGCTCACGCATTTCGATGCAATCTCACGCTCTCACGCCGACAAGAGCATTTCTCACTCATTGGCACTCTTCTGGTCACCCCGCCAGCAGAGCCTTTCTTAACTCACGTGAAAGAAAGGATTCTGCAGTCTTTATTGAGTATGCGCAAGCCGTTGCTTGGGACAGTCTCAAACCCAGGCCAAATCTCGATCGCACCCCTAGACACCATGTTGAGGCTCGATTTTGACCTTCGCCTTGTCAAAAATATGGTGCGCGCGCTGCCTAAATCGTTTTGACCAGAGTGACTAGCCCAGAAACTTGGGCTGCGGCGACTTAAAAAGAGTTGACACAATTTCTGCAGAGCCTCTCTTTCTCGATCTCTATCGAGTTTTAGAGAGGCTTTACTCGCGGGTATCCTCTGGTAGGTAACTCTACCTTTTGAGCTTTCCGAAGTGCTCATGAATTCCGAATTCTTTCCTTCACTGGCACTCAACTTCGGCCAATGTTCAATCTGTTCGTGTCCGACCAATTTCAGCTTGTTTCTTCAGGACTTTCTCCCGTTAATATATGAAGTATAGGCCAATATGTTACCTCAGACTGACCATAATAACATGGGCTCTCTTAGCAAGCAGCATGAAAAAACGAAAATGGGGGACTCGACGGTGTATTTTCAGCGACTTGAGAAGTGCAAATTTAAAAAATTTTCCTGGGGAACATGCCCCCGAACCCCCCTAGAATTTTTTGGCGCCTCCGGCATAAGAAACATAGGACACTTGCACCTTTGGTGGAATCTCCAGCAAGCATCTCACTCTTTGGAAACTTTAGGACTTAAGAGCTCTGGAAATGGGACGGCACGTTTCGGTCGGACCGGCGGGACTAATCTGATCTAATCTGTAGGTCGCAGATCGCAGGTCATTGTTTCACCAATACAGAAAGTATCCTAAGCATTCTTAAAAGCTAACCTTAGGCCTAAAAACTTTTGTTTAGGCCTAATTAGGCCAAAGGTTAGCTTTTAAGAATGTTTAGGATACTCTCTGTATTAGTGAAACAATGACCTGCAACCCCCGACCTGCGACGCCGCGGTCGGACCGGACCGGACCGAGTGGTCAAAGAGGACCACCTCCTGAGGTGGTCCCAAATATTCCGGTCGGACTGAACCGAAAACGGATCTTTCCATTTGACTTCAGCCCGAAATTTCCGGAAATTTTGACTTAATGGAAAGAACCCGTGGTCATCTTTGACCGGTCCGACCGAAACGTACTGTTCCATTTACAAAAATTATCGTTTCCAGTCCCATTTCACTGTGATGTACCCGAAAATTCGGTGGAAAAGTAAATGGAACGCTTCGGTCCGGTTAGAAATTGACTTTTGATGAAAAATGTCCTATCACGGATATAGTCCGCCAAGATTCCGCCATCTTTAAATTAGATACATGACGTCATTTACTAAACTCTTTTTTAATTGGATGGTCAGCTGGCCAATGAAAACAATTTTTGTAAACGAGGGATTCAAGATGGAGAACGCTCAGAGAGTTCAGAGAGTCCAAGTCCACGAAGCATGTACAATTTCATAACTTCCCCTTTCGACGATAAAGGTAATAACGGATGTTTCCCTTAATCGTTTTTGGGTTAATGGTGATGTCTGTCAAATAACAAGGAGAATAATGCACAGCTGCCATTTAACAACGATCTTGTACGTCTAATATTGTGTAGATACACGTGATTTTTGCTCGGTTTTGTACCGGTCTTTTCTCAGAATGATCTTTCACAGTGCAGGTTTTTTAATACCGGTTGGATTCTGGAGGTCGGCAGTGCAAATCACCGTGTTATTAATGAACAAATAATATTATAGTTATCAAAAGTTTATTTAAGTGTCAAGTTTATTTGGCACTGGGACACTAATTGGAGAAACAGTTCAGAAGTCAAGTCAAATCAAATCAACTAAGATCTAATCATGGGAAAACTTCTCGGAGCAGAGTAGAGAACCAACAAACTTAACCCACATGTTATGCACCAGTCAATTGAAACCCCCAGCCCCAGGTCCCGAGGAAGGGTGAGTGATTATAGGGGCATTGAAGCGCTTTTGAACGACCACTGGGGGTGGTACATTTGACTGACTTTAACTTTGGGTCCCGTCCCCACGTGGGGCAAGAGTAGAACTGGGAGCAAGCACTGGCATTCGAGTTTCTAAAGATGGCGGAAAGCGTGAGAAAAGTAAAGCGTGGTTTTCACTAGCGACGCGAGCGCAACCGCAGGCACAAACGCAAGCATAAGGGGTGACCCGAAAAACACTGACCCCCGGTCCGTAGACCCCCTACGGTCCGGGTCCACGGACTGCCTTATGGACCGGTCCACGAACTATCCCTACTGACCCCTTCTACGGACCATCCCAAAATAACACAGAATTTAAAATAAATAAAGAAAAATAAATAACAACTGAAAATTTGTTTATACCGGTTGTCTGGATAGACCACTCTTGCCGATGAAATCTCAGCCGTTACGCTCCGCAAATCAGGCTTAGGCTTAGGTGTTACCTTTTGCTTCGCTGTTGACCTGAGTTTTTTGAAGAAGACTGGTAATATGTAAGTTCCTTCGCCCATTTTGTTTGGAACAGAGAGATTGTGAAGCCTGGGGCGAGTTCACAAACCCGCGGGAGAATGATTCGAACAAAATGGCAGAGGGAAGTCGTGAAAGAAAATACAAATAGAACTTACTTATTATCAATCCTTTTCGAAGCATTCCGGTCCACAGTGAAGGAAGGGCCAATGTGTGATTAATAGACTTTGCGCCCGAACCTGAAAGTAGAACATTTCAGTAATTTTTTCCCCAAGTATGGGGGCATTTGATTTTCAATTATTGCCTCAGGAGGTGGGGGCCTTGATGTTTTTTGACCAGGGTCTATACTTCCCTGTGACCTGGGTGGGGGGGGGGGGTGGGGTTTCAATTGACTGGTGCATTAGGTCAATGCACCACCAGTCTAACCCTAAAACCTTGCATCTGCAAGGATGCTGGGAGCAGGGGTGGCACAGTGGTGAGAATACTCGCTTCGCACCAATGTGGCCCGGGTTCGATTCCCACATATGGGTTGAGTTTATTGATTCTCTTCTCTGCTCCAAGAGGTTTTTCCCCAGGTACTCCTGTTTTCCTCTTTCCTAAAAAACCAACATTTGATTTAATTTGATTTGATTTGTGTTAATTTGTTGATTTCAGCTTACCATGTCCCCAATTAGTGCTCCCAATACTAGAAGACTAGACACTTTCATAAAGTTCTTTTCTTTTCCTTTCCTTTTTTCTCGTTACGCTTCATGATCTCACAAAATCAATAGGGTTAATAAACAGTATTTAAGTCTATAAAGCACCTAATTCAATAACTGTGAGTTAGGGTTAGTCTGCAGTCTGTGGTCTGCAGTCTGCAAGTACCAGACACTGTTTTGGCACTGATGATGTTACTTAATTTGACCTTTGAAAATATTGATTTATACATGTACACAAGATTGGTACTTGTTGCTGTTGAGGCATCAAGTTGTAGTTTGGAAATCACTCACAAAGCTACATGTACCAGGGCTTGAAATTGCAACCAATACAGTCGCATTTGTGACTGAATTAATTTTTTCCCTTTGCGAGTATTTAAAATATCTGGAGAAGTCGCAAATTTGCAACATGCTTTCACCTTTGCTCCTCCAAAACAAGCAGGTTAGCAGTTGCCAGTTTGCTGCTACTTTGTTAAAATAAAATAAAGAAATGAAAAAATTATTTTGTTTCTCGCCATGAATTTTCTTTCAATCTGAAGTTAGCCTACAGGTAATTGTAGAGTAATTTTGCTATGATTTTAGGTGCGCAACTCGAGCTCCGTTCCTATTCCTTCGATCAGTTGCTATATTCAGCAGTTTCTTTACACAAAAGTATTGCGGGCTCATATTGTTTTGCTAAACTGCTGACAAGACAATGCAGTGCGACGGTTGCATGATGATTTTACAACTAAAGTTATCTTGCGAAATTGCGACTAAATTTTCGGAACTTGTCGCAAAATATCAAGTGGATTTTTTCATCAATTTCAAGCCCTGTGTAGTGTTCCTCACTGCTTCTCAAGCTGTTGTTACAATCATCTTGATCATGCTCATCCTAGTTTCACAACTTGCCCAAAAATTTAGTTTAATTTATCACCATATGGAGATTGAACAGGTGATATTTGAAGCATTAGCCATTGGTCTAGAATTCTTTTCCTTCTGACAAAGGGTTAACACTGGAAAGGCCAGCATTTATTAATTATTCATGACAAACTACCTACACTCGTCAATTTGCTTTCATCAACTAAAATTAAGTAATGTGTATGTACCTAACATTTATCAAGTGAGCCAATTTCCTTTGTTTCAAAACCTGCCAAACCAGTAACACAGAAAGTAACTCCATTAATTTGCTACTTCCAAATTTCTGTTTGTGAACAAAACTGTGACCAGCTCCATAAGGCTAATAATTTATCTCAGATGATTTTATATATTTCCAATGTAAGAAAATGAATGATTTTGTTATTGTTTACTTATCACTGAAATTATTTTTATCTCTAGATTTGACTTGATATGTTACAGTCTACTCAAGTACAGTGTAGCAAAGAACTTGTAGTCAGCTTTTTGTATAATTATATGTACATATAAAGGAGGTACGTCACGGTCTTGGATTTTGAAAGGTTTAGCTTCAAGTTATCAAAAAGATCGTTTGTAATCCGTTTTAATCTTCTGCATCCTTCACCATCCTGGTCATGCTTGCATTTATTCTTGTCTCTTTGGTTCTTATCTTCCCTAACAAATTGTTATTTCACTGTTTCCCCATAACTTAAATACAATTTTTATGTCTCTTTTTGAACCCAAAATATCGTGACCAAGCTCCTGTAAGCTTGACACTGAAATCATTGGTTTATAAAAACTGTTTTAATTAATTTTATTGTATGTATTTTATAAAAGTATTGAATTGGGTATCTTTGTCTTCGTAACAGAACAGATCCAGGTAGTGCCTTTCTTCCTTGTTACGGAACGGCTTTAAGATGCTACAGAATGAGCAATGTGCAAGGATCCATTGCCAGATTGACAGTTTTCAACCAGTGTCATGTCTGTGACGCACCTTGAATTAGTGGAAGAAATGGATGAGCAGCCAATGCCTTTCAGTAG
>NC_090874.1:73557914-73562914 GCF_036669935.1 Montipora foliosa | reverse complement strand
TACGGAGTAAACTTGAAATACATGTACCACTCTGATAGTGTCGAAGACTCTTTACAGTCTGTGTGATTGTCGGGTATGCTTTGATCATACAGCCGAAGAATAATAATTATTATTATCTCTTCTGCAATCAAATAGAAACATGGGGGTCTGTTAACAGTCTAATTATTGTGTTGTTCGGAGTTTGGAAAATTCAGAGGTTGTACATCTAGACACAGTGCTTTCAGTTAAGTTTTCAGATCAAGTGCCTGGTGAGTAAGGCAAGTAAAGCAATTTTATTTTCTTGATAGAGAACAGGGGAAAAACACCGCCGTAGCCACCTTCTATTGAAATCTGTGTACGCAACATTGAGAATGGTCAGAGATTTTTGTTTGAGGATGAAAAAGAATATTAAATCATTTATTGTGATGGAAAGAAACTTGATTTTTTTTCTTTTAGCAATCTTGGTATCTGAACCCTTTTCACAAGAAATTTGTAATTATGTTATTTGAACATTTGCACATGTCCTTCAGTGTACCTTCATCCCTTTCAGGCCAACAATGTACAGTCTTTTAGCAAGTGCTGGAATTGATACTCCAAGACATGCCATCCTGCTGCGAGATGAAAATGGAGAGCCAATAAACACAAAGTTTGTTGAGTTTGATGACTCAGTTCAGATTGGGGATGTTATATTCCAGAAACCCTTTGTTGAGAAACCAGTAAATGCAGAAGACCATAATATTTACATTTATTACCCCTCAAGTGCTGGAGGAGGAAGTCAGAGACTGTTTCGTAAGGTTGGCAACAGAAGCAGTGTGTACTCCGCTGAGAGCTCTGTGCGTAAAGAAGGCTCATATATTTACGAAGACTTTGTAGTAACTGATGGAACAGATGTGAAGGTAACTGTTTCAACTTTATCTTTACATGTATATTGACAAAGACGAAGGCAATTGTAACAGCAAAACAATCACTTGGGTAACTTCTCTTTTCATACGAAATTAAGTTATATCAGTGTGGATTAAAAATTATTATTGATTTTATTGATTATTGATTTTGAAGTGTGAATTGATTAACACCATTGAGGATGTTACAAAATTAATGAATTCAAATCACTATTAATTTCAAATCAAATTAAGATGCTACAGAATAATTAGAGTACATTTATAATGTACATACATTCTGTCTGGAGAAAACCTCCTGGAGAGAGCAGCAGTCATCACAGACAACGGTTATACACTGTACTCAGTATTATAATTATACCATACAGAATTTAAACCAGTACTTAATGCTATAATTATGTATGCTGTACGTGTACCAGTGTTCCCCCTTCTGTTTACATGTAAATGCATGTCATGTTTAGCGAGAATGGTTTATTGTACATGTATTTCAAAAAAATGTTAATTGATATTAATTATTATTCTGTGTATAATATGAAGTTATAAAAATTTTATTCATTGCGGTAGGTATACACGGTAGGACCGGAGTATGCCCATGCTGAAGCGCGCAAGTCGCCATCCCTTGATGGAAAAGTTGAACGAGACTTTCAAGGAAAGGAAATACGCTATCCAGTCATCCTTAACCAGTATGAGAAAGAACTTGCAAACAAAGTCTGCAAGCTCTTCAAGGTACATGTGTTTGTGACCGTAAAATCTTGCATCTTTTTGTAGTGGTGCTTGTCATCTGTTTTTGGAACAGTTGTGTTAGTTTGTTAATTTTGGACCTTTCCCTCTCACTAGCTAAACTTGTCAATAGGCCATTTTTCGAAATATCAATATTCAGATTGATAGTGAGGCATAGAGGACAAAAACAATAGAAACAAGTTGGAATACACCTTATTCCAAAATGGTCACTATTTTAGTGTTCTTTTGTTTCCATGCAAATTGGCCCATGCAAATTGGGTGAAGGGTCTAATTGTCTTAGTATCACCCAACTAGTTGGACAGAAAAGGTAATAATAAAGTTAGAGAATGCAAGTTGAAGAAATATGATTTGGCCAGAATAAAACGAAAGAGAGCGTTAAGCTTTTCGATACTCAAGGACTATTACTAATGGTCATCTAGTAGCGTAGCCAATCAAAATGCAGGATTTGCATTAGTCCACTAGTTGGGTGATACTAATATAGTATAGTTGAATAGTCTACGGGATCGCGAAGCAGAAGATTTGAAATTTTTATGCAACAGTTCCTCCAAAACAGATATTTTGCGAAATCTTCCCTAGGGTGCCCATGGCTCTTATAGCCTTCAAGGTAAATATCAATAATACAGTGTATATTCAATCCAGTTCTGAAGTTTGAGTGCTGCTACTTCAATTCACGTCTTGAATTTTTCTTTTCTTTTGAAACAACACAACAGTATACTACAAAAGTCAATTTTCAATGTGAGAATAGACCTCTTTACAGTTGTGTGCTTAGTTACCTGATCTTTAAATGAAAGTAAGGCTGGTGTTGACCTTGTTATGATACAGACCTCCCTCCTTTTCTTATGTGAAGGGCAGTGCCTACTAATTAAAGATATTTTTGCCCCGGTGTGTGATTATGCAGGAAATGTAGATCTTAACAGGTGTTATTGAAATCCAAAAAGAAAATTGGTGGTAACCACGCATTTTTCAAAGATAATTCGTGAATAATATTTGTAAAAACCTTTAAAATGCAAAGCAATGTATGGCGTTCTTTCTCAAATTGAAGCCTAATTATCTCACAAAAATGCATGGTTACCCCCAATTTTCTTTTTGGATACTAAGAATACTTACGAAGATCTACTTTCTCCGGATAGTTTTAAACTGCACAAAAGTATCCCTGTATCCGATAGGGAACCCGAGTATCTTGAAATGCGCAGAACGTATGCGCAATAACAATAGTAGGCACCATCCTTAATGATGTTGTTGTCATGCTAATTAGTAAGAATTTACATAAGAAAAGCAGTGAGGTTTCTATCAGAACAAGGTCAATTCCAGCCTCACTTTCATTCATAGGCCAGGTAACTAAGCACACAACTGTAAAGTGGACTATTGTTACTAGGTACACAATCAGCTATTTCTTCACCAGTCAATTAAAGAACTGGCCGCTAGCCCACTGGACAAGGACTTTTTTCACTTGTCAAATGAATAGTGCAAAGTACATGTATGGCCATACTTAACTGCAGTCACAATATTTATTCACCCAACTACAGCTGTACTTTGAGTCTTTGCTAACTTTGTAGTTGATTGGTTTTATTGTAATTTTCTTCTCTTGTCAACAGCAAACAGTTTGCGGCTGTGATTTGCTACGCACTCACGGCAAGTCGTACGTTTGTGATGTCAATGGCTTTAGTTTTGTTAAGACTTCAAAGAAGTATTATGATGATGCTGCGGAAGTGTTGGTTGGCCTTGTTGTACAAGAACTGGCTCCTCAGTTGTACAAACCGTTCTATCTAGACATTCAAGAAGAAATACCTGCAGTGGAAGCTCTTGAAGGCACGATGTTAGAGCTAAGGTGTGTGGTCGGCATCATTCGACATGGGGACAGAACTCCCAAACAAAAAATGAAGATGGAAGTCAGACATCCAAGGTGAGATACTGTAAATGGATCCCAAAGTGAAGAACAGTCTTTCTGAGTAATTCCAGGTTTATCGCATGATCAAAGGCTAGTCTGGCACAAGTCTTCTGTTGCACGAAAGTGACCTTGCACTGGAAAAAGCACAGTAACGCTTGTCTGTTAACTGGGTAATAGCGTTAAGCTTCTGTCAGTTGTCTGTTAGTAGACTTCCCCAAAAACGTTAGGTACAGTACATTTATGCAATCTGACGGCAATGAACATCAAAGCGTTTGAAATTCTAGCATGCAGTAGGTACACATTATTCTTCTAGAGGGAAAACATTGTGGATAGATAATTTCTTGAGAAATTTGCTGAAAATGTTGCCCAATTCGAGAAAGCCCAAAAAAAATACAACACCAGTTTAGTTGGTGGCTACAGAAATGAAAGGTTGCAGTTAGGATGCCTAACATTCAGGGGTTTTATTAGCAGCAGGGACCCAGGTATTAGCACCTGTCTACGTTGAGTACAGTAACCCACCTTTGCTCAAGGGAGGTGTCAAGATCAAAAGGCAGACTCTATATAGGACCATGGCCGCTTGCTCTATCACAAGGTCGGGTCCCTTCTACTTTAAAACTTAATGAAACCCCTGAAAATTTCACCAAGTTTACGTTAAAAAGTTGTGGTGGTAGGTGACAAGAACCTTTTGTGCAAGGGAGGGGGCCGGCTTACGACATGTTGAAGTCAGTGTTGGGTGAGATATCATATGCATTCCCCAAGAGCTGTGCAATCCCTCCACTAATACATAGTTTATGCATGGAGTAAACCAAAATACAGCATGCAACTTATTGTTAATTGGAAACCCCGGAAGGAAGAGCTTCTTTTCAGCGACTGAGGGTGTTAGGTCGATATTTTGGGCTGGTTATTCAGTTGAGTAAAGATTTGCTAGTTTGTGATGCTCTTATTGCAGGTTTATTGAACTGTTTAAAAAATATGGTGGTTTTGATGAGCACAAGCTTAAGCTGAAGAGGCCCGCCCAACTCCAGGAGGTACTTGATATTGCCAGAGACTTGCTAGCTCAATTCAAGGAAGGCGAACCTGTGTTTGAGAGTCGAAACAAAATCCATCAACTTAAAAGTGTTTTGGAAATGTAGGTATTATTTTGCGCAAACCATTCGTGTTGATGTTTAATAATTATCGCCAAGTGGCTCAGTCGGTTGAGTACTGGGCTACCATGGGGAAACCATTAGTTTGACCCCATTCTGGCTGGACCAACACCCAGTGTCATTAAGTAACTGAAGAGAAAGTGCTGCCTCTGTAATGACATCTGCATATGGTTAGACTCTCTAGTCTTCTCGGATAAAGACGATAAACCGTAGGCCCCGTCTCGCAACCCTTCAATGTTCATAACCCTGTGGCACGTAAAAGAACCCACACACTATTTGCAAATAGCCTAAGGCATGGGGTTCCTGGTGTTGTGGTCTGTCCTCTGTGGTGCAGCATGGTTAGGAGGCCGA
>NC_090874.1:73542914-73552914 GCF_036669935.1 Montipora foliosa | reverse complement strand
ACAGCAAAGCTGCGTTTGCTCTTAGTTTTTGAACCAGTATGTTACTTTGCTGTGAGAAAGGGCTAACGCTCGATTTGCCGTTCTGACGTTCCGCACAGATAGATGCACTTTCATCAACTTGTTGCATTACAGTAATCTGATTTTTCGTTGTTTCACTCAACTCCCATCGCAGCAAAATGTCTTTTCTTGGGAACAGTCTTCTTTGGTTTCATAACCAACCTTTCCTCTTGGTTTATTTATTTGTTTACTTTCCAGCCTGTTTCAGCTGTGTTAACTGTGAAATTACGATTGTTTTTAGAGTAAAGCACAGACTGCACGAGATGCTTCATTCCAGTAAAGATTTCGAAGAAGAGGATTTTGTCAAGGTTTGTGAAGATTACTTGTCACCTTGCAGTCCGTCATAAAATGAGGCCGCGAACAGAGCTGTTAATTAACGGGGGAGACCTTCCATTTCGTCTTGTCTCTTTCATCGCGGAGTGGTTAGGGCGCGTTTACACTCAGTAATTGGGGCAGTTTCCTAGAGTCCACTGGTGTCGGTTGGCCTTTTGTCTTAGAGTAAATTCGAGTGACGGCCAGAACAGATGAAAATAACATTAGAACCTGTCCCCAAGCGTTTCTCCCGCAGACTAAGAGGGAATTAATCAAAATAACTATGTGAATGAAGAACGAAAACGTTTAGGTTCCTCGCCCATTTCTGTGAAGAGTACTAGGGACTTTAAGATCATCCTCAGCGGTGACGTCGACGAAAACGTCACTTCAAAACATAACTTTGCACCATCGAAAGTCTCGCTATTTTTCCACCTCGCCCTTGTCTTGCATTGCCAGCGAAATATCTTAAAAAGAAATTGGTACGAGCGGTTTAAGAGTAAAAAATCGAGAGTGAAAGGTTCACATTTGTATGCTCACGTCGCCAAAACCTCAAATTTGGTGATTTGACGTCGTTGGTACATGTAGGCGGACTACCAAAATATGCATTAAAAAGCGTTCCCCGCACCTGAAGCACGATTAATTTTCTTCTTTTAGCCAATGATATTATTGTTTTGTGGCGTTCTCGTTCCCTTCGCCGTCATCGTTTGTTAAACTCCCAAGTACTATCCAGAGTGGACGCGAAAATGCGCACAGTCGAGTGTGCTGTATTCGCAAGTCGACATTGGGAGGTGCATGAATCGCCCTTCAAATGTTTTTGTCATAACGATTACCCTGGATTGTTTAGAGCGGTTTTCAATTGATTGTAGAAAGTAATTAGCAAATTGCTTTGGTTTTGCATTACTTCACTCAGTGATTGGTTCAAACGGTTCTCGCACCACTTTTTCAACCAATCAGAAGTGAAACCAAAACCAATATTGGCTCGCTCGTGCACATTTCTCGCGCTACGTGTAATTACTTCGAGTTTTGATTGGTTTACTGGATTGTGATGGTGATGATGATGACTTTATTTAAACTCGGGTGAAAATGAGGCTTGTTAGGCCTCTAGCAGTAACAAATGCTACAAAAAAATATTAAGATAAATAGAAAAAAACAAAAACAAAAAAAAAAGTAAAAATATAAATTATAGTATTATAAGTATAAATATAAATTATGGTATTGTCTCCGTTCTTTTTTAGAGCGAGTTTCAATCGAGTGCCGTAAAACCAAAACCAAAATAATTATTTTGGCCAATCAAAAAGGACGGAGACAATCCAGTAAACCAATCAAAGCTCGACGTCATCCATTACAATAGCCGACACAAAGCGCGGGAAAATGTGCACGCGCGAGCCACGATTGGTTTTGGTTTCACTTCTGATTGGTTGAAAACGTGGCGCGAGAATTTTGAACCAATCAATGAGTAAAGTAATGCAAAAACAAAGCAATTCGCTAATTATTTTCGACGGTTAATTGAAAATCGCTGTAATGGCCAAAGTAATTGCTTTAGTTTTGGTTTTACGACACTCGATTGAAACTCGCTCTATTGTTCTTTTTTGATATATATTTTTATTAGCTCGCACCGACCAAGTCTCGTTCCGTAATAAATGCCATGAAGTCCGTGAAGAATCCTCATTCCATGTGTGAGAGGCTTTATGACTTGGTTCAAAATCTTACAGGACAACTGAAGGAACTGATAGCACAGAAAATATATGATCAAAGAGGTAAGCTTGTATGGCAACCATTACCGATTATTGGAACTCATTCCTCATTGACTTCCTCTTTGATGAGCATGAATTAAGACAGGATAAAATAGTGAGGCTGAAATGGGAGGAGGGATGCGTGGTTTGGCGGGATTCGTCTTATTTCCGGTCTCGTTTGGAGGACTGGGAAGAAAAATTTTAACGCCGTATCCCACAACCGCGCGCGGCCTTAGGTGTTGTTTCCAATCTCCCTGCAGTATTTTCATCGCCAAAACTCAACAGATCATTCCGTGTCTACCACATTTCCTGTTACTGAATGAACATTGAAGTAGACCCGACGAGATCTAACCTCGCCTCTGCCATGTTGAATTCGAAAATAAGGCCGCGCGCCGTTGTGGGATACGGCGTTAAAATTTTTCTCCCCAGTCCTCCGAATTACGTCACCAGATCACCTGGCTGTAGCCTGCGTAGAAAGCGTTTCCGTCTCCGTATTCCGGCCGCGCGAAAGTTGGGGCGAGAACAAATGTTTTTTTCGCCCAAACTTTCGAGCAACCGGAATGTGGAACGTGGAAAATCTTCCTTAGTACGGACACTTGCTACGCAGGCTACGGTGTAAATAATGTGGGTTGAGTTTGATGGTTGCTTTGCCCACTTTTATCTTGCAGTCCTTTCAGTAGAGCATTTTCGAAATATCAAATATTCAGCTTGATAGTGAGGCAATAATAGAAACGATAGAGATACGTTGGAATGAATGTAAAAAATATTTACATATCATCCTCTTTCCTTTGTCTTTGTCCTCTAAACCTCTCTTTCAAGCTGAATGTTAATGTATTGGAAAAGGCCTATTCGTAGAGCACTTATGTTCGGCTAAATAACTTTAAAGTGACTGGAGAGAATTCTTAGGTACTCTTGCTTATGTTAAACTGAATCCTACAGCCTTTATTCAATAATTTGATACCATTTTTTGCAGATCCATTTTTGTACCATGATGAAACACTGGAACTAATGACTCACCGGTGGACGAAACTTCAAAAGGTGAGATGAGACTGAGTCCGGTAGACTCAATAGGCCATTTTACAGTTGTTTGCTCAGCGACCTGGCCTATGAATGGCTGCGAGGCTGCCGGGTACCTTGTATTGATACAGTCCTCATGTAAATTGTGTTGTTGTAATTCTAATTAGTCAACATTAACATTACAACAGCACGAAGGTTTGTATCAGAACAGGGTCACCGGCAGCCTCGCTTCCATTCTTAGGCCAGGTAACTTAGCTACAACTGTAAAATGGTCTATTTGTACTGACCTTTTGCTCACATGGCATTTCTTTTCAACAAGATTACAGTGAAGACTTTTCAACGCCTGGTTTACATGTGAAGTCAAAATGCAAACACAAATGCAGGCGCAATTGCTAGAGACGACAGTTCACACTAAGAACTCATGGGCAAAGAAGGAAGATACGCAGGCGCAGTAAGAACTCAAATGCAAAGAAGGAAGATACGCAGCCGCAGTCATATTTCAAAATGACGAGCGAGGCTGAAGCCATGTTGGTTTCATTTTCGACCAAGATGGCACTGGTATTGTTACCTTGTGCTTGCATTTGCCTCACACGCAAAGTCAAGCGCTAATAAAGTGTAGGAAAATATAATTATTTTTCTTGTGCCTGCGCTGACGTTTTGTTTTGCGGTACTTCACACGTGTATTTCTATGCGTTTGAATTTGGTTTGCATCTGCATTTGCTTTTGTGTCGCGTGTGTAAACCAGTTTTAAATAGTGAATAAGTAGGGACAGACTTTTTTACACGTGATGATTTCAATTCTCTTTACAATTTGTTAACTTAGCCAACCCTGTTTTTAGTTACTCTGTTTATACCAATTTCATTTCTGAACAATTTGCATTTTTCCTTTTAAATTACTGGCGGGGTGACTTGGATCTTTTTTTAACTGATCCCATTAAATACTGGTGTTTTTGCATTGATCTTTGTTTGGAAACTCGTCAGCCAGGATTAAACATTCGCTTATTATCCATAGGATTTTAAACTGAAGAACGGACAGTTTGATATCAGTCTGATTCCAGATATTTACGATTGTATCAAGTATGATGTACAACACAATAGGTGAGTACAATTTCAAAGTGTTGTTTCTTTCGCCTCGATGGCTTTTTCCCGGGCCCAGTGTGGGATACAAGCTGCTTCACCCACTTAATATCTCGATCTCGTTTTTGTGAAATGTTTAATGAAAATCATTTAAGTCTTATATTGATGTTCTTTGATTTAGTTTTAACTTTCATTTGGTAGGGAGAAAAATCGCCCCAAAGCTCTAAAAATTCAGGTTCTTTCCGAAGCTTCCCATTTGATTTGTCAATTGTTAAAACGTTTTTACAAGTGTAATAGCTATACTGATTAAAAATTGCAGTTTCATTTGCTTTGAAAAAGTGGAAAATAAATTTGTTTCTCTTAACATCACTGCTTAATGAATTTTCTCCGATCTTCCAATTTAGTCAACTGGGTTTGCAGAATAGTTTGGAGTTGTACAAGTGTGCCAAGGCTTTTGCAGACATTGTCATTCCACAGGTAAATATTATCAACTTGTTCTGTTTCAGACACTTAGTTGTATCCCTCTCAAGCGTTGTTAGGGCCATTTTTAGAAAATTGAAGCAATAGGGACCTTAAGATGCCGAAAACGTCACCTCAAAATATAAGTTTGCTCTACAGGAACAAAAGACCTTTTGTTTGACAGCCAATTGGGCTCTGGTTGGCACATTAGGAAGCTTAAGCACGGGGATTTTTGAGACGCGGACCGCAACCGGAAGAGACCAATTCGCATTCCAGGACAGTGGTGTCTCCCAGATGTTTATACTAATCATCTCTAATGGAGAAAAGAAACTTAGCAATGTAAATGTGGTTGTGTGAAGACAAGTTAAAAGGGAAAATAGCTCACTCCCGGTTGCCGTCCGCGTCTCAAAAACGCGCTTGCTTAAGCTCCCTGATCTACGACGGCGACGTCGACGTCAACGAAAACGTCACCTCAAAATAAAACTTTGCTCTAGTATAATTCTTTCGCGATTATTCCATCTCTTTCACGTCGTACAGTGTGGGCGAAGTATCCTAAAAATAAATTGGTACGAGCGGTTTCTGACTGAAAATCTGAAAATAGAGAACGATTCTGTGTTACCTGCTCACGTTGTCGTCAAAACCTAAAATTTCGTGACTTCACGTCGTCGTCATGCAGAGAACCGCAAAAATATGAGCTAAAATCCGTGCCCCACGTGCAGCACGATTATTTATGCTCTTTTAACCAATGATATCATTGTTTTGTGGCGTTTTCGTCGACGTCGTCGTCGTAGATCTTAAGCTCCCTTTTTCCCAAATAGGGACCTTTAGATCGGAGGTTGAGGACGACTACGAGCACGCGTTTTCCGTACTGAACATGCGCATAAGGTTTGGAGGCCGACATTTTTCGAAGTGCGCGTGCTCAGAACGGAACATTCGTACTCGTAGATGTCCTCGTTCTCCGATCTAAAGGTCCCTACTGCCGACGACGACGGCTACGAGAACACCACAAAAAGGGGCATTGGCTCTGGACGCCTCACACCAATCTCGTCCCCAGAGTCCGCTTTTCTTTTGGTCAGCACCAAGAATACGGACTCTGGCCACTTCCATGGCAGGAAGTCCGCAATCACGGACTTCCGGCTCGTCTACGCACGCTCAGAAACTTGAAACAACAGTGGTTGTCAACGGTTACAAAAATGGACCTTCACTACGGCTGTGCATAAGTTGGAAGTGACCAGAGTCCGTGTTCTTCTCTGGGAACGAGATTAACCCTACACGTGCGTTTTACATTCAGGTACATTTCCTCACAGTTCTCGTCCTGGCAACGAACGACGCCAAATAATCAAATTTGAGGCTATATGGAGGACGAAAGCACCCGACGATAAATTGTCATTTTCTCTCCAAGCATACATACCGCTCATTCCGCTTTTATTCCAGGAAAGTTCGTACACACTTTCCAAGCCGAATGACTTGGAATAATCACGACATGATTTCAATTAGTTATATTTTACAGAACGTTTTCGTGGCCGTCGTCGTCACAGGGAGGTCATCTGGTGCTTAACAAATCCACGTTTTTAGTCATTTTGGTAGTTTGGGCAATCTTAGGACCCTTTCCATTTGACAGAACTGACCGGCCACTGAGACTGGACTAACTGTACAACGCCTTCAAATTAACACACTTTGAGGATGATATATACTCCTTCAGAAAAATGCGAGGGATTATCGTGCAATTGGTCCTTCAAATTGTCAAACTGACGGGTCTAGCCAGTCAATTCTGACAAAAGGAAAGCGCCCTTAGTAGATGAAGATTGTAAGCTTCTTAAGAGTTCGTCGACTCCAGCATATCCAACACGCCGTATTTTCCAGTGTAAACTGCCTCTGCGGCAAGAGATTAAAGCCTGGTTTTCGCTAGCGACGCAAGCATAAGTAGCTCCCGTGGAGTGAAAACGAACGTCAATATTAGCATAAGAACACGCAAATGCTCAGACGCGGGGAATCTGGAACGAGTGCTTCAATAGTATTTTCCACAAGTGATAAAAATAGAAAAACTCGAAAAAAAGGCAAAACGTTACAAAGTCGACTTACAGTGACGGAAAACGACACTCACATTGATTTGTAGCGGGACTGATGACTACCGTAGTAATTTCTCTGCGAAGAAGAAAGATTTAGCTCTAATGCGACGTTAAACTGTAACTAAATTAAAGCGTGAAAAACTTGTGACCAAAGTGAATAAATTAAGTACTAAATTCCTGACTGATACATTCCACATTCATAATACTTGTTAACGACGTTCTTCCACAAGAAAAAATCAGTGGCATTAATAATAGGACGTTTTCAACCAAGCTCTGGAGACACCAATAACAATAGAGAAATGTACGACTTCTGGTGGACGAACAAAAGAAGCTAATGAGAAATCTTTTGTTTTCGTCCACCATGGCGGCGAGGACGTCTCGTGAAACCTCCTATTACGAGTTTAGATCTTAAAAATTGTACTTTGTCGTAAGCTGTGTCGAGGAGGCAAGAGTGAAGGAGACTTTATGCACTCACTTCTCTATAAAGTTTTGAATGTGAAACGATTGTTGAAAAACCGCGGTTTCAGTTGACTTGCGACTTGCCTGTGTGTTTTTTATCGATGCATATTTTAAGCGTGGGTACAGTGATAGTTGCTGCTTTCGCCGGAGGGGAAATTCTCTTGCTTCAGTGTTAATCACGCCATTGTGGTGGATTTCTTTCAGGAATACGGAATCACGCAAGATGAAAAACTCGGTATTGCTCAGCGAGTGTGTGTTCGACTTCTGAGAAAGATCAGAGGAGATCTTCGACATGCAGACAAGTCAGACATTCATACTCGGCTCAATCCAAAGTAAGCATTTTGCGGTATGTCTTAGATTATGCAAAGACAATTATAGACTTCAATCTCTTGCAGAGGCTACAAATGACATTAAACTATTTTCCAATTTCAAGAAGCGATACAAACCCGAAATATTTGGACTCGCGACTGAGCAATAGTTTACTCTCTTGTGTCCGGCACCTGAAAAATAAGCCAGTGTATCAGTAGATTTGTTCCACCCAACATTTTGCACGTTCTTTCCTGTCTTACTGCGTTAGTTGGGAGTGAAACGGTAAGACACTTAAGATTTGTAAGGTGCATGACGTTTTGAGCGTAAGCCCTTTGTCAGATTCGTGTACTCGTGTCACTATGGCTCCAACAATGGCAAAGCTCCTCGAAGTTCTGCAAGCTGGTTGTTGGTGACTGTAATATGACCGTTGGTCTGCGAGGTGACTCTTGTACTACTCTTTCTGTTGGTTGTCATCCTCGTAAGTAATTGATGAATTTAATGGTAGTAATTAACTCTTGTTAGAGCGGTTTTCAATTGAGTGTCGAAAGTAATTAGCGAATTGCTTTGGTTTATAATTACTTCACTCAGTGATTGGTTCAAAGTTCTCGCGCCACTTTTTCAACCAATCAGAAGTGAAACCAAAACCAATTGTGGCTCGCGCGTGCACATTTTCCCGCGCTTTGTGTCGGCTACGTGTAATTACTTCGAGTTTTGATTGGTTTACTGGATTGTCTCCCGTCCTTTTTGATTGGCCAAAGTAATTACTTTGGTTTTGGTTTTACGACACTCATTTGAAAACCACTCTAATCTTACTCTTCAGTTATTCACAGAGCGTGGAAACCCCTCACCGCCATGTTCGGACAAGGTTGTATTTTACGAGCGAAAGTCATGTTCACACTGTACTGAATGCATTCAGATATGGAAAGCTGTTTGAAGTAAGTGATTGCGATGACGCAGTGTACGCAAATGATAACTTTCAAAACTTCACCAGCACCATTTGAACCGGGAGCACCCTCATGGAAATCCAGCGTCCTGGCCATGCATTGAGCCATTCCTTCTCCTTAGTTCTTTGAGATCTTTTAGTTCTCTTTGCTTCAACTGAATAGTGGCAATGAATCCTTTTTAGGTCGTACCCGATGACCAGTGGCAACGAGCTGTGGATTTTCTCGAGGAGGTGCCAGAGTTGAATTACATGACACAGATTGTTTTGATGTTGTTTGAAGACCCAAAGGCTGACCCTTCATCTGAAAAGCGCTTTCACGTGGAAATTCACTTTAGTCCTGGAGCGAAAACCATCGATGACCCCGAGTTCTTAGCGAGAAGCTCCCCTACAAGAAAACGCAGTCATGAGGACATTTCCCAGTTGTCTTCGAGTGCAGATGTAACGGAACCTGGACACGAGAGGAAATGTAGCAAAATTGGTGACGTCGGCAAGTCAGGAACCAGTGTGGAGCATACGCAATGTTTCGTAACCACCACGAATTCACTCAATTCTGAGATCAAACATTCACATCCCGTTGAAGAGTCCAAGGAAAGTACAAGGGTAACCATTCATGTTGAGACTCCAAGCTTAAGAGCTGTTTTACGAGAAGAGGAAGAGATACAATCCAAACGTAGTGACCTCGAGCCGGACAATGATAAACCATTTGACGAAACAGTGTATGCAGGGAACGAGCTACCACGGTGTGCTATTGGAATCGAAAATTTCTCAGATACTGCCTTAGGAACAAGCACGGGTGAGAGTGACCCTTCATCTGGGACATCGATCGAAGAATCGTCCGGAGAAGAGAGAGTTTTGACAAGGCAGCGTAACTGCCTCAGCGAGAGCGACCTCCAGTGCGGCGTAATGGGGGACGGAGGCGCCAGTGGTTCTACTCGAGGGGAAAGAAGCGCTAAATCGGAGAGTGACATTCCAACTTTTACCGCAGCGGGGGAAGAAATCTTACAGGAATATCAAAAGGCAAGCCCAGTGCCTTGTATCGTAGAACAGGACGAATCGGAACCACGTGTAAGTTACGCGCGGCCCAAATCTTTTACTTTCAGTGGAAGTAGTCCAGCTAACTACACAGTACCCGCATCCACAAGCAGTGAGTCACCAGAAGACTTAACTCCTCAAAAATTTCCCAAAGGTGAGCTGATGTATTTTTCACTAATTTGTAACGTCTTACGAACCTCTCAGTGAAAATGTACTTCTGAGCTCACGCCCGGTAGGGCAAGACATGATATGGCAAGCCGCGCGAGTCCAGAGATTTGTATTACTTTCTCGAAAAACGCGAAAAACTTGAAGCCAGTTCTGCAGGCTAGTGCAGAGTCCCAAAGCTCTGTAATTGTATGATGTTACACTTACAGCGGTTTTCAAATGACAGTCGAAAGTAACTTCGCGAATGCAACGCCTAGTGATTGGTCTAAAAGTCTCGCACCAGTTTATCAACCAATGAAAAGGAAAAGCAAAACCGATGTTTTAACGTGTTTTCAAGGGGTTACAAAAAGAAAAATAACTGTGAAGTTT
>NC_090874.1:73530414-73532914 GCF_036669935.1 Montipora foliosa | reverse complement strand
AGTTGCTCATATTTTAAAAACAAACTCGGTGATCCCCCTTTTTATTGTTGAAAAGTGATTAGAGGGCCACGATGAAACTTTCGGCAAAGTTTAAAAAAATTCTGTGAAGAGAATTCAGAGCTAGCTTTAAAAAAATCACAAAATTAAGGTGGCTCTGAATCCACCGGATAGATTTTTTTAAAACTTTGCAGAAAGTTTCATCTTGCACTTTTGATTACTTTTCAGAAATAAAAAATGGAGGTCACGGAAATCGTTTTTGAGATACAAGCAACTAAAGACAAAATAAAGGGTGTTTTTGCCACGGTGACATATTACGTGACAATAATGACTGTATCTTGTTCAGCAATAATTCGTGTTTCATTTAGTACCACAATATTGCCAATACACGATACAACGTTGAGGTGCCGATCCTGCTAAGAGCGTTACTCCTTAACGTTGTCTTCAGTGTGAATAGCGCATTATGGAATACACTAAATACCAACACGTTGCAAAAAGCCCAAAAGTACATTCAGAAGATTAATTATCCTGCTAGCTGAGATTCATGCCTTACTTGAATTCAATTAAGACTTACAACCAAATACTAAACTCATGTGTCTGTTGTTTAGTTCTGTATGCAATGTTTGAAATCTAAATTGACTATTGATTTCTCTCCACATCAGCACAACTGAGCATGACTTGTGCAATGTGGTATTCAAAAACAACCAAACAAACAAAAAGGGTTAGATCATGCTTCTTCTGTGCGACTCTGGCAAAGAACATGAGTTTTAGCAATCAGACTGTAGACGGCTGACTATTTGGTTGCATTTCGTTCAAAATTACAAGTTTTACCATTGCGCGTGTTGCGCTACAATAAATGGCGGCGCGGTGCAGATAACTTCCTTGAGGAAGCGACGTCTGTTTAATTAGGTTGACAAGTAAAACTACTGGTCTTTCTAATCCGCTATACATGCGAAAAGTGCTTACTACAAGATGTTCTGAGTCGTTTTGTTCAGCTTTAACAACTTTTCCCATGTTCAGTTTACTTTCAAGATTTTCAGGTATGTAATGTTGTTTACCGTAAAGGATAGTGATATCTCCGTCACTGTACCCTTCAGTGCGGAGGGATTTTATGACGTCCCTTATAGTGGACACCTCATTACCTTTTTGGTAATTTTTTACAGAAACTTTTTCTCCTTCATAGTCATGCCCCATTTCTACTTCATTTAATGCAGCTTTATCGAGAAAGCTTTTAGATGCGAAGTCAACGATACGCTTAGAATTTCTTATTATTTTTTTAAGATTAAAAAATGGCTTTTGTTTCTTTTCAGGTGGAATACCTGTTGCAAACTGGTGATGAATTTGTCTCTTGTCAATGAAGAGCCACAGATATCCAGGATCATCATCATCATCATCATCATCATCTGAATGTTGGCGAACAAGCCTCCTTGCTTTTTTTAGCCAATTTTCTTCTTCCGGTTTTCGATCTTCATCTCTAAAACTTTGAACCTCATCCATGATAACATGTTTGACTTCGCGAAGGTGGTATTGTCTCTTCAACATGAAGCCCTTGCGACACAGACACTTACATATTTGAAGCTTACTGAAAATCAAAAGAAAGAGTCAAATATTACTGTCGAACTCGGAAAAAGGTGCAATATTTGAGCAATATTTATGGAATGTTATTTTTCCGAGAGGAAAAGTCATTCAGACGAGAGATAACTGTAAGCAGCAACAGTAATTAATTTGTAGTTTTGTAGTTTGCTTCTTTGTACCGATCTCCCCTGATTGGTCATAATACAATGAACATTCCAAAATATTTCGGATGTTCACAATTTTGTAAGTTTGACAATAAAATTGTTATGCTGTATAACCGAATGTAGATTACTTTATTACACATAACATGAGAATTTTATTCCATAAAGCTCATTTGTACAAATCTATACGCTTTATTTTCACGTGTGGAAAAGGCTTATACAGCCAATCAGAATGGCGTACAGCTATTTCACATGTGGAAGTATAACCAATCAATGATAGCGTAAAGGCGTTTCCATGACAATCACTCGTGCATCTCGTGCAAATCGTACTTTGTTATTGAATTAAATTAAATTTGCATTTGGTTCTATTGTTAGTGAGTTTTTGTTTCTAATTTGCGTTCAGAAAACTATTTTAATGAAAATTCTCGTCTTATGTGTAATAAACAGTTCAAGACATAGAAAGTGCTTTGTACGGGTTTTGTTCACGAGTTGTTTGTGTCAAAAACCCGAACGAGCGAGGAACGAGCGAGTGAGGGTTTTTGACACAAGCAACGACCCGTACAAAGCACTTTCTATGTCTTGAGCTGTTTATTACACATAAGACGAGAATTTTCATTAAAATAGTTTTCTGAACGCAAATTAGAAACAAAAACTCACTAACAATAGAACCAAATGCAAATTTAATTTAATTCAATAACAAAGTACGATTTGCACGAGATGCACGAGTGATTGTCATGGAAACGCCTTTACGCTATCATTGGTTGGTC
>NC_090874.1:73505414-73517914 GCF_036669935.1 Montipora foliosa | reverse complement strand
ATCCTTCTCAACGACACGATCAAACACCTCAGCATACTCCGATGGTTTGATCATGGCATCGAGTTTGCTCTCAAGACTCTGCCAAAATGTGTCCAACTGATCCAGTGGAGATTTCAAATTATAGAAGTTAGCAATTTTCATGTGCACAACCCCACCACCAGAATTGAGAAGTGCACAAGTCGCTTGAAGAAGAACATCAAGGTAACTACTGCTTGCTTTTCCAATTTCAATTCTCTGGTAAAGAATGTCTTCAGCAAGACTGCCATCAGTGTCAGGCCTAGGAACGGTAATCAAATAAACTCTTCAATTAGGTTTTAATAAAAGATACTGTATGTTTGAAAAAATTAAGTTATTAAATTTTCATCTTAACATAATTTTAGAAAGTAACCAAAGGTTTCAAAAAGGTTTGGTTTCCACCAGCAACACAAGAATTAAATTCAATCATCTCAATTCTTGTGGTATGAGAATCATGATTAAGGAGGCTCGAAAGGGTTTTCAGCTGAGCGCGCGCGCGTACCCACACACGCAATTCGTAAGCTGCTCGCGTCAGCTCGTGATTCAAATGGGTCACAAGAAATAAGCAAATACCGCTAATTTCGCTCTCCTTTCTTCTACTTCCTATAGACATGAATGTAAATAGACATCTCCTATTCATGAAAACTACGAAAATTCTACACAAACGGTTTAATGGTCATTTAAATCCTGATGACCTTCGGCTCAACTCGCGCGTGCACTCGAATGAGCGGGTGACGCATGCGTAAATGCCGATCTTGTAACCCCCTCCTTTTTCCTGATTTTGCAACTTTACTCGTTTATATCTCTGCTTCCGGACGGTGAATTTTTTTCATTTTTTGCATGTTAGCTTAGATTAATTTAAAACGTTTGTCTTTCAAATTTAAAAAAATTCTGTAGGTGAAAAAAAAAATTATAGGCACATTTCAAAAAAACTTATTTTTCTGAAAAACTGACCTACAGATTTTGTTGAATTTTAAATATTTTAGAGAGTATTTCTAACATTATCTGGTAACACTAAATGGGAAAATTTCACCGTCCCGTTTCTTGAAAAAAGGCAACTGAAGTTGATTTTAAGGCTCAAAGAAATGTCTAATATCGTTGCCATGGTAACGTTATTTTGGAGGAAAATATAATGTGAGAAATCTACGATGGGTACTTAATACCCTGGCCAGATTTCGTCTTGATATGATTGCCCTAACTGTATCTAAGGACAGAATATGTTTATTTGTTTGAAAAAAGGAGAAACTATTTCGAGCCTCCTTAATTATCAAGTAATCAACATGTGCTATGATGCACCTAACCTTCTCACTATAAAAATACCCAGCGGAATGTTATTAATCAATGCTGCTCAGACCTAGGGTTCACTTTCTTCCTGTATAAAATGAAAAGAACTTGTGGAATTTGTCTGTTGGTGCCCATCAGTGATTTACCATACTTGCCACTTTGAATTGCTTTGTTAAACAACCAAATCTAATTATCAAAAGCAAAGACGACTTTGACATGAACATTATTAATTTTATCAATACAATAAAGACAAGTTCCCTTGTGGTGAACTTTCAAGTTTGAATGCACATTTAGTGATGCTGCGTTAATTCTACCAAATCGCAGTGGCGTACTTCCGGTTAACATGAGATGTACACGTGCTGCCGTAGGTCAGTACGAAGTTGCTTGCCGTGGTGGTCGGTTTTGGAACCCTGCGGGCCACTTCTTTAACAGAAATAAGTGTTTATTCCCTTGTAATTCGAGCAATCTGGGAAAGTAAGGCATAGTTTCCCACGTATGTTTCTCGAGTCGTCGACCCTCAGTCGATCACAAATCGCGCCAGGAGGACACATGTGTCATCCTGGCGCGATTTGTGATTGACCCGGTCCTTGGCCTTGGCCCAATACAACTGTACAAGCCGCCAAACCGGCTAATTACAACGTATTCGTGTGCTGACCTACATCGTATACGTAGAACCCAACAAAAAGTTCACCTCTCGCCCGAGACTTGGAAGTGGATTGACGAGCTTGGGATCAGGAGGAGATATCGATCTCAGAGAGGTGGAGCTAATAAGAGAATCACGCCGACCCCATCTTGCCCGGATTTCCACATCAAGAGTCCTGGTCCAGTTCTAATTGCCCTTGACAAACCCAGCGCTTCGGCATGGTTTCCGGACATCTTATTGGCAAACGTTCGTTCCATAAAGCCTAAGATCGATGAGCTACAATCCGTTGTTGAGCTGAATAATGCTGGCATCGTGTGCATTACTGAGACCTGGCTTGGTCCTTTGATACCAGATGAGGCGATCAATCTCAGCGGGTTCTGCGTATTTAGAAAGGACAGAGACTCGCCTGGTGGCAGTGGTGGTGTCTGTGCTTGTGTGAGCTGCCGGACTCCTTGTCGCAGGTTCAGTGATTATGAATTTCCTGAGATAGAATCTCTTTGGCTAACAATCAGACCTTATCGCCTTCCCCGAGCAGTCTCGGTCATCTTACTAGGAATTGTTTACCACCCCCCGAACAAGGGCTCGGCTGAGAACCTTATCCTGATGGACCACATGAAGCGAAACACCGAAGCTTTTTATGTAAACATCCTGACGGCCTTGTTGCGATTTGCGGCGATTTCAACTCTCTTAGCACCGGCATTATTGAGAGACAAGTGAAACATGCCACTGGTCTTACACAACTAGTTAAAGTTTTGACTAGGGACACTTGAACTCTTGATTGGTGCCTAACGAATAGACCAAAATTATTTTCATCCCCGCTACAACTACCGAAACTTGCCCGAAGTGACCACTACACTTTATTGATAAAGCCTGCAACCGCACTACATCAGCATGCCCCATCGAATCAACGTGTGTACACTAGGGATCTCCGTCCAAGCAGGATAAGCGACTTCGGAAGGTGGATAACGCGGTATGAATGGTCTAATGTCTTGAATCTTAAAAACGTTCAAGATAAATGACAGGTTTCAATCCATAGTTTCAAAATCAGTCAACCGTTTTCTTCCCCTCAAAGGTGTCAGGTTCTGCTCAAGTGACAAACCTTGGACCACACCTAAATTGAAGAGACCAATCAAGAAGCAACAGAAGGCCCTCTTTATTCATGGAAAACTTTCATGTGTGTATAAACGATGGCGTGCCAAGGTGCAATATGAATGTAACATCTGCAAGCGCAATTATTATAACAACAAGGTTGCCGCTCTGAAAGACACTAATGTTAAACGCTGGTGGAAAGAGATTAAGGGAATAGCAGGGCAAAGGGACTCTCATGACTGGTTTTACCAGATGCTTAACGACACCCTAACTTCCCCGGGTGTACTTGCTGAGCAGACTTCAACAACTTCTTATCAGATCTGACTGCGCATGTTAGTCCCCTGGAGTCTAGTTTTGGAGTCATCCCAGAGGTCCCAAGTGAATTTCTTGTGGACGTAAACAAGACCTATAGAGCCCTACGTCAAATTAAGTTGAACAAGTCTCCCGGACCTGATGTTGTTCCTAACAAGATTTGGAAGGAGTTCGCCTGGGAATTAGCACCTGTTTTATCGGACATATACAACACCTCCTCAAAACAGGGCGTGGTACCATCACAGCTGAAAGAGTCCGTGGCGAGGCTCATCCCGAAATGTTCACCACCAAAATCAATTGAGAACGATCTGAGGCCCATTACCCTCACATGCCAAGTAGCTAAGTTAATGGAAGGGTTTACATTAGACTCTTTATATATAACCAAATAGTAGATAAGCTAGACGATAAGCAATTTGCTCTGCCAGGTAAATCTTGTTCTCATGCTTTAGTCTACTTCTTCCACCATATTTTTGCGTCACTCGACAGGGGTAATTGTTTTGCACGTATTCTTTTTACTGATTTTAGTAAGGGTTTTGACCTTGTGGACCATAATGTCTTGATAGAAGAATTAGGTTCTCTGGGTGTCCACGAGGTCCTCATTAGATGGGTGGGGTCGTTTCTGTCTGATAGGTCTCAGAGGGTGTCATTATGTAATACACTGTCTAACTTATTCCTTGTGAATAAGTTATCTCGTAATTGGAATCTAAGAGCCAATTATTTAGATGACTTAACAATAGTTGAGATCATTCAGAGGTATTCATTCAGCATGCTGCCAATAATAGCAAATGAAATCGGCACTTTCTCAGCGGAACATGGCATGCGGTTAAAATGGCCCTAAATGTAAAGATATGCTTACTGATTTCCTCAGGTACAAGCCCTTTCCAAAAACCCCAATATTCATCAATGGCTTGCCCATAGAGCAGGTTTCTACCCATAAGATACTAGGGGTGTACATTGCGTCTGACTTGTCGTGGGGCTACCATTGTGAATATATTGTCAAACGTGGGCGCAAGCGTCTATATGCGTTAGGGGTCCTGGATAAATCAGGTCTATCAAGTCAAGAGGTATTGCAAGTGTACTGTAGCCTAGTACGCTCTGTCTTGGAGTATGCATCCCCTGTTTGGGCTGGTTTGCCCGATAACCTAAGTGATCTAATTGAATCCGTTCAAAGGGAAGCTCTGCGCATTATTCTGCCAAACCTAAGTTATGATCAAGCACTTGATCGTTCTGGCTTACAGACACTGTTAGAGCGCCGAGGTCAAGCTAGAGTGTGAACACTTTGTTTAGGTATTATCTGTATCATCGACTCCCGCCTGCATTGCTCGTCTGCTCCCTGAACGATCAGGCTTGAGCCATGGATACGGTCTCCGCTCGGGTACAGCTAGGCAGTGCATCAACAACAACAGACTTTTGCGCACTGATAGGTTTATTACTTTTAAGTACGGCTAACTGTTATTTTTGTCCTGTAACTTTTGCAATCTCATCCTATCATGCATTTTCTAGCTACTGACCCTTCTTGTAATTTAGCAGATGTTACCAAAGAGTGAATAAACATATTATTATTATTATTATTATTATTATTATTATTATTATCTCGCAGTATAAAACTTTGGAATGCTGTCGACATCATGAGTAGTATAGGGCGCATAACGTAACCTACACCACTTGAGAAGCTACAATTAGAAGTAAAAAAAATTAGGTACGGAACCTAGTACAATTCTAATATACATAATGATATGAATCTCTCTACTTAGAGAACCAATTCAGAATATTATTAAATTCTATACTCTGTAAAACCTGCGCAAAAATATGATGATATCATTATCTCTACTAAAAGCCTATTTAGAAAATTATTCAGTTTTATACTCTCATTATCTCTAATAAACCTACACGAGGTCATCATAATTCGGTTATCTCTACTAAAAGCCTATTTAGAATCATATCAAACTCTTATCCACTATAAAAACTACATAGAAAATAATTAAAATACAGGTTTTGCGACAACCCTTGTGTTTCTGGATTTCAAAAGAAAAAAGAAAACCTAAAGTCTAGTGTCCTTCTCGCCCTAACTAAGTATTTATCTTAAATGTTCTGGCAATGTTCAAAGTGTTTGAGATGACCGACTTCTGCATCCGCTCAAGTACACCCCGTGCTCTCGCTCCTATTAGCTTCCTCACCGACTTCTCTAGGTGTTTAGAATAACCACCCAATACGTCAATTATTATGTTGTACTGTTCAACCCTGTAACCATTGTATCTCTGCTTCAGCTCCCACATCATGGGACCATACTTGAGCGTCTTTTCCTCATCTTTCTTGGCTCTACTCTCAATCCATGGGCAGCTCATTTCAATTGTGTAAACTTCTTTCCTCTCGTGGCTAACAAGACGTGCGTCTATCCGATTTGCTCTTACTTCGTTGTGCTCTGCATAGATGGGAATATCCCAAAACGCTTCACTCGTGGTGTTCTGGTAGGCTGGTTTTGGCATCGCCGGTGAGTACCATGGTGGAACCTCTTCTATCAACTCATGCTCTCGGAGGAGCTCAAAAAACAGAATCTTCAAGGCTGCATTATGCCTGTATAGGTACTTGGTTTGTGCCAGGGAGGAACATCCAGCCAATACATGTGCAACGCTCTCAGCTACCTTCCCACATAACCTGCATAGGACTTCACCGTCGGTGGAGGTTTGCGTCTTTTCCTTTGTGTAGAGCTTCGTAGGTAACAACTGCTCATATAGCTCATACATGCCCGCGATGGTATATGTAGGGCATGTAGCCCAACCTTTTAGCCATGCAAAGCAGCTGGTTATGCTTAGGCTATCATCGTCCCATCTGATACGGAATAACTTTCCTTGCCACCTTTTTTCTTTAGCGATCTCCAAGAACTGCATCTCTTGAGATTTCTTCAGCAGATTCCCAGCTCTAGCTGCAGTCACCACCTTTCCTTCCGTTGTAACACACACGGGATTTAGGATATCAAGCTGAAGTGTGATGTTAAGTTCTTCAGCGTACTTGGCTGCTTCCTTTACAAGCGACTGGTGACCTGATGCCATGGCGTGTTCTTCAAATTCTCTAACTGCTCCCACAGTCTGGTCCGAATTCTGATACAATTTCAGTAGCGATTTGATTTTGGTGATCTTATACTCGTGTTCGACTGATTGCAGGCCTCTACCCCCTTTCTCCCTCGGTAGGTATAACAAAGAGGTTAGGCTAGCTGGGTGCTTGCCACCGTTCTCAACTATGATCTTCCGAGCTGCTCTATCCACACCTCTTAACTCTGATAGAGACCAATGTTGTGTCCACATTAAATACCGCAGCACCGGGAATGCATACTGATTAGTTGCCTGTACACGGTTACAATCAGATAGGGGGCTGGACCATATAATAGATATCCTGCGTAGATACTCTTTAGCTGCACACGCTAAAGCCAGCCGTTCATCCTGCCGAACGTTCTCCAGAACCCCCAGGAACTTGTAGTGTTTTCCCTCCCCAAGATCCGTGATGGTAGTTGTCTCGTCCATCCTCATACCAGACTCGTCTAACACTTGGGCTCCTCTCTTCACGTGTACCACTGAGCACTTTTTCTGATTCCAGTGAAGGCCAATATCCTGCATCGCTCCTCTAGTTTCCTTCAGCACTCGGTTCAGCTTGCTCTCGGAGGCAGCAAAGACCTTCAGGTCGTCGATATACAGGAGATCGGTGACTTTGACTCCTACAGGCTTGGATAACCGGTATCCCTCCGTTGCCCGCAAGCGCCACGCTACTGGGTTCAGGCACAGTGTAAACAATCTAGGACACAAAGCGTCCCCCTGGGGTAGCCCCTTCATGAACCTTATTTTTCTGGAAGTCTCTCGCCCTTGCCTTGTTGTAGCTACTACTTTAGTATTCCAGCTCGCACACAACTTGCGTATGACCTTACCCAGCCAGATGGGAAGCCTGTGCACGTCAGTCATTGCGCATAGCCAATCATGGTCGACGGAGTCGTAAGCCTTGCGCACGTCAATCCATGCCATGCTTAAGTTCCGTTTGCCTCTCTGGCAATCCAGCATTACTGCTCTATCGATTAGCAAGTTATCCATCGTACCAAAACACCCTGATTTCGCTCCTCTATGCTGGCCTTCCATCAGGCCATAATGTTCAAGGTGTTGGTCAACAGGTGCCAGGAGGCAAGATGTAAACCACTTATACATGTTATTTAGACAAGTAATAGGCCTTTGATTTTCACTCAGGAACTCGCCTTCTTTCGGAATGAGGGAGGTTTTGCCTTCAGAAAACCACTCGGGGTAATCTTCGTCGCTTTTAGAAACTTCTTTGAAGCTCTCGACCACACCCTTGTGCAGGGTGCCAGCATGTTTCCACCAAAAGTTAGTAATTTTATCAGGCCCTGGCGCGCTCCAGTTGCGCTTCTTGGACAGGACTTTGACCGCTTCCGCTACTTCAAGAGCCCATTCACTGGCCGTTGGTGGTGGTACTTGCTCGTAGATCGCGATCTTTACTTCCTGCAACCAGGCCACGTTCTTATTCCCAGTCCCTCTCTCCTCCCACAACTCTCTCCAAAACCCGCTCGCCTCTTCAATGTTTTCAAACATTCGCGAATCATCTCGAGCACGTTTCCCAGGATCTTTATATCTTGGTCGCTCATTCTCTGGGTATATATGTATATTATTATTATTATTATTATTATTATTATTATTATTATTATTTGCTCGTCCGCCCTTTGAAGGACGGGCTAAATAGTATTCTATTTCACAACACTCCCATTCATACTCAGTTGAAACAAGGTATGGGAATAGTGATTGACCAGCGCTCCCTCACCATCTGTCTCCCTTTCTAGGAAGAATACCCTCCAAAAGTAGCAATCAGTTCTTCACCAATCCCCCTTTTTGGAGCCCTCCATCCTCCATTCCCATTTTCCATATACTCCAAAAAAATAAATAAATAAAATAGAACAAGCTGGGTGAGCAAAGCGATGGTGTATTTACTAACTAGTTCAGTACTACACGTTCGATAAACCTCTAGGGCACGCCGTCTTGGTAAGGTTACGAGTTATGTCTCTTCAGGATGAGATCTTTTCTGTGAGGTAGCACCAGGGAACGCACAGACAAATCGCTTAAGCTCGTTTTTATCCTTTCATGGAGTGGCAACTACGTTTATAGACGTTTCCGCCAACCTGGCTGAGGCCCCACTCGGGTTTAAGACCTTAGCTAATTGTAGATAGTACAATGCCGTATGGCGTCGTGCCCAGCCAACGTGCTCCATTATTTCCGAGAGATCAGCACCTGTTAGTGCTAAGGTGATTGCCCAGCCTGATCGAAAGCCATGGAGTGTCTCTCCTTCGTCAGCTTTCATTTGCTTTAGGTACAGTTTCAGGCGGGCTTCTGCAGTGGCGGAACTTTAAGGGTGCATCCCTTACTCCATTGTCGGTGGTCGTAGGGTGGAACAAGTAGCTGGTAGTCAGGTTGATGTCAATTTGTCTCGCGACATCCATATACAGTTCTATCCCTCTGATGTGGCAAATCGCTGTTTGTGGATTTCTTCGAATTCCAAACACATTCTGATCACCGTCTCTAAGTGTTTTCCCCCAAGTATGATTAAATAAAAAACCATTACCTTCGGAAATCTTAGAATTTCCGGCGTTTTGACTTGGCCTAGGTCACCAGGCCGGTCACCACTAAAGAACACTGCTTTGAAATACGCCTGATCACGCGCCACAATAAAGCGCTCAATATTGCTTTTCGCATTTCCCAGGAATCTTTGCAGGTGTTCCGCCAAGCGCGTGAGTTTGTCTACGAAGAAAATTACAGGTAAGTCTCGTTTAATGTTTAATCAATGTTCAGAACTTATCAGGTCTAATAACTTTCTCTGCTTATGACAGGTTTCAGTTCATCATCTTTCTGTGAAGCGTGTACCACTGACCAGAAATTATGTAGAGTGCATGGTGCAGTTTCTCACGCCCTGTGACATGTCAAAGAAACTGATTAATCGAAAGCACAATACTCTACCAAGGGTAAAGAAGGGATTGACATCGCCTTAATATGCTCGTGGAAAAACATTTCATCCGTCTGTGCAGAGTTTACTGGCTTTGAGTCAATGTAGTTGAGTTTACTCTATAGAGGAAATTAGAGAACACTTTTGGCATTCTAGGGTCATAGTTTTTTAGGTCTTATTCATGGCGCCATGGAATTTAGTGGCTTGTATTTCAGGTGTAACATGGGCTGACTGCGAGCAGTAGATTTAATTGAATAAATAAATATTGAAGTTTCATGTGTTAATGCAAGATAAATTTTTACTCAAAATCATCTCTCTGAGTCACACTGATTCATTTGCATGCCCAATCAAGGCTGCTGCCTAAGAAAGTTTTACCGGAGCCCTTCGGGCTTCCAACATTAAAAGTTAGTAGCCCGAGTCTTTTTTTCAAGAACCCAGAATTTATTAATTAAAAGTGAGGACGAATTACCTTGTGATAAGATGGGTGCCTGTTCGGGCTACTCGTTCAGAAATGTGGTTGCCCGCGCTTGCAAGGAGGGCGCCCCAGGCAACCAGGCGACCGTCAGGCAGGAGCCTTGCCAATGACTGAGTTTAAAATGACTGATTGCTAATATTTTTCTTTTGATTATTTATCAGATTCTATGAGTATATGCCTCTGATGTAGTGTAAAACACACAATCATACACACTTTGACACAATCAGAACATATATTCATTCATTGCATTCTGGCCAATGTATGTCTTATTTCCAGTAATTTGCATTTTGTGACATTCTGTAGGATGGTCTCCACATCATTCAAGTAGCTTTAGCAAGCCTCAAATGTGTTCCCACAAGATCATGACAATGTTATGGTTATTATAATTATTATGTTGCTAGTGGCAACCAAGTCTAAAATTGTGCTGTACTTGTAAGTCCACCAAACTCAAAGAAAATTGAATTTATGTGTGATGCATGACCAAGAGCTGAAGATGTATACACCTTACTGTGTAGCGTGGGGCCTGAGCCTAAGTGGGGTTAGGCATGCGCACTTTTAGTAGACTTACAACTCGTGTTACTTGTGTTAGTTTTGAAAAGTGAGTCAAACATTGGCCGTGTCGTGGCTTGTCCTGTTTGTGTTACATTTGGTGGCAGTGGTGGGGATTTTTTTTTGCCATGGAAGATACTGTGATAAGCTTTGGAAGAAAAAGTGGCAAAGCTCTAGGCGAAACTTGCAAAGAAAAGTAAAAGTACAGCTGGTGCAAGTGGCAGTTCATCGTTCACTTCACCAGAAAACCCGCTTCACATCAAACCTGAGAGCTTCTCTGCCACGTCCGGTGAAAGTTGGGTGGTTTGGATACGGAAATTCAAAGGTATTGCAGCCCTTAACAAGTGGAGCCCTGAGCTTCAAGCTCAAATATTGCCCACCTACCTGAAAGGCCTGACTGCTGAAGAAACAGCCACCTGGACGACCGTTGAACGCACTCTGACAGATCGATTTCCTCAAAGGAATCTCGTCAAGTACACGTTTCCACTCTACGAGCCAAATTAAGACGTCCTGACGAAGATCTACATTAACTGAGGTGCACCATTTCTCATCTTGTGGAGCTGGCCTATCCGAATGACCCCCCGGATATACTCAATCGCACTGCCAGAGATTTCCTCGTGGGTGCTTTGAGCCCTATTACATTGAACGAGATGGTGTTGGATTTGGGGCCCAATACCTTGGATGAGGTCCTAGCGGCAGCTCAGCAATATGAATTAAATAAAAAAATGCTAAGCAAAGAAGACTGCTTGAGTGCTGTCTTCAACGTCTGGTGATCAGGAGAAGTTTGTCTCCCAACAGGGAACCCAAGAACCCCCAGCATGGGCTAAGGAGCTTTTTCAACAGCAAGCTGAAATCTTAGAGAAGCTTAAGAATATTCCTCAAGGGAGGCAAGGTAGGAATGAAAGTGTAGAATCTGGACGAGGCCAGAGAATGTTTTGAGTGTGGTAGCTTGACTCATTAATTATTCGTGACTGTCCACATCAAGTAAGTCCCGACCAGGGAAACGGGAGATGGACGGGCACAGGCATAAGTGACCCCGCCCGGGTGTGTGCTACAAGGTGGTACCCCCTGCGGCTCCAAAGGAAGATGATGAGGTTGGATTGGAAGCTTACAATGTAGTGCAGTTTTTGTGAAGGATGCTGATGTCCACAGTTAATCAGTGGAAGAGATGTTCCCTATCAGCAGTGATTTGGTCCTGGAAAGGGAAAAACAGGCATTGTGAGGTGTTGTTCACTTATACTGACTGCATATCAAAGAGCCATGGGATTTAGGTACTGCAAAGGGCATACAACATACCATCGACACCAGCTCTGCCCAGTAAATGGAGGAACCACCTCAAAGAGTCTCCTTTCACGAAAAGCAGGAAATGCACAGCCAAGTGGATGAAAAGCTTGAAGCAGAGATCGTAGAACCGTCCAATTCCCTTTGGTCCTTTCCTGTGGTTTCAGTAGCAAAACCAGATGGCTCTGAACGCTTCTGTGTAGACTACTGTGCTGTTAACTCGGTAACCAAGCGGCAATTCTTTTTGGTAACGACAACCCGTCAAGCGGAAGTCGCGTCGTGGTGTTTGCGGAAGTAACAAGAAGTTGCTATTTGAAAGAAGGTTTGAGGAACTTTCTAAAAATGTGACGGGTCGTGACGACCCGTCTAGTTCGTTACGAGCCGTCACTTGAAAAGTCGACCCGACTGTTGGAAATGTCAGGTGGTGAGGGACTTAAAAAGAATCATGTATTTGTGAAGATACTGGTGGCAGTAAAGCCGCCTGAAAATGTTGACGGGTCGTGACGACCCGTTTAGTTCGTGACGAGCCGTCTCTTGAAAGATCGAACCGACTGTTGGAAATGTCAGGTGGTGAGAGACTTCGAAAAAAAATCGTGTATTTGTGAAGATACTGGAGGCAGTAAGGCCGGCTGAAAATGTTGACGGGTCGTGACGACCCGTCACTTGAAAAGTCAAACCGACTGTTGGAAATGTCAGGTGGTGAGAGACTTTAAAAAAATCGTGTATATGAAGATAGTGGAGGCAGTGAGGCCAGCTGAAAATGTCTAGTTCGTTGGAAATGTCAGGTCGTGAGAGACTTAGAAAAAATCGTGTATTTGTGAAGAAAATGGAGTGACGGGTCGTGATGTTGTAGGTATCAGTATACCC
>NC_090874.1:73495414-73502914 GCF_036669935.1 Montipora foliosa | reverse complement strand
TAAATAAATAATCAGTTTATTTAACCCTTGGTAGTGTATAACACTAAGGGAGGCCAATTCTACACAGAACGCATAAATACACTTGGCACAGAAGGCAAAAACTATTAAACCCTATTGTAACTGTGAGTAACGAAAATAATTACTAAGGCGGTCCGTTCTGACAATGCTGAATTCAGAACGGGAAAAACCCGACCTCAACCCGTACCCATGAGCGACATTCGTTAGTTGTGGCAGCAGGTGTACAAGGAAACCGGACTCCTTGATGTTAGATATGAAACACCTGCGAGCCTCATCACGGTGCGCCAACAGCGTAGGGAAGCCACAGCTCGCGAGTGCCGACTCATAAGGGCAATCTGGAATATGATTCTTAGTGCAGACTTCTGCACGCTTTCCACCAACTGAACCAGACAGGCGGGTAACGTGGCCCACAACGGAAATGCAAATTCTAAAACGGGCCGCACAAGGCTACAATAAACCTGAATGAGATCAGCTGGTGGGAGGCCTGATTTCCTTAAGACTCGTAAAGCATAGAGATGCTTGCGTGCTCTCTTCACAATATAGTCGCAGTGAATAGACCACGACAAATTAATTGTGCAACAGATGGACACCGAGCAACTGCACGATAACACTGCCCGACATCTGTAAGGGGGGTAAATCCGAAGGCTTATACTGTAAGAGATCTATGTGTAGCTCTTTACATTTGGATGGATTTAGCTTCATACCATGACTACTAGCATAATTTATGAACAAATATGCCTCGCTACAAAGGGCAGCATGCTGGTTAAACTTCTAGGAATAAGCTCTAAGACTGACAAATCGTCCACATACTTTACTCTAGTTTTCCAATCCTTCACTAGGTTGTAGACGAGGACTGCAAACAACAGGGGGCTAGTCTTGTCCCCTGAGGGATACCGCCCCTTGGAATAACGCTGTTGGACAGAGCACTAACGATTTTGACTTGCTGCGACCTATTCGTCAAGAAGGCCTCAATCCATCGAATTAAGGCCTCATGTACTCCTAAATCACGAAGCTCAGATACCAAAACAGAATGATCCACCAGGTCAAGTCCTTTGCTAAAGTTGATAAACAAGATGCGTGCATAGCAATGGCCGTTGTCAAGCACTTCTAGGATACAGTGTAGCAAGTAAACAAGCGCATACGTGGTTGATCTGCCTGGAAGAGCAAACTGTTAAATAGATCAATTTTGTCGATGACCTGCTTAAATAGGGGGGCTAACGTGAAACCCTCAAATATTTTAGCTATTTGAGAAGTTAAGGTAACTGGCCTTAGATCGTTCTTAATACATTCAGGTGGTGAACATTTGATCTGATAAGGGATGAATCCTTGCCCTAGCGAAGCATTGTAAATGTCAGTAACTACTGGCGCAAGTTCAGAAGCAAATTCCTTCCAGACCTTGTTAGGAACCGCTGAGGGCCCAGGCGATTTATTGATCTTGACTTGTGCAGGGCTTTATAGCAGCTAGAGACATCAACAAGGAACTCCCTTGGGACATCAAGGTTATGATCCAGGTCAGCAAGCGTGGTGTCTAGGGGGGTAAAATGTGATGTAAGGGCAGACAAAAAGGAGTTGAACTTCTCTGCTAGGGCAGCTGGAGTGGGAGTATCCTCATCGAGTAACTGGGTTACCCAATCTGTTTGAGCTCTTTGACCAGTAAGGCCCTTACTGGTACCTCACGCCACCAACGACTGGTGCTACTTTCTTTAAGGGAGGCCACCTTACTATAGAACTTTTTTTTTACATTCCATGCATGCCCTCTGCACCTTATTACGCAACTCTTTGTAGTGCTGCGAGTCATTTCCATAGACAGCAAGAGCTTTTGGCATTTAATGATCAGGGATTTTAGCTTGCCTGTGATCCAGGGTTTATCTGAAGAGCAGCATTTAGTACGCTGCAAGGGAAGATAGTAGCTGACTGTCTCTGTCCAGGCAGAATTAAACAAATCATATTTTTCCTGGACATGTGTAAGGCTCAAAACATCAGACTAGTCATACTGTGTAATTCAGCAACCAAACTCAAGGACTCTACTAGGCCTGAGGTCCCTTTTAGATATAATGTTCACAGGCTGGGTTTGATTTGGTGGAATGGTCTTGGGCTTGATCAGCACAGTAAAATGGTCACTTGTACCAAGCTTGGGCAACTGGAGAGGTGAGCGAACAATTTGGGTCTGTTAGACAGGCACCATTCCAGAGTCCAGTATCCCTGGTTAAGATCTTAATCAATTGTGATAGGCCAGTAGAATTCTTGGTTCGTTGTTCCGCAATTCCTGTGCTTGTAGGGTTGAAGTCCCCACATACTACAGGTAGCCCTTCAGGATGTCGTGACAGGAACCAATCAATGTTATTCCGGATTAGATCTAGTAAAGCTAAATTCTCGGCAGCTCCATTACTGGGAGGATGGTAAACAACACCCAGTAAAATGCAGGAAATAACTCTTGGGAGTCAAAATGGTCGTATTTCTAACCACAGTGATTCATTTTCTGATGATTCATATGACAGGATCCTCTTGCAAGGTATCTGTGAATTAACATAAACACAAACACCACCCCAACCATCAGATCTGTCACATCTATAAGAGCAATACCCACTTAGAGAAATGAGCGAGTCACAGATAGAAGGATTCAGCCATGTTTTGACCAAGCAAATAATGCCAGGCAGTTTGTCCATCGTATAGCGAAGAGAACAAATATTCGCCAGTAAAATACTGGGGAACCACGGCACTAACGACTTGCTTGGCTGGCCCAGAAACTTGACCCATTTAAGATGAGAGCCTCCCAAGAACACTGGAACAATAGGGCCCATGGGATTTCTCGCGCTGAACAGCATAACTTCACTCTTGCCAGGATGTGGTGTCAGCTGGTTGTTTTGGCACCAAGTATAAACTTCATGTAAGGCCTTATTTAACTGTGTGATTGCCAGGTCTGCCGAGTCTCCTATACAGTAAACTGTTGTGTCATCAACGAACATGTATATATAGCAGCGACCCTGATTGGACCATTGACGATTGCTTCAATTCCTTTCGTAAACAAATCTCGTCAGTGCATTGCTTGCAAATAATCAGCATAATACAAAATGCACCCGCCCCCTTGCGACCTTTTCTATCCAGCCGCAAGAACTTCATTCCATTAATTTCCACCGAGTCATCTGAGATAGTCTTATCAAGATATGTTTCAGTTACAGCCAGATCGAATCTCAAATCTGCACAACTTCTGCAAACATCGTTAAGTTAACTCTTCTATTTTGTTCCGTAAGCTGCAAACATTCAAATGAGCCACTCTAAGATCTTCCGTTGAGCCAGCCTCTAATTTATGTACAATGTCAGAGAAGTAGATTTCATGTGTCTCTTCTTTACTACTCAGCGAACCAGAGAGAACAGCTGGAGTTGTTGTACCCACCACTTCCATGAACAATTCATCCAAAATAGACACAAAAGGAAGAAAGGATAACAGATTCAAATCTGAAGCAGTTTCTTGTTTGAACTGCTGACAACATAGGAGACAAGTCCAATCGTAGAAATATTATCTAAAATTTCCTTATATTGCTTGGGTGACACTCCTCCACATTTTGATGTGATAACTACTGGCACACGAGTTACAGACCAGCGACCGATGATTTCAAGCCATAGTCCTTGTGCAGGTAAAACAACTCTTTCTCTCAGTGTGCGGTCCAGGGTTTAAATTTATGTCCCAGCTAATAGCCAAATCAATTGAAAAGTTGAATCAGAATTAGGGTAACGATTCAGTCTTGCCTGAGAATGCTTTGACTAAAATGCGCACGCATCCAACATGGCTTCTGTTCATAAACACAAATGGAACAGCGTGGTTTTGTGAGTCAACTCAGTTGAAAGTTTGCAGCTTACGCATCTAATCCTTAGCTGTGTGATCTACTTCTTCGTGTGGTCATTTTTCAAACCCAGAAAAGCAAATGTACAAGGAGAGAATAAGATAGCATTTTAGCGGTGAGTTTTGACGTCCGCCTGCCATGTGTTCATATAAACGAGAACAAATCTGCCAAAATACCTGTATGATTCTTACAAAAAATTCCTAGCCAAAACATTCAAAGCCGCCCTTCTTGAAGAGCGAGGCTACCCTAAGCATCCTACTATGTAGAGAACACTATCTGAGGTCCCTTTTTCTGGAAGACAGTTGACAGTTAAACAAAAAGCCAAAACCACAGAGAATTCTACCATTTCTCACAACATACAACCCAGCAGTGTCAAGTAACACTGACGCGCAACTGGAGTTTTATTGAAAACCAGCCATAATGCTGACAAACTATTGAATCTTGAAGCCTCCTTTAATGTCATACAAGAGGAGTAAATCACTCAAGCACATGCTCGTTATACTAAAGCAAAACTATTATTTTTAGTAGTAGTATTATTAAAACTGTGAAATGAAGGTTTCATAATTATCTGTAACCAAAAATCCACAAAAGGGAGACAGTGCAGGTCTGTCAAATTATTTCAAATTCTCAGCACAGTGGGTTGTGTTTTTATTAATAAAGTGTTGACATACATAGACACATAGACTCTAAGTGGTCGCTTACGAGAGCTTCAAAAACAATGTGGAAGTCCAGTTGGGTAATCCTAAAGGTGGTCGCGGTCGCTTACGAGAGCTTTCAATTACGGAGTTTAAATGACATTTAAAATGGCATTTTACATTGGTGGTCGTAACTACAGCTGGTCGCTTACGAGAGTGGTTACAATGAGAGCTTCTACTGTATTTGGCTTTCTATCGCTTTCATCTTTCCTTTTAGCAATTCCTATAACAACATTAATTGAAACGAGATGCTTCCGTGAAGCATACACTGGGTTGCCTGTGGTACGTGTTACAGAAAATCAGAAGGCACTGAATTGTGTGGTATGTGAACTACAGCATTCCAGTCTCTGAAGAATAACAAATAAAAGAGAAGCGAGAAACATTGGCTTCTGGGCTGACATGTTGATAATTTTCAAGTTCCCTCACAACCTCTTTTCACCACAAGTTTAAGCATGCCCTCTGAGCTAACCTGCGATCAGGCTCTATTTTAGTTTCGCGTGGTACGTAATGTGGAGTTGGCGAAACGAAAAATAGAGCCTGACCAAATTCCTCTTCGAAATTCCTTCCGCCCACTTTTTTTGATTGATTGACATGTCCTTCATCGGCCAATCAAATTTACTTCCATTACACCAATACACGCGTGGACGGCAGATTCACGCTATTTTGTTTTGACCAGAGTTAATTACCGTGGGAGGAATATTATAAACGAATTCGAAAGTTACCGTTGGCTTTAATTTGAGAAAAACAAATAAAGCATGGGGAATGTTTTCGACCGCTATATTGCGGCAAAGGCCGGTGTAATTCTCCCTTCGAACTTCACTGAATATGCATCCTATTTAAGCTTGACCTCTTAATTTGTAATTGAGATAACCTAGCATTTTGTCGTTGGATGGTTTGGCAATAGATTTTTAAAGAAAAAAAAAAGAGAAATACATTATTCCTTTAACGTGTTTGCCCATGAAGGTTTCTTAGGTGATTTTTTCGGGTAATATCTTCAGTTGCAGTGTATTTCTAGAATTGCGCGCAGTAAAATCATGATAAGTTTGGCTGTTAATTTTTTGATGGAGTACGAACAGTAAGATGCACTCGCAAAGTTTCTTTTATTGTTGTACAATTGATCTATCTGGAAACATGCCATTTTAGTTTCTGGAGTGCGAGTTTTAAGTTAAATCAACTGGAAATATTATGAAGTGTGCAAACAAACCGTGTCATGTACAGTAAATAAATAAAGCCGTTTGATACACAGATATTCAAAACATGCAATCGTGTAACTTGCGATTTTATCGGCATCTCCTCTTGTTGATATATATGTCCCTTGTCTCATCTAGGAAACCAATATGCATCGGCTTTCATTGTCATTTGAAAGAACCAGCTATTTAGCTTTCAAAACATCGGGGAAGTTTGTGCCAAAGTACTTTCAACCATATGGCCACAGAGCTCGACAACGGAATCGCTAATTTCACTCGTTTCAGAGATTCAAACCCGATTCTGGACAAGTTATGAGATGTTTCTGATGGCATATCACCATTTATACAAATACAATCAAGTTGCACCGTCCACGGCATTGTAAGAACAAAAGGGAGCAAATTTTTTCGTACACTTATGGCGGATTAGTCTCGAGGACTTCGCGAGAGGTCCGCGCAATCACGATGGCATTTTCACTTCCGGCGTTTCAACAGCCAATCAGATCACGAGTTTGGTCGGCCAAATTTTGGCCGACCGTCCGGAATTCTTGAGAGACTTTTGGTCAGGCCCAATTTTAGCGAGCGACGACATAAGAGAACATATGGGCGAAGCTAAAAATGGGCCTGATCGCAGGTTACCTCTGAGCATCTCACAGCTTTGTAATACCAAAGTTCACTGAAGTTAAGTCCTCTCCAGCGGGGTTAGTGTTTGGATGGGAGACCAAAAAAATATACCCCTCATAAAACAGAAGCATCGGACCGAAAATACTATTAACACTAACAAATGCAAACTCAGCAAGGTACAGATTTTGTTAGCTTGCTTTATGCAAAACAAGAACATCATTCTAAAAGCTTATTCTACGCAAAAACTAGGTTCTGGAGGTAATTTTGAGAGTAGAAATCAAGGTTACGCGGCAGATGGCAAATACAAACTCACGATTTAATTAAGTTAAAACACCAGAAAGACGCTAACCTCATTTTGACAAGAAAATGCTTTACTATTGCCATAAAAACTATCCAGTTAAGCTCGCATATCATAAAACATGATGAATTCATAAAGGCCGCCTTTTCCAGCGAACAATTTTTTGAAACAAACAACATATTTGCTATTAGAGGCAAAAACCCCTTCTATTTCATTACATAAGTGAAGAGAAGAAACTCAATCGTGTCAAATATGCGCAATATTGCAACAAACTAAATTTCAGGATCATACCGTTTCCATGAAGAACCTTTTCCTTGAATAATGAAGCACAAAATACACGACAAGCTTTCTTTCAAATAATTCTTGGCTGTTACATTTCCAATTATTTTTTTTACCTGAAGACATGTGCAGAGTTGATCACAGATCCACGTAAGGTGTTCGATTCGTTCAATCGTTCTCTGTCTTCGGTGAACCCATAAGTTACCAGAGAATTTTCCATTTGGTTTCAGTGTTCTACATAACAGCACACTTTGATTTCGGCTCGACGGGTGATAGATTGTTGTCGAAGTCCATTACTTGTCGCTTTTGAGATTCCAGGTGTTGGTTTTTCACCGCCTGCCTAGTTTATCCAACTGACTTTCCATTATTGAGCTCCATAAGGGTATATTTTATTTAAGGATCCACTAAAACGGCATTCGCGTTACATGACTTTTGACACCATTGCAGGCTAAGTTAATGATTCTCCTGTGTCCACCAGAGAAATCTACGCATTTCCACTACCCTCTCGATCCTAAGAAAATACGCGCAGAAGGCTCTATGCACAAAGACACCACTTACCA
>NC_090874.1:73477914-73482914 GCF_036669935.1 Montipora foliosa | reverse complement strand
CGAAGGCAAGCTTCGTGGCCTTGGGGCCAATTCTCACAGAACCATTGCCGAAACTTTGCAACTCACCAATGCACCAGAGTATACGTATGGAAAACGCAGAATAAAGTTTAAATTAAGAAATAAGCTGTACATAAAACTAAACTGCTCGTTTGGAAGTCTTTGGAAATGATTTTCCTTTGATTAGTAGTCTAAGAGCTATTTGCGATTGAAATTGTAACCTGAAAGTGTCATTCTACACATGAAGCACAAAAGGAGCGGAATACTGGAAAATAATTTATATTAAATTAGATATTACATACAAAGGAAATTCGAAAGGACAGAATTGCCGTCATATAAGATTTTCTTTTTAATAGTTTCAAACAGCAATCCGTGCGTTTTATGCTTGAATGATTTTCGGAGTCAATTAATAATCGGCGGCCACAGTGCTCGCGAGCAAGTTTTCTCTCTTTTTATGCACGAGTTTCACCATTCCTAGTATAAAGAGATAAGTCGCTCGATATTGTCTCCTTCTTTTTTTTTAATTTGAAATAAATTATATTTGGATTCAATTTCTAAACAAGTTCGTGACCTCTTTCCACGCAAGCAGTCGTAAACTGTTTGTGATCAAGCTCTTGGAGGGTGCTTGCATTGTTTGCGACGGAGTTATATGCACATATGGAGACAGTAGCCAAGAAGTTCCGCATGATTTCACTCGTGATTAATCGTTCGTAACGTAGCGTGGGAAAACTGTAATCCGCGTTGGTTTCCTCTTCATTTTGTTTTCAACTTATCATTTTCTAAAGGCAGTAAATTCCATAGAATCCGCTCACAGTGTCTGTTGTTATTTTCTATTCTCTCCTTTTGCCTTATCCATGAGAAATAATTTTCATTTTTGTTTTCAGCCAGAACGCCACTTCTTCACAATACTTACTAGCCCCAATGGCTAGTGGAAGCTCAAAATCTACTAGCCAAAACTGAAAATTCACTAGGCTGTGGCTAGTTGGCTACTGTTAGTGTTGAGCCCTGCCTTGTCCAGTGCTATTATCTACATGTATAAAGTGAGATATGATGTAATCCTCAACCAATCAGAGAGTGCAGAGCAGTGCATCACCTGAGCAATTATACTAAGGAGATGCAGTCGCTTAAGACTTCCTTTTTACAAGAGGGATCAATGGCAAATGAAAGGTGTATAAACACGTGACCCATGTCCAGGAAAACAATGACATTTACAAAAAAAAAACATTTTGAGGCAAATCCCATGAATGTACAGTATTATCTATTTTTTTTTATGTAATAACCCAAGTTATTCTCGCATTTTGATGTCATCTGTGATCTATTACTGAACACACGCACAGCAACATGGAATCTATTTGTTAAAAGGACCTTTAAGTAATGTCTTCTAACCCTCTATAAACTACCAGAAAAGCATGTTAGCACAAGTTTATTTCATATAAATATACAGCCTTATAATACTACTTCTCGCAGTTAGCATGGTACTATCGCTCGTCTAAGCGAGCAGCAGTTTTACGCAAGTTAAAGTACATTATAATTTACAAGTTGAAATACATGCATGCATACATTCTGGTTACGACAAAAGAAGTACTGTACAAGTTACTTGGAAATAATAATAAAAATTTATAGCATTTAAACTTACACTTTCTTGTTCCTGCGAACTTGTAGCCCTCAAAAGTTTAGCCTTTTGGGGGCTCTCCTCAGCCTTCCTTTTTGACATTTTCCTAGTGAGATTTCAACAAATAGCATTAATGTACCAGTCAAAGTGAAGCTTCAACACCCCCCCCCCCCCCCCCGAGCAACCCCCCGGACATTTGAAATTTTGGAAATTTTTTGCTCAAATGCCCACCCCCCCGGCCCAAAAAGCTGTTCAAATGCCTAATCATACATTGTAGGTCCATTTCAGGTGATCAAATGCCCCCACTCCCGGGAAAATTGCCAGATTTTTATAAACTGAACGCATTGGTTTTACGGAGTTCATTCATGCCATTATTTACACAACCAAAATATCAATCGTCGCTAATGTATTAAAATATTCATAAATACACCGGTCGGTCACAGCAATTGACCTCTATAAATCGTATCCGGTGACGTCCGTATTGTTCTTTATAATGTAAATACAATTTAATATAATTATTTATATAGTCAAAGATAATATAAATTGGTTCTTAATACCTTCAAATACGGAACAAAGTTTGTGTAGGCCTTTGCTTTTCAACCAATCAGCCACGAATGCGAAATCTTTTAATGCATCAAAGTTTGTCTCCGCCATGATTTATCAACCCGCGTGGAAAGGTAACATGAAATCGAGGCTAGCGATCGAATTCCCGCCCACTACGAGTGGTGATCAAATGCCCCGCCCCCAGGAAGACGAAGATCATCAAATTCCCTCCACATAGGACAGGAAAAGGAGTCAAATGCCCGGGGTATGCCCAGGGGAAGGGATGTTGAAGCTTAATTCAATTTGACTGGTACACAAGCTTAAAGAAAACATGTATGGCATAACCTGAGTAACAACAAAAATAATTTTTGAAAACAAACAAGCACGATAAAAAGGTTGAAGCCTTGAGATTTTCTCGGAATATCTTAAATTAGTTATATTTTCAGTTAACTTACCAAATCCATGGAGTTCGCCAACAGTTGGAGATTCGGTTGACAAAAGAGGGTAAAGATAACCTCAAGTAAACTTAACTTGTTGCCCTTAGAACAAAGGTTTTTATTTGATGTTTTATTCCTGTATAAAGCCTTGAATGGCCATATAGATCTAGACATTGAATTATCCAATTATGTCCAGTTTTTCAAAGAAACTGATCATTACATGCTACGAAGAAAGTGTGACTGTACACTGAAGAAGAACTACGCAAGAACAAACACTTTTAAATATAGCTATTTCAACAGGATTGTAGACATGTGGAATTCCCTGCCACAATCAGTTCGTCGGGCACCTAGTATTAAAATTTTTACGAGGATTGTTGGGGATTTCCTGATCATAAGTCTGTGATTTATCACCTATTATCTTATCTTATTTATATTAGTAATCCTATTTATTATCGTATTCCTATAGTATTTATTTAATTAGCTATTGGACTGGGCTTTCCACTGTAGCCGTGTACTGATATACTTCCCTATTGTAGTTTAACGAGATGCTTCCGTGAAGCATATACTGGGTTGCCTGTGGTACGTGTTACAGAAAATCAGAAGGCACTGAATTGTGTGGTATTCAAATACAGCATTCCATTCTCCGAAGAATAACAAATAAAAGAGAAGCGAGAAACATTGGCTTCTGGGCTGACATGTTGATAATTTTCAAGTTCCCTCACAACTTCTTTTCACCACAAGTGTGCCCTCTGAGCATCTGACTGCTTTGTAATACTAAAATTCACTGACGTTAAGCCCTTTCGGGTGGGGTTAGTGTCAGGATGGGAGACCAAAACAATGAACCCCTTGAAAAAACACAAGCATCTGACCGAAAATACTATTAACGCTAACAAATGCGAACTCAGCAAAGTACAGATTTTGTTAGCTTGCTTTATGCAAAACAAATATTGATGCAAAAGCAAATAACTATTGATACACACTTTTTGGAAAGAGCAGAAGGAAGTTTCCGGAACGATCGATCGAGAATAAAATATTTACGACATAAAAACAACATTAATTTTGAACCATGGATATAAAATATAAAAAGTTACGATCAGCGACAAACATTTTGGGAGATTTATTTTCCGTGTCGGTAAAAGTCTTGCCTGTCACTCCCCTGCTAAGTGGTGTCTTTGTGCATAGAGCCTTCTGCTCGTATTTTCTTAGGATAGAGAGGGTAATGGCAATGCGTAGACTTCTCTGGTGGACACAGTAGAATGATAAACTTAACCTGCAATGGCGTCGAAAGTCATGTAACGCGAATGGCGTTTTAGTGGATCTTTAAACAAAATATGCCCTTATGGAGCTCAATAATGGAAAGTCAGTTGGATAAACTAGGCAGGCGGCGAAAACAAATACCGTAGTTATTCGGTTATAAGGCGCACAGTTTTTTCAAGAAAAATCCGTCTTTGGGTGGCAAGTTAGTGCTAAAATTGGGGTGCGTCTTATAGCCAAGTATTTTCGTGCAACAAAATCTTAAGATCACAATTTGAGAAGAACTTGCAGTTTAAATAACACAAGAAAAGGACGCTAGTTGTCTATTAAAAAAGAAAAGTGCTTTTAGAGACCTTTAGAACACCAAACATTAACGACTTCAAGAGAAAAGCAAACAAACGGAAATTGCATACGTCCTTAAGAGCACGTGCTCAGTAACGTGATACTCGTGACAACAATACAATCGTTCAAACCTTGTTTCAAATTCCAAGAATCGTGTTTGTCGCTCGTATGAAAAGTTTCTTCTCTGAACAAACAGTGTGGAGATAAAACATACCTTCTTCGTTCATCCAGGCTTTCTTGTGCACTGCAATTTGCATCCTTGGTGGCGTGTAGATATTCAGCTGTCAAACACCTTTGAATATGACTTTCCGTGGGAGTTTTTGCACTGTTCGCTTTCGGTTGAAGTCTGAAGTCTGAACTTGACTATTTATTAAGTTAAAAGGCTCAAATAAACATGTATGTGTTGTATGTTTATCATTTCAGGAGTGAACTTTTAGCTTTTGTTTTTACGTATATCATTAAATGCGTGCCTTTTTCACTTTGTTTACGTCAACAAAAAGAGTTCGCATGGCAGTCGTGTAAGGATAATTGTTCTCAAATTCATCACATCCTTTTGATAACTCTCAATTTTTTGGTGCGTCTTATAACCGAGTATTTTCGCGTAATTTTCAGTTTGAGAACTTAGCTCGATTAAGTTTGGGGTGCGTCTTGTAACCGAGTGCGCCTTATAACCGAATAACTACGGTACCTGGAATCGTAAAAGCGACGAGTAATGGACTTCGACAACAATCTATCGCCCGTCGAGCAGAAATCAAAGTGAGCTGTATCAAAGTGAGCTGGTATCAAAGTGAGCTGGTAATTTGACACGATCGAGT
>NC_090874.1:73467914-73470414 GCF_036669935.1 Montipora foliosa | reverse complement strand
AAATTGAAATCCTTTGCAGACGTGAATTTCAATTGACGCAATTCGTAGTGAAATCCGGCCTTTTTGTGTCCAATAGACCTAATCGGCTAACTCAATGTTGTACCCAATTCAAACCCTTTGGGAATAAAACGTTTTGTTTCAGGTATTTCCCATATCATTTAAATATGAATGCTACATTATCATTCAAATACAATACACAAAGAATCTTAATCTCGGGAGATTTGAATTGGGTACAACATTGAGTTAGCCGATTAGGTCTATTGGAAGTCAGTAGCCTTTCCTCTGTTGTCCAAGTAGAAGGACGTACCCGACAACACCTACCCGTCGTATGAGAAGACCCTTTATGAGACCGCGGATGTCCTTCTCTCGCCAAGGTCAGGAATAAATAGACAGCACGAAACCGAGCAAGTTAGGGGAGTCTTATTCGGCCGACCGATTGTGGTGATGATGATGATGAGCCACTCCCACCCCCGATTTGGGCTTTTTCAGGTCCCTTTCTGTTCGAACGGTCATTATTCTTTCTTGTGATTGATGAAATATAGCTTCAATGTCGCAAAAAAAAAGCCTAGCATTTTGGTAGTTGATTTGTCTGCGTGCCTGTGCACTTAAAAATGAATTTGCTCATCTTAAGACGTTTCTAATCCCTTCGCGCGCGATGTCAGAGCTTGTTTGCTCTGCACCAATAACATCGCTTTGAAAACTAACACCCGCGTTTGAATCTCTGTTCCCACCTCTCTGGAAACAAATCTAAAGCTTATAAGGCTCATATTGCACGTCAACTGAATAAAAAAATTGATACGTATATCTGAGGATTGAACTAACCAATAAGACATAACTTCTTCTTTGACTCTGAGTTTCACGCTTATGCGATCATCAGATAGATGATCAGTCTGTCTGATGATCGCGTAAGCGTGAAACTTAGAGTCACAGAAGAAGTTATGTCTTATTGATTAGTTCAAACCTCAGATATACGTATACTACGCTCTGCGAAACGCATCGAGCACTCTACCGTAAGGATAGACTATACTCAAGATTTAAAAAAATTGATATAAATTCTTTTTTAACGTCAAGTTGCAGATTTTTATGAAGAAATTACCAAGGTTGAATCCATAAACCCACTTCGTACGCTACACAATTCCATGCCACTGAAAGAAATGGACAGCTTTTTTGACAGAACAGCTGGTAATCAACTGAGGACCTCGTCACTCCCGTAAATACGCCGTCAAGAAAACCTGTTTCCAAAAAACTGAAAGCTTCTCCTCGAGCTACAAATCCCACACAGTTAACAGAGAAATTGTATTCGGCTGGAAGTGAGGATATAGAGGGTATCACGGAATTGTTGAATGAAGTGGTTGAAAAACGAGACACGTAAAGAAACGGTTGTAGAGGCTTTGGTGCCAACAAATATTTAAGTTACTTCACGGAATTTAGTTTATGTGTCGGCAGATTGTTGGTTAGATTGTTTTTTATTTTTAACGGCAAAAGTATTTATTATTTCAGGATAGCTTTTTGGAAAGGTATTTTTTGGAGAAAATTTGAAAAAAGGGCGTTGTCTTTGTACATCTGTGTAGCGCAAATAAATTCGCAGTGCTCAGCGAAGTTAGTTTGCAGGAGCCGGCGTGTGATTCAAAAACTGTTTAACACTTCACTTCCAGTCCGTGACTTTGATACCCACTCTCGTCCTGTACAAAATTGATATAAATTTCACGATTCAATAAGAAGTAAAATATATATATATTTAGGATTAGTCAACCAGAATACAGTAAACACCCGCATAAAAGAACCTAGATTTTTCCAAGTTTGGCTAAATAGGTTCTTATACGAATGGTATTTACATTACTACTGTGCGCGAAACGCGCTAGTGGAGCACCATGGGTAAGATTTTTTGGAACATCTAGCCATGCGAGGAATTTTGGTTATAAAGTCACGTACGTCGGTCTGTCCGCCCGTACAGACTGTCGGGGTGGAGGTGGGGAGGCAGGACAGCCTCTGGGACGGGAGTGTTACGGCAAATTTCCTTGGCAGGAAATTGCGTGGCAGCGTTGCATTTGGCAACCCGCGTTTTTTTGTTTTTCTGGCGGGAAATCATATTAACGACGAGCAACGGGATAAAGAGTCGATAAAGAGCAGAAAAAAGCACGAGAGAAGAGGTGACGAAATTTGAGAAATTTAAGCGAAAAAACCCTCGAGAGAAGTCGAGGAAGGAGAAGAAAAGAAATTTCCAATGAAAATCAACGTAAAGCTGAGAAAAATAGAGCGAGAGACAAAACACTTATTTACAACGGTTAGATTTCACGTGAAGCTATGATCTTCGCAGTTATGAACGCAATTTTTACAATTGCGTAGAGAAGCCTGAAAAATTCAGGACTTCAACGGGGTTTGAACCCGTGACCTCGCGATTCCGGTGCGACGCTTTAACCAACTGAGATATGAAGCCACTGACGTTGGCAGCTGGTCATTTGATGGTAGATGAAATGGTATATGAAATGAGCGTCGCACC
>NC_090874.1:73445414-73462914 GCF_036669935.1 Montipora foliosa | reverse complement strand
AATTGTTATGCTGTATAACCGAATATAGATTACTATAACATGCTTTCTTTCCAAGTGAATCTTAGACGCAAATTTACTTTTATTTTTGAAAAGGGAAGGGGGACATGTCAATCAAGGTTGATGGCAAAGTAACCAAAATTTAAGAAAATATTAGTCTACATAAAGTATTCAAAAAGTTGTTCTGCTGTCTGTCACTAATAACTTTTAGTAAATTTTCAGCTCCGACTATTGCATTTCTAGCTTTTTGATTGGCTAAAAAGCTCCGACTATGAGCCAATAGTCGAAGTTTTACGTCATATGGAAAATAGTGCGCCAAGATGCTCTTTCCGGACGCTTTGTAAAATTGTGGAAATAAAAATCGGCGGCAAAACCCGGTTTGAGAATTTACTAAAACAATTATTCCATTCGCCCTTGTCAGTGGATATGAAGTGATTATAACCAACTCGCGCTACGCGCTCGTTGGTTATTTTATCACTTCCTATCCAACTCGGGCTCATGGAATAATTGTTATATAGTGAAGGTAAAATTTGTTTATAAAAACAAAAGGGCCAAACATTTTTGTCAAAACAATTATGACGTTTCGAGCCTAGCCCTTGTCAGTGGATGATGCATTTGACATGATTTCATTCACTGAGTAGTGAAGGGCAAACCCTGAAGGATCTTGACTTTTAAAGAAAATATTTGGAAGTTTAGTCACAATGCAATTACTCGGTATAGCATTTATTCTTTATTTACTAAAGCTATCAGCAGGTAATGGATATTTGGAACTTGTTTTCATTAAAAAAGGTTTACCTAACATTCAGCGTCAAATTCAGTCTAACAATTACTGACATAGAATCCAAAGTTCAGTCAAATGAAATCTATTTAAATTTTTGTCTTAAATGATGTAGGCGGCTTTCCTTTCTTAAATTACCTTATTTGTTCTCTGAGTCCAATGTTCTCACAGACAAAGAGAATCTCGTCCTGTTTCAGGTCTGGATCACGGCGACGAAGTTCCTTAATTAATTCGACGGCTACAACTGTCTTTCCAGTTCCAGCGGGACCCTTTATCCACAGTTCTTTAAACCGGTCGATTTCTTGATATAACAGTTGGAACTGTTCCTTGGTCAGAAGATTGAAAAAGCTGACTCCCTGTTTGCTGGAAAGGGCAGAGGGTATTGCTGCTAGTACAATAACCAACGACTCAAGAATGTTGTTGACCTTTGCACGGTGCTCTTGAAGCTTATAATCCCCCGGGTATGGGCTGTCCGGACAAATCTGACAAATCTGACGAATCTGTCTTTCTGGTGCGTGGCAAGGGACAACGTGAGGCGTGACATAAAACTTCTCCTTACAGCCTCCCTGTATTACAAGAGCTTTCTTTAAAGCCTTGGCGGTAGTGAGGCTGTAAGAAACAAGGCTCTCGTCTACTCTGTCAGTGTCGCAAAGGGTAAGAAGACGCAGTCCTCCCAGCTCCCTGTTGAAAAGAAGTAGGTCACAGATGACACCATCCACTGAAAGGCTCTCCCCCTGAACGTCACTTTTGCTGCTTACACAGGCACGCCACGAAGGGGACCCCACAAGAAGTGCACGGCTGCGACCGGTTGAAGAGAACTCTTGAATCCGCTCGACGACTTCCTGTGCTCCCTTTGGAAGATTTTTTACAAAATCTTTGGGCGAGACTGGGCATCCCGCTTCAACTTGATACATATTGAGAGAAATAAAAGGAAAGACACTTGTTAGCATGGATAATTGTATTGTGTGTGGCTTAATTAAAAGCCAAGGAGCACACACCTTATTAAATGGCCGCCATTTTAGTATTCTTTTGTTTCCATTAAAATTGGCCCTTATGGCCTCGTTCAAGGTCAAAATATTCTTACATTTTGTTTGAAAGCGAGGCCATAGGGGCCAATTTGCATGGAAAAATGGCGGCCATTTTTGAACAAGGTGTATGCATAGTAGCGGTAGCTATTGTTATTCCCTTTTCGAAATGATGCAACTCAATGTACGGTACTTATTTATGTTCAGTTTAAACTGGACATCATGAAGTATCAGAGCTGCAATTAATTTCCCGGCTGACGCCGGTCAAATTGGCCGGTCAAACCTACTTTACCTCGGACATATCCCATTTTTGGCCGGACAAACATCGAGTACGTCTTATGGCTACAAAAGTGCCCCCTCTCCACTTCACATGATGTCTAAATATGAAACAAGTAAAATTTCCAAGCATTTATTGTACACGAGCATCGATCTCAATGCAGGAAAAGTGGAACGCATGGTACAGCAAAATCAGTAGATACATTTGTGCGTACTACTATTGCTTCAGTTCTACGTCTTATATACGGTTAGTCATGAAGTTGATGAAATTGACTGAGGCTTGCAATCTAGTTGATTTTCATCATAATACAAGCTAACTGATGTGCATTTACAGCAAGTAACACATGTAGAATCCACGTCCACTGATTTGACACAATTTGAGCTCGGAATTTTATGAATAAGGGTAAATCTTAAAATGTTTCACTGCTATATCTTATTAAAACGGACCGGGAAAATGATACTAACAGACAACTCTCTTTTTTCCAGTTAGAATACTAGAACGGCAGCCTAAGTTTGCTACTTTTCGTCAATTTCAAGTCTATACTACATGGGGAAAACATTACCTAATCGTTGCGAAGTATGACGTCCGTAAATCCTATCCTTATCTACATTACCATCACTGACAAGCTTCTTGGTAACCAAGCTTTTATTAGGGGCGTGCCGGAAGTGATGATTGATTTCTTCCCTTTGAGCCTTTTTCGTCTAAACTTACTGCATTTTCAGCATTTTTGCTTCAGTAAAGTTTGAGAAGAATTTTTCAAATATTTTATATAAACGACCCCCGCATCATGCGTGACACGTAACACAACGAATTCTGCGGTGAATCGTTTGAGATGAATCGCATATATAGGCCAGATGAAGTTTACAGGTCATATATGAATTTACTGCAAAAAGGGTTTGTTTCCCTGAAAAATAGAATGTTTAGTTATTCGCGGTATTTATAGCCATCTTCTAACTATGTTATAGCTGAAGTGATTCACACAGAAATGTCGACAAGAAGACAAATGAATGTAAACTTGCTTTCTTGTTATTGTGAAGACAACGGGTGCCATGGCCCTTGTACCGACACTGAGAGGTTTCGTTGTCCTTCTCACATCACGTTTACAAAACCCACACGGACTAATAATAAAGTAATTCACACCCGTGACCGGTAGACATCTGTAAGACCCGCTAATTTGCGGTGACGACTTGGTGAATGACAAAGCAAAAATGTGCAACGACAGCCGGAAATTTTATGACTACTTCGAATCATTTATTAAAAGTTCTTGGTCTGGTAGTTAAGTATCCGTCTTTTCCCCTCCTTTTTCACAAACGCCAATAATATTGAACCTTAAAATATTTAAAACTTGAAACTCTAATTTTTTTCCTTACCAGCGTAAACGACCGGACAAATTGTCCGACCATCTAAGGAATCTCTTTTTGAACGGACATTGTCCGTTGACCGGCCGTTATTTGCAGCCCTGAGTACGCACCAAAAGGGCTGCAACGTATCACCCTTTTTTGGGTCTGTTAACAGTCCCTCTAGTTTTTTATTTATTCTTTTTTTTTTTTTAACCTAAAATCTTTGGGTCATAACGTTCGATCGCCAAGACGAGTCTATTCCTGTTGGTGGCTTGGTGATCGAACGTGACGACGAAACAAGAATAGAGCAAAAAGGAAAAACAAAACAAAAAGTTAGGGAATGTTTACACTACTACATTTTTGTTTCAACTCCGTGCTAGGAATAAAACAAAGCAAATACATATCAACTCACAGTTCTCAAAACCGACGACTTTCTTTTACAATAGCAGTATTCACATTAGAGGACGGGAAACTCGTCAGACGGGTAACCCGTCTGACGAGTTTCCAGTCCTAGTGTGAATTCGCGATGAAAAAGTTGGGTGACTTACCGACATGAATTCACATTAGGACGAGGTTTTAGGCCGGGTTAAGATGCCGAGGTACTGGTGCGAGATGTGCGTGGTTACCTAGCCAGCAGTCTAATCGGCGCATTTTCTCCTAAAACTCGACCTGGAAACCCTTCCAAGTGTGAATTCGTGATGCATTTTGACGAGTTTCTCGTCCAGTCGGGAAACTCGTCTTTAAAAACTCGTCGACTCAGACGGACAAGTGGACGGGTAAATTTGGACGAGTTTCTCGTCTAAAACCCGTCCCGACCCAATTTCACACTAAGACGGGAAACTCGTCTCAGTCTGACGAGAAACCCGTCCAAGACGGGTTACTCGTCTCCAGTGTGAATTCGGCCAATGATGACTATTTAAGTTTATGTCTGTCAAATGATCTTCTGCATGATGTATTCTGCACAATCCTTTGACTTTGAGCCTCTGTACAAGCACCGACTTTTTAAAAGCTACATAACTTTACGTTTGGGGTATTGTGTCTACTAAAGTTACCTTTAAAGAAATTTTCTAAAATCCTCCCAACAGAACCTTTAACAGTCAACAGCAGTCCTTTGGAAAGCGAAAGAGAGTCCAGCTTGTTAGACAATTCTTGTACAGCTGTTAAAAGAAAACCAAACACTTTCAGGGTGAATTACAAAATATCTAATTAGGATATAAGAAAATATGGTGACCATATATTGTAAAAGCCTGTTTACACGGGCGATTTTTGTGGCGCAACTCAAGGCCGTTTCTGTCGCGCGGACGTTGCAACGAAGTTGCTGCGATTTTATCGCGATTTTAGTGTCAACTTTGTCCGTTCAAAACATTAACGAGTCTTTTTGGCAAACAAAAGTTGTACGCTTGCTAAAAAGTTAACATGTCGCTTAAATTCACCGTGTTTCGTTATTGCATCTCAAACAGCAGCGATAAGTTGCACTAAATAACACTAAAATCGCGCTTGTGTAAACAGGCTTTAAGAGGCCTTTTCTATTTACAGCTTACTCTGCAAAACTTGGATTTTCTAAAAAAATTCCTTTTAGAAAAGATACAGCTAGGGTTTTCAGAAATCTCATTTGTTTCTGTCATTCTGTGTGCTCTATTTTTTTACCTGTTCTTTCATGTTGCAGCATATCTTTCCCAGATAACATTCTTTTCTTCCACTCAACAAACTCCAAATGGGAAATTGATTGCTGTTTTCCATCATCCTCAAGTCTCAACTCATAGGACTTTGGTTTCTTCGTGAAAACACCTCCTTTTATTCCTGCAACATAGATTGCTATAACGAAACAATTTTCCTTGCCTGCGACTGGAAGGAATTTTATATCCCAGAAAACTTTTCTTTCACAAATGCAAGGCCATTTCATGTCTTCAATAAGGGACCTGATGCGACTTTCTATGTCTTCCCTACTGTTCTCCTTAGAGGTCATATCCTGTCCAAGAACGGTACAATCATTTCTCACTCCCACCAAAATGATTCCACCACTGCAATTGCCAAATGCTGAAATTTGATTGACAATTGTTTCCCGCTGAGTTCTGTTATTACCGTGTAACAACGGATTTTTTGAGGGGAACCATTTGAACTGTATTTGTTTGGACTCATGGAAGTCCAATTTCTGCTCGTAAGAAAAACTTTCTGGTAATGAAGGAAGTTCTTGTAGAGGAATTCTACGAAAATCCTTTCTCGTTCCCAATGGTCTATCCTGCAGCAACCTGACAGTTTCTTTAAATGAAGCTTCGGTCTTTTTTGCATCACCGGCCAAGAACAAGTTAAACTCCACAGTACAGCAATGACCTGGTGCCTTAACGAACAAAAGGATTACATCCTTCTCAACGACACGATCAAACACCTCAGCATACTCCGATGGTTTGATCATGGCATCCAGTTTGCTCTCAAGACTCTGCCAAAATGTATCCAACTGATCCAGTAGAGATTTCGAGTTATCGAAGTTAGCAATTTTCATGTGCACAACCCCACCACCAGAATTGAGAAGTGCACAAATCGCTTGAAGAACATCAAGGTTAACACTGCTTTTTTTTCCAATTTCAATTGTCCGATAAAGAATGTCTTCAGCAAGACTGCCATCAGTGTCAGGCCTAGGAACGGTAATCAAATAGGACATAAAATCAACTCTTCAATTAGGTTTTAATAAAAGATACTGTATGTTTGAAAAAATTAAGTTATTAAATTTTCATCTAAACATAATATTAAAAAGTAACCAAAGGTTTCAAAAAGGTTTGGTTCCCACTAGCAACACAAGGATTAAATTTAATCATCTCAATTCTTGTGGTCTGAGAATCATGATTAATTATCAAGTAATCAAAAAGTAGTATCATGCACCTAACCCTAACCCTAACCCTAAAAGAAGACTGACATTTATCTCCTCCCTAGACGTGCTTCACTAGACTCAAAGATAAGAGAATTTCAGTATAAGGTTTTAAATAGAATCCTTTATGTAAATAAAGCCCTCTAAAAAATAGGAATAGCCAGTTCACCTTTGTGTACTTTTTGTCAAATATCAGAGGAATCCCTCGAGCATCTATTTATACATTGTCCAATTTCAAGTGCTTTTTGGCTTTCTGTAGTTGAATGATTGAAAAATTACTTTTCGACAATCCAGTGTTTGACAGATGTGAGTATAATGTTTGGGCTCTTTGGAAAAGAAACGCAACTGATTAACCATATTATATTACTAGGTAAACAAGTTATTTTCCAATGCAGACTTCTTAAAGTGAATCCTTCTCTTTCACTTCTAAAAACAAAAGTAAAAATTGCTTGTCAAGTGGAGCGTGTCATAGCTGAGAAAAATGATATTGTAGATAGTCATAATGAGAAATGGAAAGCGATCCTCCATCACATTCAAGACCTCTAGACGTATCGTGTATATCATTATTGTTAGTGATTGTTATTTTATTGTTATTATTGTTATTGTGTGTGTAATTATTATATTGTAATATTATATATGTAATGAACGTCTGGTGATCAGGAAAAGTTTGGCTCCCAACAGAGACCCCACGAACCCCCAGTGTGGGCTAAGGAGCTTTTTCAACAGCAAGCTGAAATAGTACAGAAGCTAAAGAATAATTTATTCCTCAAGGGAGGCAAGGTAGGAATGAAAGTGAAGAATCTGGACAGGGCCAGAGAATGTTTTAAGTGTGGTAGCCTGACTCATTTTATTCGTGACTGTCCACATCAAGAAAGTCCCGACCAGGGAAACGGGAGATGGGCGGGGCACAGCCAGAAGTGACCCCGCCCGAGAATGCGAAGAAAGCATTTTTGCCTTGTGATGTCAATGGTGTCAAGTCCCAAGCACTATTAGACAGGGCTGCAGAAGCAAGAATTATCAGTGAGGACCTACATGTACATGTATACAATCACTCTAGTTGATTGGTATAGATTTTCTAATAGATCACAAATGTATTCTAAACTTTGGCACTAACACTGTCTACAGTAAGAGAGGACCCAACAAAATGGTTTTTGGACGCCTTGATAAAGTGTACAGGACCACTGTGGCTGAAACCGTCAAATTATCTCCAAACATGGTCGCAGACATACCTTGTCAGGTCCTGGTGGTGGATGGCTTAAACGAATGTATGTGGGTAATAGAACCAGTGGACAAGTTTTCAGAAAGATATTCTGCTGGGGCCTTTTAGATGGCAGTAAGAGTGAAAGAAGGTTGAATCCAAGTGTAGGTGTTCAATTACCTTAACAAGTCCCTCAAACTTTACAGATGCAGCAGCATAGGGGACCTCTACCCATTAGCCAGTTAGGAAGAATCACAGGAGGAAACCATTGGGGGTGTGTGCTACAAGGTGGTACCCCCTGCGGCTCCAAAGGAAGATGTCGCGGTTGGATTGGAAGCTTACAATGTAGTGCAGTTTTGTGAAGGATGCTGATGTCCACAGTTAATCAGTGGAAGAGATATTCCCTATCAGCAGTGATTTGGTCCTGGAAAAGGAAAACCTTGGGCATTGTGAGGTGTTGTCCACTTATGCTGACTGCATATCAAAGAGCCACGGGATTTAGACACTGCAGAGGGCATACAACATACCATCGACACCAGCTCTGCCCAGCAAATGGAGGTACCACCTCAAAGAGTCCCCTTTCACAAAAGGCAGGAAATGCACAACCAAGTGGATGAAATGCTTGAAGCAGAGATTGTAGAACCGTACAATTCCCCTTGGTCCTTTCTGGAGGTTTTAGTAGCAAAACCAGATGGCTCTCAACGTTTCTGTGTAGACTACTGAGCTCTTAACTCGGTAAACAAGTGACACTTGTACCTGCTTCCTTGGTGTGATGACATATTGGAGAGTTTATCTGGGGCACAGTGGTTTTCTCATCTCGACCTCCTTAGGGGATATTGGCAAATTGACCTGGCAGAGGAAGATCAAGAAAAGACTGTGTTTGCAACTCTGGATGACCAATTCAGCAAACTCAGTTTTGGCCTTACGAATGCACCTGCATGTTTTATGACGGCTATGCACCGTATTTTCAAGGGATTACGCTGGTCAGACTAGGGGTGGTGTTGTCTCAGGTTCAAAGTGGAAGGAATGTGTTATAGCATGCATGGCAATGCAGATGGACTGCCCCGCCTTCTCTGGGACGAGGGCGCTTCGGAGAAGATAGAGAGAGACACCACCCTGATTCAGTCTGTGAATATGGGACCTTTTTCAATGGAAAGTATACATGCAGCCCAAAACCGAGATCCTGTCTTGTTGCAAGTTGTGCAGTGGCTTGAAACTGGTGTCAGACCCGCTAGAGGTGACGTGGAAGGAGGGGGGCACAAAGTGCTATCAAACTGGTCATAATGGGGAAGGCTGATTTTCAGGCATGGTCTGGTGTTTAGATGTTGGGAACATGAAGTGACAGGCCAAGAGATTTATCATCAAATCTGCTTGCCCAAGAGTGTCATGTCACAAGTGTTGTGTACCTTGCACAACAATCCTTCGGTTGGCCACCTTGGCGTCTTAGACTCTAGAGAAAGTGCGGAGGAGATGTTATTGACATGGCATGAGGTAAGAGGTCGAAATGCATGTTAGAAGGTGTGTTCCATGTGCTGAAGTCAACGACCCTTCCAAGCTGCCAAGGGCAGCCCTCATAAACATTAAGGCAGGGCACCCCTACAAAGGATCGCAATAGATGTTGAAGGACCCACACCAAGATCTACTTCTGAACATGAGTGGTTGCTGGTGGTCTCTGATCATTGCTCAAGCCTTTCCAGTGAGAAACACCTGAGCAGTCACACTGGCAAAGAAGATGATGTATGAATAAATATATTGTTTCAGGAGTTTCAAGGGTTTGCATCCTGATCAGGGAGCCAATGTGGATGGAGCTGTGTTCAAAGGACTATGCAATTTAATTGACGCAGTGAAGACAAGGACAGCACCGTACCGTCCCCCCCAAGGAGATGGGCAGGTAGAGAGACTGAACAAATCACTAGCGAAGATTCTTAGTAAGCTGATTTCTGATCAACACCGGGACTGGGAAGACTTTGTACCAAAAGCAGTTTTTTGCTTATAACACTAGCGTGCATGAGTTGACTTATTTACCCCTTACCACTTAATGTTAGGCAGGGAAGCTACATGTATCTTGCCAGTGGATGCTCTTCTTCGGGTCGAGACAACACCTTCCCAAGGGTCGGCACAGACACACCCCAATTATGTTGTTGAGCAGAAGTAGCAATTGGAGGAGACAGAGCAAATTGTGAGAGAGAACCTCAAGCGAGCACAGAAGTTCCAGAAAGCTATTATGACACCATGCACCATGGTCAGCAGTTCTGTGTAGGAGACTGGGTGTGGTATAGAAACCAAACCAGGACGAGACAGAAGAAATTCCTCAAGCCGTGGTGTGGTCCTTGGAAAGTGCTGAAAGCTCTATCTGATGTTACCTATCGCATTGAGAAGGAGAGGTGGAAGGCAGAAAAACGTCGTTAGAGGAAGGTGGTCCACTTAAAAATTGAATTATCTGAAACTATGATTTTCATGTACATGTATGTTAGAACAGTTGTTCCAACTTGGCCCTTGAACTTTGTAGGAACATTTGCATGCTAAAGTTGAAAATTCTCACTCATACCTCTGACCTTATGTGGGAGGGGGTATTGTAGAGTGGGGCCTGAGCCCGAGTTGGGTCGGTCATACACAGTTTAGACTCCTGTTACTTGTGTTAGTTTTCAAAAGTGAATCAAACATTGGCTGTATCACTGCTTGTCCTGTTTGTGTTACAATAATTGCAATAGTGGTATCATAAAAAAAATGCAAAAGGAAAAAGGTTCAAAAAATGAAAAAAGGCCACTTAGGAATTAATCATATCAAAGTTTTCATTTTTCATACCTTGATCTTCTCTTGTTCTTAGATATTAAAAATTCTTAAAGTAATTATTCAAGTCAGTATACAATAGCAACACATTATCTGCCAAGAATATTGATCTTTAGGCAACCACGACAGCTGGTCACTTATGAGAATGGGATCTCGTAAGCGACCAAAATAATAAACAATAGAGGATGGTGGCTTAGAAAAGCTTTCACCAAAAGTCTCTGAGATTTGTAAATTGTTAATGATGGTACAGAAGATAACTGTCGGTAACTTCTCTACTCTCATTCACATAGAACAGAACAGAACAGAATGGAACACCTTTATTTTGACATGATAATAATAAAAGCTGACAAGCTTGTGGGGTCGTGTGTACATGTAAATAATTATTAAGAATCAAAAAAATCTATTTACTAACTAACATCAAATATGTACAATATTTACAGTGAATGCAATTAAATATAAATAAAATCATCATTTTGGTACCGAACAACTGAAGCTGAAACTATGATACGTTTAAAGTCTCTGAAAAAAGATTTTGTCTACAATCGATTGTACAGCTCATTCTGGTTTCTGTGTAAGAATCCAGGCTCATTTACACAAATGGTGTTCCGCAGAATTGCACCTCTATAAGCAAGGGAGTCCTTCGTATCTAGTTTTAGACCTTTGTACCAGCAGTGAATCGTCTCCCCTTAAGGCATAGCCGTCGGAACATCTAGAGTAGATATCCTTGGATAGTAATTCTGGCAGGATCTCATTGTGTGCTTTATATCAAGGCTTTAAAATATCCACCTTGTAAATTGAGAACAGAGTAGGCCAGTGGTCGCCCTCCTGCACGTCACATGACGCCATATCCTTAGGCAAGTTGAAGATGATTCTAGCTGCTGTACAGAGTAAACGTTCTGTAAGTCAACCCAGTTGAAGGTTCGCAGCTTACGCATCTAAGCCTTCTAAAGCTCTGTGATCTACTTCTTCATGTGGTCATTTTTCAAACCCAGAAAAGCAGATGTACAATGAGAGAATAAGATACCATTTTAGCCGTGAGTTTCGATGATCTGCCAAAATGATTCTTACAAAAAATTCCTAGCCAAAACATTCAAAGCCACCCCCCTTGAAGAGCGAGGCTAACCTAAGCATCCTATGTACACCTGTAGAGAACACTATCTCAGGTCAATTTTTCTGGAAGACAGTCAGCAGTTAAACTAAAAGCCAAAACCACAGAGAATTCTACCACTTCTCACAACATACAACCCAGCAGTGTCAAGTAACACTGACGCACTACTGGAGTTTTATTGAAAACCAACCATTGCTGGCAAACATATTCAAGAAGCCTCCTTTTATGTCATACAAGAGGAGTAAATCACTCAAGCACATGCTCGTTATACTAAAGCAAAACTATTAAATTATTAGTAGTAGTATTATTAAAACTGTGAATTGAAGGTTTCTAATTATCTGTAACCACAAATCCACAAAAGGGAGACCGTGCAGGTCTGTCAAATTATTTCAAATTCTCAGTGCAGTGGGTTGTGTTTTTATTAATAAAGTGTTGACATACATAGATTAAAGACTCTAAGTGGTTGCTTACAAGAGCAGTCAGTGTAAAACGCAGACTGCAGACTGCAGACCGGGGGAAAAAATGCAGACTGAGCTTATAATTATAATGTAACTGTTGAAAAAGCCCAAATCCCTTAGCAATGCTAACGATGGCCATCCAGAGGGAGCACAATAAACGAGTGTCGTACTTTCACAAAAAGTCCGAAACCCAGCTACAGACAAAAGATTCAGTGTTGCATCATGCTTTCCTGTCAGCATATTGCATGGTTAGCCAGAGAAGAAATTGCTAATCGCAAGTTCACATCTTTTTTGGAACTAGAGGAGATTCTTTCTCAGGGTTCACAATGAGAATTGTTTTTGCTGCTGGACCAAGCTTTGAAGGATGAAATAGTAAAGAAGGTAAAGAAAGCAAACAGCTACGGCCTGATGGTGGATGAAGCCACCAATATCTCCACGGTAGAGCAGCTGATATCTTTTATACAGTTTGCTAACCCAGAGACAGGTGTACCAGAGGTCCATTTCCTGTCCATTCAGGATGTCCCGGAAAACTCAACATCAGTGAATGCAGAGACCATTGTGAAACTAATCAGAGAAGAATTGTAAAAAGATGGTTTGGATATCAACAAGCTTAGCAGTCTAGCCAGTGATGGGGCAAGTGTCATGACAGGCTCTTGCAATGGGGTGGCAGCCAAGCTGAGGGAAACAGTCCCAACTCTCATTAGCATCCACTGTATCTGCCATCACCTCGCCCTTGCTTGCAATGATGCAAATGACAGCCTGACCCCAATACTGCAAGTAGAAACTGTCCTTCGGCAGGAGTTTCTTTGAAAACTCCGCAGCAACGTCAGAAGTTTACGTGCAAATTTCCTCTGAGATGAAGGAACTTGAAAGCATGTATGAAAAGAGCAAAGAAAAACTGGCAACCGGCAACGGTACAGAAAGCCTGCAGAAAAAGATAGTCTGTAGAGTGTATGTTGAAAGTTGACAGCCCTTCAGACCTTGCGATGGTACCAGAACAAGGACTCTAACCGTACAGCTATAGGCCTCCTTAAGAAGTTGAAGAAACCTCATTTCATTAGTGTTCTGTATAATTATCTTAAAAAGTGTTCTGCCTGTGCTCTCAACTCTTAGTAAGGTGTCTCCAAAGGGCTCCATATCATTTTCTCGTCTATTTTTCCTGCCATCAAAGCATCTAAAGATTCGCTTAACAGGCTTGTTCAAGAAAACATCACTGTCAAGAGTTCCGAAAGGAGACAACAACTGGAAAACTTGCTTGCCCAGAGTTCAGTGAAGACAAGATTAAAGCAACAGAGGCAAAGATGCACGACCTATGCTCCCAATATGTGACAGCCTTGACAGACAATATAGACCAACGCTTCCAGCACTCTTTGCCAGTCATTTCATCCTTCCCTATCTTCGATCCACTTTCCGTGCCTAGTTTGTAGGATATGAACAAAACGATATCCAAACTCTTGCAAATCACTCTTTTAGTGGAATTGAGAACAGAAGCAAACGCCTTAAACTGGAAGCTGAATGGAACAACTTTAAGTATGAGCTGTCTGACTGGAGTAAGGACCAGCAGGCTATTCCTTTGCCTTCTACAACTTCCACAGAATGGGCCCTACAGAGATTCCTACGGCACAAAGAATCCTACCGTAGAAGTTGTCTCTTGCTGTTACAAGTCGCAGAAATCTGCCTCTTCAAATGCATGGCCGGAAAGGAGGGCCAGTGCCCTAAAGCGCCTAAAAACACACCTTAGAAATTCCCTGAAGAAAGAGATGCTCGAAAGTCTGCTTCATATTTCCATAAATGGGCGGCCCCCAGTAAAAGAATCTGAAGCTGTGATTAACAAGGCAGTGGCATTATGGAAGGAAAAGAAGCAAAGAAGAAAACTGCCACGGCCTTCTCATCTTCAGCAATATGAAAGGGCTACATTGTATGCCAAATGCACAAGAAGAGCAGGAAGTAACCTGAGTATCAGGCGTTTCCAAGAAGGAATAGGAAAGGAAAGCCTGAAACAGAGTCTTTCAATTAAACCTTCCTCCCCCATCACAGCACATTACGCGTCTCTGAAAAACTAGCCAATCAAAATCACTTCCGGTAGGCACTTGACAAATGTCAAAGAGCCGTCGGCTGGAATTGTGTAAATAAACTTTTCACCGATAAATGCGCAAAGGTTTGCGTAGTTGGTCTTGACAGTCTACCCACAGTTGTGCTGCTATGGTGCCACTGTTCTTGAGATTACATACAAAGAGTTTTCTTTTAAACGGAAAGCCAGTCATAGTTATTGGTCTTGATCACCAACGCCTTCTGTGCAAAGAACTGTTATAATTAATCGTTTCAAGTTTTTTACAGAGTTAAATTAATACAACAAATATTTTACGGCTGTTTCTGTTGGAGAAATATCGCAGGAAGTGTCAACTGCTTCCCTACAATCTGCTGAGGAAGATAAGCATCGAATTCTAGAACATCATCATCGATCTCCCACTGGAATTACTCCGACGGCGTCAAAAGGACAGCTACAGTTCTGCTTCAAAAATGTCAAGCACCAAAGCCCCGACCCTCAACGAAAAGGTCTCTATTTGGAGAAAACCCTGCCGTCGAATATTCAGTTGTCCCATGAAGAAATAAACCATTTCTGAACATTGCAACGGACGTTTTTTTGACACCAATTGTGAAGGAAAGTCTGGGAAAATACCATCAAAACAAACAAGTACTAGTACTGACGTTATCGGCGCTTTTAAATAAATATAATTTGTGGCTCCCTAGATCAAACTGACGTTTAGAGAATTAACACTTTTCTAATGGCAGGATGCTGCAAAAGCAAGGTAATGGATCCCATCCAAACATGATTCGAGCACAGCCTCAATCTTGACAAAGAAATTACTGTTTGGAAAGGTCAGATGGAAAAAAAAATGTAAACATTATAAGTGAGACTTGTGAGTGAAGTGATCGCATCCCAAAACGGATCCTCCGAAGAAAGTGACTTGATGGACTTGAGTTCCGTTGACTTCTCCCTCAAAACTGTGGAAAAATGTAAGCATTTCGATGCAGAAACCTACGAATTACATGTATGCACTGAGCCGCTTAATTCCTTCTACCTGTGATATAACAGATCTCTTCAATGCTTTGAAATTGTTGAAAAAGGAGAAGCTGTCTTTGTACAGGTTAAAAAATTGAAAAAAAACGTTTCGTGAATTTTATGAGTGGTGTATTTTCCAGTAAAACACTCCTGTCTGTGTAATAAGTGAGGCTCTTTCCATACCCAGTTGGCAGAATTCAGAGGACATCCTTTCATTTAACAAAAATGCTTTTAAGACAGAGTTGCTGTTCTTGTTTAATCCTTGGAAAGAACTCAAGCGCCCCTTCTGAGCGCATTGTTGAATTTCGCCGATCAAATAGCCGCTGTTCTTCGCTGTTCATGATTCTTCATTTCCGGTTTGTGTGACGTAAGAGTCTTCTGTGTGTTATCCAATCAGAGAAACATCCAGATTCTGGATGTTCGACGCAGGCCAATGAATAGATTTATGTCGGACCTACCTTTCCTTCTTTCCCTGATCCCCTACCCCGCAGGAAGGGCTGATACTCAGGTTAAGAGGGAAGTGAAGGAAGGAGAAGGAGGAGCCAGCGGCATACAAGAAGAAGAAATACAAGAAATTGCTAAGTTCTAACCAAGGGGAACTTAATGAGATCGAATCTTCCACCCTAGGGCAGGAAGAGGAAGTTGAACAACTTGCAAAGGAACTTGATCTCTCATTCTCGTCAGAAGACAGTGCATTTGAATATGATATGCAGGGTTGTATATAAGAGCCGGCAGCCGGCGAAGTTCGCCGGCTTCTCTGTCAGGTTTCGCCGGCTACTTTCATTGTTTGAAGAGTCAAGTCATGTAGAGGAGATGATGTTTATGAGGTCTAAACTACTTGGGCTCAATACAAATAAAAATTTGCAGTGCCTATCTTTTCTGAAAACACATAAAAGACTTCTGACTCAAGGGCAGTTTAAAAACGTTATGCTTGAGACTTTCGTTTTGAAAAAATCTTGCTGCGGTGGCGGGAAAGTAGGAACAATATGATTTGTTGTCCGCCATATTGGATTTCGATATCTTTAAACAGCCACCGATTGTATCTTACCGGAAGGAAAAATCACTCAAGGACGTTTTAGTCCGCGCAAAACTTCCTTTAATCACGCCGCAATCATCAAAAAACTTGTAAACAAAGAAACACTTTCAAAGGGTTTGTTCTCAATCCAGAAGGAAATTTACATATGATGTTCTGCTAGCAACACGCTCAGCCTGCGTTCACGCATCTCTTACCACAACTCAAGTGAGGAACAAAACTAGCCCCTGATCATTCACTAACCGCTCCATCGTTTTCACTTCGAACCTTTCAGTTGATTATTTATAGCGAACGTAGAAGCTGAGGACTCGTAGACTTTATTTAAACACTTGAACGTAACGCTCCTTGGAGTTAAATCCTATTTGTCCGCATAAGTGCTCGTCCTCTCGAGGGCATCTCTACGCTTCAACATGACAACGGATCTTTATCCAACGTCACTCTTGATCAACTCTCACTGCTTTACGGAACTCCTAAACTCTTCGGAAAAAAAACTACATCACTCTTAAACCGCTCGAGTGATTTTCAATTTTCGAAATTACTACAACCAAGTTCCGCAAGCATATTTTCCCGCTAATTACACAATGGAACGAATGTGTGTCATCTTCACACCTAAAAAGGATCGAAACATCCTTTACGCCATTGGCCAATTAGTATCCTCCAATCAGCTTCTTAATTTAACAACCAATCAGAAGCCTTTGCTGGTCTAGTCCTTCAAAGTATGTGCCATGTTTACAAGTTGTCAAGTGGCAATATTTGCCAGGCTCGTTAGCTCCAGCAAAACCACCAAAAAGATACAAAAAATATCACTCAACTTTTTGTTTATAGGGTTGTATTATTGATATGTTGCTTCGTCTTTCTTTGAGTAACATGGTTTTCATAGTATAATTGCAGCTGGATTCAGCCCTCTAATGTTTGAGTTGCATGGCCCAAAATGCCAGGAAAGGCATTTTCCGGCATTCAGAACGGTTGTAATAAACATAGAATATGGTTAATATAGTCTTAATTTTGATTGTTCGTAAGGCCCAAATACTGTCTGGAAAACATTGAAAATAGCATTTCCAAGCATCTAAATTTCAAATTTTCTGGGGGGCCTGCCCCCAGACCCCCCTAGGAAGCTCGCGCCTTCGGCGCAGTGGGGAAGTCTACTTCAAAACTTATTGACAGCACTGATTGGGCTTTCTAGGGTTTTCATCTTTCCTTTTCGCATTTCCTATGACAACATTATTGAAATTAGGTGTATATGTGATTGCCAAAATATTGCTATTTACCTTTGAGTAGAATCAGGGCTACTTTCATCAACATCCATTTCATCACTGTCATCATCAAGAACACCAGTTGGGAGAACATTTTCCAAACTGCATAAAATAAGCAAACCAGAAAAAAAAAGTTTCATTCTTGTAATAGAGCAAATTTCAGTTGTGTCAAATGTAATCCAGGATTGAATTGTTTTAGATTCACTATGCTAGGGGATTGGTCTAGAAGCCACATAATGTTTTGACCTTTCAAGTGTCAGAAAAAAAAAAAAGTTTCATTCTTGTAATAGAGCAAATTTCAGTTGTGTCAAATGTA
>NC_090874.1:73427914-73435414 GCF_036669935.1 Montipora foliosa | reverse complement strand
CGTTCCAGTACAAACAAGGTTAAAAGTGTATTGCAAGGATACAATTGTACATGCACCAATTTTAATGTTTCAATGAGAAAGAGATGCTGATAAGCGCTTTTTAGTCATCTGTTACTTTTTCATGTCGTTCATTGATGTAGAAATTACAATAATTATTGACATTCCTGCAATGTGTTGAGTTTCTCATGCATGCAATTAAAACTCAAGACTTTCTTTTGCATTTGGGACCATCTAAATCTTCTGGGGTTTGCCGAACTTTTAACAGTTCCACTGAGTAACACTTACTTTATATGAAATTTACCTCAACAGGATGCTAAAGGAAAGAAATCTGGGTGTACGTGTATGTAAGTCAAAGCAGTTTTATTGTTGAAGCGTCTGTTTGTTTGTAGAAAATAATTTCCATAGTGGGGCTCGCTAACCAGGCGTAATTTTGTTTAAAGTTGTTTACCATACTCAGTCCGTGTTTGTTTAAGTACAAATTTGTTTGAAAGATTATGTAACTACAAGATTAATTCTGTTACTTTTATCATGCTCTGTAATTTAGCAATTTCTTTGTCAATAAACTGAACAAATTTCTTTGTTTTTTTTGTAAACAAATTACGACAAAATCTTGTGGCAAAAAACCTGAAAAGGTTTTGAGTAGTGATTGTTGATCAATGTGTGTCTGAGCAGTGGATGAAGATTTTAGTTTTTCAGTGTTTTCACAACATTTTATAATAAGAATGCAATTCAGGGAATTTAAGAAGTTCAAGTTGAATACTAAATCACAGGTCTGTTAGACATTTTTACATGAAATATAATTCAAATAAAGAACATTTAAATGATTTCTTTGTGTTATTTTTGTTATTTGCACACACCTCATGCATTCATTATAATTCTTAGGTGATGCAGGATGTATTTCATCAAAAACAAGAACCCAAAACACTAGAAAACTAAATAGTGGAATAAAAAATCCCTTATTCAATAGTTTGGCCAATAAGACAAGTGGAGATTTGCCCATAATAACAATAATAGTAACAACAATAATAATAATATGATAATAATTTCATAATTGACCAATCCCCTAACAGGATTTTTCTGGGACAATGCAAATAAATGATGAACCCAAATAATTAAAATAATTACTTCAAACATAAAGTTGTTAAATATCCCAAATGGTGGGAGAGAGACCAGTTGGCTATTTACAAAGCCAAGCCAAGGAGTTAACTCGGAGCAACCAAGAACAAATCCGGTGAGCATCAGGGTGGAGGGCCTGAACCCGGTTCCACCAAATTAAAAATCCACTGTCCCAACCACTCGGCCATGCCCCCTCCACGAGCCTATGGGATTCGATTATGGGAGTTGGAAAAATACCACACAACTCAAAAATATCTGATTGTATTATAATTATGCCAAACTATTGAATAAGGTGTATATATATATATGTTCACCGAGCCTTTGTTTTTATTAGCATAATTGCTCTGGTGATTAATGCCAAACTATTGAATAAAGTTTATATATATTCACCGAGCCTTTGTTTTCATTAGCATAATTGCTCTGGTGATTATCAGAGAAACTGCACTTTCTTTTATTTTAATTCTTCTTTAAAAAACATCAAGAAATTGCAAAGTGGTCATTAGCAAGGTTAATAAACACCTTGCGCAGTGTTATTATCTACATGTATATAGTGAGATGTGATGTAATCGTCAATCAATCAGAGTGCAGAGCAGTGTATCTCTGTGATCGCCTATAGCCTCGTGTGTTCTCGTGTGCTACTTTGTTGTTCTTACCACATTTTGAGGTCATCTGTGATCTGTTACTGAACAGACGCACGGCAACATGGAATCCATTTGTTAAAAGGACCTTAAAGTAATGTCTCCTAATCCTCTATAAATTCTAGGATAAGTTTACTTCGTATAAATATACAGCCTTATAATACTTCTTCTCGCAGTTTGCATGACGCTATCGTTAGTCTAGTTAAAATACGTGCATACATTCTGGTTACGACAAAAGAAGTACTGCACAAGTTACTTGGAAATAATAATAAAATTTATAGCGTTACTTACCACCCTTTCTTCTTCCTGCGAACTTGTAGCCCTCAAAAGTTTAACCTTCTGGGGGCTCTCCTCATCAGGCTTTCTTTTTGGCATTTTCCTTGTGAGATTTCAACAAATAGCATTAAGCTATTTATTTAAATTAAAACATGTATGGCATAACCTGGGTAACAACAAAAATAATTTCTGAAAACAAACAAGCACGATAAAAAGGTTGAAGCCTTGAGATTTTCTCGGAATATCTTAAATTAGCTATATTTTCAGTTAATTTACCAAATCCATGGAGTTCGCCAACAGTTGGCGATTGGGTTGACAAAACAGGGAAAAGATAACCTCAAGTCTTCCAGTAGTGTAGCATCTGAGAAGTCTTCGAATATTGTCGTTCCTTGATCTGCAGGGACATTCCATTTATAATCCGAACCCCCCCCCCCTATGGATGATTAGATTCCTACTGGTCGGATTTTTGTCGGAACCCTTTGAAAAAACCTTTCCTACCCATTCACTTTTTTGTCGGTGCCTTCGAAAAAAGTTTCCTACCGGTGGAATTCTGATGGACCTCATCCATAGGGGGGGGTCGGATTATAAATGGAATGTCCCGCAGTGCTACTTACCCGTGTTTATAATTTGTGTAAGAGTTACGTCTAAGAAACCTCAGTTACGGCATAACTTTTGTCTCAGACCGCCAGTAAGCAAGGCAACTCGTTTTTTTTAAAAAAACAACGCGATCTCAATTTCTTTTAAATCGAGAACAAGGTTGTAAAGCCCGCTGAATTCGAAAAAGATCAATGCCAAAATGGCTTCCTTGTTCAGCGTCTTCCCGCGCTTTGTTGAATGTGATGATGTAATACTTGAGAACGAGGCTGTTTATTTACCAGTCCGTTACGACCGTTACACACGTCGGACACCTGGGCCCGGTTGTTCAAACGCCGATTAACTTATCCAGGATTAGCGTAAACTTTTGTTTCATGTTTTCAACTTTTTGGTAACAGTTTCTTTAGCTTATTTTTGTTTTTGTAGATTGTCTTCCTATAATTAAAGGTTTTGCTGAAAATCAGGGTTGAACAGCATTTGGTAGTAAAGAAATGAACTCCTTTAAAAAATAAAAAAAGTGTAGTCAGGAGATGTCATAAGTGCTATGGAAAAAGGTTTGCCTCTGACTCTTGATATTTTTCAACAGTCGTTCGTTTCGAAGCTAACTACCACGAGCGACTTTTCCTCGAAGCCTGGCACTCTACTTTGGACCCTAACGACGATCAGGTCGTCCTTCCAGAAACCTACAAACGCTACAAAGCATCGCGCGGGCATGAATTACATAGTCACGCGCGCAAAATAGCGTATGATAACGAACTTCGTTCTCATATCACTTATGAAGGCTTAAGAATTAGCCGAAACGTCTGTTGAAAATTAATATCAAGAGTCATAGGCAAACCTTTTTCCATAGAACTTTATATATTAAACTCCCTGGTTAATTTTTAATCTGGGATTAGCGTTAATCGGCTTTAGAAACAACCGGCCTCTGGAGATGAAAATCAAGCTTGTCGCCTAATGGCTTTATAAAAATTTATCCAGACAATGCAATTATTATTTTTGTGTCAGTTCATTTATATATGGGGCTAAGCCCTAACTGAATTGGTCACCGAAGTCTTCGAACAACAGTTTTCGAAGAGATTCCCCGGTGATTACCAGACCAACTAGCTTAGTAATTCTTCAGTAAATCTCTCTCTCTCTCTCCTCGACTGGGTAACTACAATATTAGGCTTACCTAAGGTAAATTTGACTATCTATGGCATAAAATCGTGGAGGTAAAGTGGCGCATCAAAATTATGGAACTCTTTACTGGGAATTTCGCATATCTAGGTCCTATTTTTGGGCCGAGTCCTTTGGTCTCGGGAGATTAAGGATTTGCCTTGTCAAGGTGGACTCGACAGCGTCTTTTTTGTGTGGCTGCACAGTCCAATGCAAGAGTAGCAGTCCCTTCTGCAAGGCATGCAGATGAAGATGTTGGCGTCTCTTAGAGGTTCTCCCTCTTTCCTGCGTTGTCTCATCTGCTCTGCCTTCTTAGCTAACGTCACATCAAATTTAAAGATCTTACAAGATTATCAAAAAAAAATGTAAATATTTTAAATTTTGGGTTTTATGCTTCTGATTCTACATATTTGAATAGGGGGTGGAACTTTTTATACTTTTAAATGTTATTTTTTAAGTTTAAAAGCCTTAATTGCACCAGCATACTCAAGTTTCAAGAAAGTGGCTGCCTTCTCCGGTTGGGACCAAGTTACATGTTAGGGGAGTTTAAGAAACAACGACGGCTTCGGCAACGACAACGCCAAAAAGCAGCAATATTATTGGTTGAAAGAACCAATATGATCGTGCTGCACGTGCGGCACGCATTTTTAAACATTTCTCTCCCGTACTCGTCAAAACTACTACCTGAAATGACCAAATTTAAGGTTTTGACGACAACGTGGACAAACTATTGAATCTTTTCAGTCTCACTCTTTACTTCAAACTGTCCGAGCCCATCCAGTTTTAGGACACTTCGCCCATATTGAATAATATAAACAAGATGGAATAATCATGAAATACTTAACATAGCTCAAACTTATATTTTGAAGTGACGTTTTCGTCGCCGTAGCCGTCGTGGTTTCTTAAACAGCAAGGACGACGACGACGAAGACGGCTACGAGAACGTTGTCTAAAAATATTATTTCCTGTTATTTTAAGAAATTTGCGATTATTCCAAGTCAATCGGCATGAAAGTGTGTGTCCTGATTCCAGAAATATAATTGGTGAGAACAGTGTGGATATTTATAGAGAAAATTGAAAAATCATCGTCAGATGTTCGCGTCCTCTACACAACCACAAATCTGCTCATCTCACGTCGTTGTTAGGACGAGAACTGCAAAGAAATCTACCAGAACGTGAAAAGCACGTGCGGGGCGTGCTTCCTTTAGGTCCCTACTGATTTAATGTTAGCTAACGAATTATCACTGGCAAGGAACGGGTCGCGCGCAGTTGTGCTTTAGCTATCAAAGAGAGCCTGATCTTTTCGTAAGCAATCTCCAAGTTGACTTGCGGCTGCGTAAGAACGTCGTGAAATAGGTTGTGAGGCCTCCCTAAAAATATCCACCGCTAGCCACCGACACTGAGTTTAATAGTTGTTTCTGTTTCAGTATATACCAAAACAGTGAGGTAATATATAGCAGAAAAAGATAATTTTAGCTCATTTATTCCTGCAGCGATTGCAATATTTTCGGGCGCGCGTAACTCGCGAGTTTGCTCGGAGGTGAATAGCAAAAGGGATATTCAGAGTTTGAGTAGGTAATCTGAAAGCGTCTTCAACTTTATCCGCTGTTTTAAGCCCTGGCCAAACTATCGAACAAAGTTGGATCCCACATGCAACATTGTTGGATGTAAATGTTGACGTAGTGGCAAAACACTATCCAACATTGCTTGACGAATTCAAGTTTAAGTTGGCGCAAAATTTGAAAATGTGGCGAAGCGTTATGCTACGGAAGTTGTTTTAGGACGGAAAGGACGTATTCAAACAAGGAAAAACCAAAGAATGATTAAGAGAACGTGTAGAAAAGGGTATATTCTTTGCAAGATACATTCGCGCCTAGGGGATGATGATTATGAGCTCGGATCAATTTGCAGGAATTTTAAACGCTATTGAACCAGACATCTCCAAACAGCGATAATGATTAGGTAGGCTAAAAGTGTCCCACAGACATGGCCTTGCTTCCTATTCGCTGATCAAGGTTTCTGGCTGTTCATCAACAACCATTTGCTCCTTGTCCGCCATCTCTGTTGCAAATGATGCAAGAAGCCTTGGCTTGAAAATAAGATAGCGATTCGTGATTGGCTACCAATACGAACGTGACTCGATTCAGGACTCAACTTTGTTGGAAGATCGGCAAAACACTACAACATTGCTGTGTCAAACAGAATTGTTGGTTGTAATGTTTGATCAAAAGCAAACTCTATCCAACATTTGATCGAGCAAAAAATGTTGGACGAACATCTTCCAACATGGGCGGCCAAACTGTCGAACAATGTTGGATCGAGCAAAGTTGGAGCCTTCAATCCAACTTTGTTCGATAGTTTGGCCAGGGCTTTAGAGCGGTTTTCAATTGAGTGTCGAAAGTAATTAGCTAATTACTTTGGTTTTGCATCTACTTCACTCAGTGCTTGGTTCAAAGTTCTCGCGCCACTTTTTTAACCAATCAAAAGTGAAACCAAAACCAATTGTAGCTCGCGCGTGCACATTTTCCCGCCTTTTGTGTCGGCTACCTTTTTGATTGGCCAAAGTAATTACTTTGGTTTTGGTTTTACGGCACTCGATTGAAACTCGCTCTCAGTAGTATTTACTAAATAGCAACTAACTATTCACCGAAGTGGAGGTGGCTAGTGGTGGATATTTACCGAGGCGTGAAGCGCGTTCAACACTATCCACTGTTTTGGTATATACTAACAAAGGTTATTTGTCACTTGGCTAGGTTTCCTTTGTTCTTTTCAGGGCATAATCACCCCTGATCATTATTCACTGCCTGAAAAGTTGGTGGCGGCTTTGATTAGGGAGCTTAAGCAACGACAACGGCGACGGCAACGAGAACGTCAGGAATTTGCATATTTAGTGGGTAAAAACAATAACTTTGCACGCCCTGCACGTGCGTTTTTCACTTTTGTCCATTTCGTTGCCGTCGTCAGCAAAACAACAACGTGAAATAGCCAAGTTTTTGGTTTTATGAAGAACGTCAGCACTTGAGGATAAATTTTCATTTTCTCTCCTAAAATGGAGTGGCGTTCCGACTGGTGTCATCTTTGAAGAAATACCACACCCTTGTCATATTAAAAACGTTGAAATAGTCACGAAGCGATTAAAACAACGCAAATTTATATTTTGAGATGATGTTCTCGTTGCCGTTGCCGTTGTCGTTGCTTAAGCTCCCTATTGTAACAGGGGAGTGCGGGGCTGAAACGTTAGCTGATAACAATAGCAAAACAATGGAACATGTTTCCCTCAACATATAATCCCCCGAACATATTCCCCTCGACTTAGGACGCTTTCCATTTCACAGAACTGAGCGGCCAGACCGGACATTTGGAAGGACTAACTCTACAACGCTTTCAAATTAACACACTTCGAGGATGACATCTACTCGTCCAGAAGAATACGAGGGATTATCGTGAACGTGTTCCTTCAAATTGTTGCATTTTCCTTACAAACTGACGGGTCTGGCCGGCCAGTTCTGACAAAAGGAAAGGGCCCTTAGTCTCCCCCTATTGGTAAACTCTAACGAAAAAACAAACACAGACGAAATTTCTAAATTAAATTATTATCATTTTTATCATTATTATTATTATTATTATTATTATTATTATTATTATTATTATTATTATTATTATTATTATTATTATTAAGAAGATATAACGAAGAGACAAAATTCTTTGAGACAAAATTCTC
>NC_090874.1:73407914-73412914 GCF_036669935.1 Montipora foliosa | reverse complement strand
GAATCGTTAAGCCGACCGTAGACCTTTCCGATTTCAACTGATGAATGTAGCTCTTTAATCTCGCTTCCTCCTCGGGTGTAAACTCCATATCATTCGACGAACCTGTTGAACTAGTTCTACTATTGGAAGATACCGATTCCCAGGGCTGACCTCCCCCAGATTGAGACTCTAAGTTCCGATCAAGTTTTTGCAGTAGTGAACGGGCGTCGTTTTCCGCGACTCTTCTCCGATTCACGCACGATTCCACATCTTCCGGTACCCGATCGTTGTCTTCGGTTTCGGCTCCTTCGGTGTACATAAGTCGATAAGGGGAGTCTGTGGATGAATTCGCATAGCTATGGAGGCCAGTTTTGACTCCGGCCGCACGACAGTTTGCCAAAAGTCTCGCTTGTTCGGCCTCCGATAATTGCAACAACACTTCGTATGTCTCTATGACTCGATCAGAGAAGGTTAACGCTAGCTTGAGGGCAGTGCAATTCGATTCATATTTGCCCACTAAAACACTCATTCTATCAGCGTTGTTTCTACTCTCATCTAAAGATAATGATATCATATTGTTCTGTGCTTGTATGTGGTCAAAGCGACTCGTCAACATCTCTATTTCTAGTTCATATTCTTTAAGCTTCTTGTCGGCCTGTGCATCGCAATACGTAAAAAGAGCCTTGAAAACATCCTGCACTGTTCTACAGCTCTCCAACAAACGAACAAGATCACTTGGCATTTTGCTGGATGCAAATTCGGGTAAATGGCTCTAAGAAACAAAAAAAAAAGGAGGAAAATACGTTATGAGTAAATTTGAGACGTTGATGGCGAGTTGATTTCGCTTCAAGACTTTATTAACTACATAAGTACGTTGTCTTTGAAGCTGTTGCGAAAATTTTCCTAGATCGCGGGCTTCTTTTTATCCCCTCTATTTGTTACAGATTCTCTTTTTTGCACGTGCCACAATGGCCACTTCCGTTTCCGGTACACCAAAAAGTGTAAGGAGTGACAGCTCAGACTCTAGCGCCAGAATAAAAAGTGACGGGCTCAATGTTCGCTCACCTTTGAAACGAGGAATTTTAACCCCCTAATTGCCGAAAAACACGATCTAGCAAGTATAAGGTTTTACGAGGAAAAAAAGCTTCATCTTGACTAAGATGCTCAGAGTACTTACGAGAGCTCGAATGCAATTCACACCAAAAACTCCTGCCCCTTGCGTTCCATCGTCTACCATTTTTGCCATAACTGTTATTTCTTGTGAAGAGCCGTGCACTGAGGAACCTAGGTCACTTGTGGCCCCAGGCCTCCAGAATGCATGACTTGTGATGGACTGGGCACTACCGGACGGGTGTCGCAACGGGGTAGCAGGGCTACCGTCCGAAGAAGCCCAAGTGCTACCACTCGGTCTACGAACATGCCCATTCGGAAGGGAATGAGAACCGCCACGATTTTGGCTTGTCATACTCAGACTATCAATACTGGAGCGCCGTGAGATACGCGGGGACGTCATACCCGAGATATCTGAGCCCAGACTGGCTTGTCGGCTGTGCGTGCGGGCTCCTGATAGGCTGCTTGCTGGCTGAGTGTTTCGGCGGGGTGTAGTCGGAGATCTGGGCGTGGCTGGTACTTGCATGCTGTTGGCACGTGTTCTCGCTTGTTGTTGTTCATACTGAAGAGATTTTTGGTGAAGAACCTTCAATTGCTCCTGCATCTCCAAAACCTGATCAAAAACATATACGATTCTTTTAGGTAAATAATTACGCCCGTTTCAAGAGCTTATAAGAACGCAAAGCGTTCAATACCCTTCAAAATATGACAAGTTTTGTCTGTACTCAGAGCCTCAGGGGTTACGGTATGCCAGCCATGCCATATCGAGTTTGCATTTTCCCCGCATTTGTTAACTTTGTTCAGCACATTGATTTTGGTTCTCGCTTGTAGAATCAGAATTTCTTCAATTTGGACGGAATAAGAAAATTTCATTTCATACAGTTCACTAGAGCCTCTTCGTACTATTTTATAGTGTTGCGTAATATCGAAGACTGTCCAGGCACGAATATTGACGAGAGTTTTAATTGACAGATCAGTTGCAATTTCAACTTTGTCTGTTTTTAAGGAAAGACGGAGTAGCTAAGAAATAAGAATTTTTCCTGAACATTCATTTGGCGTGTAAAGGGAAACTTGAGTTCGGGAACTAGGCAATCTGGGATGCATTTTGTCACAAATTGTAACAAAAACTCACAACAAAATCGGACGCCGGCTTCGGCGTCTTAAAAGAATCCTCCACCTTTGTGATGGGTCTGAAATGATTGCATGAAACTGCTTTCAAGGAAATGAAAGCAGGAACAATGGAGATTTTTAACAGTCAAAGCAAGGAACTGCGTGGCTACTTTTTGGAGGGTAATGCTTGCATAATAGGGAGCCGAAGCACGCGACGTTCTTGAGAGGCGGGCGGCAACCGGAAGTGATCTGCTTTCCCTTTTACCTTGTCTTCAAACAACCACATTTATATTGCTAAGTACCTTTTGTACGTTAGAGATGATTAGTTTCAAAATCTGGAAGACACTGCTGTCCTGGCATGCAAAATGTTTACTTCCGGTTGTCGTCGCGTCTCAAAAGCGTTGCCTAGTAGTGAGCTGGACTCTCACACCTTTCGCTCCGTAAGGAATGATATTGGCGATTTGCAACGAATTGAAGATACCTCGATGACAGTAGTGTAATGAACGAACACTGGTGGACGGACGAAATGAGGTAAAGGAAGACATATTGTTTCCGTGCCCCTACGTAACGTCAAAACTACATTTGTTCCACCTACCCTCCTTCTAAGCCTGTCCCTCTCTTCCCTAAATCCTTGATTTTCGCTCTGTATTTGCTCCAGTTCTGCCTCGGACTTTCTTAATTTTGCTTTCAAGCTATCCCTCTCACTTGTAACTGCTTGTACTTCCTACGGAGATAAAAGAAAATTCAGTTATTACAAACAAGACAACACAAGACAAGGCAAGACAAGAGGGCGACCGAAGTCTACCGCAAAATACGGGAGGGGTGGGCGCTACTCCAATCACGTCAAATGCACAACTTGTCCCCAGTAATACTAGTACTCATTTTATCCACCACGAATGGATGGAGAGCTGAGTGAACTTTGGATAGCACGAGATCAGCTGGGATTCGAAGTCGCGGAGCGCTGAGATGCAGTCCGCAAACGATATACTGCACTACGCGCGCTCCGCGAAACAGACTAAATACTACTAAATACCGCCCTCACAACCAGATAAACTTTCTTCCCAGGATCTGAGAGAGTAAGAAGCTTCAGCCAGGAGGAAAGCAAGACCAACGAGAACTTCGCTCGCAAATGTGACTACTTAGCAATTATTCCATCTTTTTTGCCTTGTACAATATTGGCGATATTGCTACAACATTAGCGAAGTAAGTTGCAACTCAAGAGCAACTGTGATCTATTATGGAGGTCACGAGATCACTTCCCACACTGGTCAAAGTTTTTCTCTTAGCTTGTTTGGGTTTATTTCCATTTCTAAACTAACACTCTGATTGCGTACTGTAGCTCGCGCTGTCGCCAAAAACCTCAGCTTGGTAATAAGGGGAACAAAGGGGACTAATGTTACGCATGCGCATCATCAATGGTAAATTCAATTTTATTTGCATTGTGATTGGTTGAAAACCTTCGAGACAGTCTTAGAACGCGGGAAGAAAAGATGTCGACGCTGTCGCTAGTTGTAGTTTTTATTGCATTCACTTTCAATGCTATCTATGCACTTGTGGTACAAATACCGAAAGAAGATGGACAAAAGCTAGAAAGACCTCGGCAATTCCTTCTACTTGGGAAAGTCCTTTATCTCGGATGAAACGAAACATGCTTAGATCGGCTGTTTTAGAATGCTGCGTTGTGCTCAGACTAGTCAAAGGATTGCGCGATGTTGGAAAATTTTTGCCTTATTTGCAACGCGTATGGTCATGATTGAATGTGCAAATCACAATATTGAATTATGTTACGTATTAAAGCAACTGGAACCGGCATTAAAATTTTCCGCTGTGGTTTCTTCAAGTGGATACCCGCGCTTGAAGTGAATGCAAAACAAATTTGCCAGATTGACGGGATTTGCTTATGGCGCGTCAGTGGTAAATGAGCTGGTAATCCGTTCAAAGGATGTCACAGCTTAAAATTTATCAATGAATGGAGTCAAGGTAAGTAACAGAAAAACATGACAAAAGAATTTCGTTTGTTCTCTCTTTGAAGCGAATACATTCTATCCGGACGAAAGAGTCATTTTGCAAAATGTCAATCGGTTTATAGCTTTTTCTGTTTAAACCGAACTCTGTCATTAAGAGTACAGGACTTTTGTCTCCGACGTTCGTCCACGAAAAACCGTCAACAGGTGATATTTTGTGAGCCAAAGATAAGGTTTGACTAGAGATATTCCCGGTAAAAGTGGCACAGCGAATACTGAACCCCGACGTTTCGACTTCTTCGTTTACCAAAGGGCTTTTCTTTGTCGACAAAACAGTACTTGTTTTTTCCACCATCAAGTGTTATTTTCTCTGGACTAAGACATCAAAAGTCTCTGTATTGTTAATGTGTGATTTTCATACCTTCTGGACATTTTTTTGTCTTTTCTCCTCTTGAAATGTGAACTACAACCGTGTATATTTGACGCGCAACTGAAATTTTCTTACCCCAAATCAGACAATAGCGTCAGTGTTCATGTTACTTTCGGTCAAATCTCAGCAAATATGTCTTCGTCCAGCGATCGCCATTAGTATGGAAAGCACATATTTGTGAAGAATCGAACTGCTTTGAAAGTTTTCCTTCAAAAGTGGCAGGGCGCACGAAAATGCCCTGTGAAAGTAAACCTAATTTCCATCGAAACTTGGCACTTTGTGGTGCGTTGATTCAACTCTGGGTCCTATTATTCAGATGCAATGCATTCTTAAATGCTATGTACTGCAAATAAGACTCTTGCTTGTATTACAATAAATATTAGTCCCAGCTATTAAAAATTATACTT
>NC_090874.1:73377914-73402914 GCF_036669935.1 Montipora foliosa | reverse complement strand
TTGCATTCTTGAAACGACTAGCGGGTTCAAGTTTCAAATAATCAGTTCATTAATGCAATCTTGAGGGGTACGCTTCACTTGGTTTGACTGTAACTTATTTGAATTTTTGACCAACATTTTGGAGAAGGGTCTGTTATTTCGTCTAGTTCACATTGTACAATACGGGCGAGATATCCCGCAACTGGATGGGTACGAACGGTTTTAAAGTAGAGGTAAAGGTAAGGGTCCTTATTTTACGAGGGTAACACGTGACAGTGAACTTGAATTACTGATAAACCTGTGGCCCTCGGTGCGCACCACAATACTTGCGTTTCGAAGAAAAATGTGTTTTCCCCCGATTAGATACATGTAGCTGCCTCGACCGTTCGTTCGCTTCACTTTGGAAAAAACGCGCGTGAAATTATTCCCAAATTTACTCATCACCATTTTAATACTCATGCTAAACTTGAAGTTTTTTGGTGGCGGCGCGGTGGCCGTCCTAGTTGTCATGATTAGCTCACGAAACGACGACGTTTACAGCCCCGACAAAGCCACAAAACAATTCTTATTTAATTGGTTAAAAGAGGAAAAAATATCGTACGACACGAATTTTAGTAAAGTTCCCTCCAGCGCCGGACCAAAACAACAACGTGAAATGGCAAAAATTAAGGGGTGCGACGACAACGCGAGTATACAGCCATTATTACAACTTGAGGTGACTTGTTCATCTTTACTTTAAAACAGTTTGTACTAACCCAGTAACAGAATACTTTGCTGATATTGTACCACAGGAACAACATGAAATAATAGCAAAATACTCGAGAAAGCATAGTTATATTTTGACGTGACGTTTTCGTCGACGAAAACCGTCGTCGTCTTAAACGCAAGGCTTACGTCTGATGTCCCTAAATTTTCTGAAGACTTCTTTCTTGACACCCACTCCTTTAAGCTGGTTTGCTGCAGTTGCCGTTCCACTGCAGAAGAGACCACAAAAAAGTAGCACTTAAAACTATATTCATATATTTTCAAATAGCCAGCCAAGCAGGCAAGGAGTATTACTAACAATCCCGGAATGACTAGGAGCGTAAAACTTCACAGTATTTGACCGAGTTATTTTTAGATTGATTTTCCCGCGAAACCAGACCTTTCTAGCCAATCACAAGTTTTGCACGAGACATTATTACCCATGGGATTCAGAATGGTCACTCGTGCTAGCCAATTCGTTTAAAAGTAGGTTATTCTGTGAAAATGCCGTTACGATGACAAGTGCTCCTGGTTGTGGGCTCTGGCTCCTAACCAACAGACCAAAAAATCTCTGAAGCCATGGAGAACATTAGCCTTGTAATGTAATCTGAGCATGTTGGTGGTAGAGCGATTTTCAACTGAGTGTCGTAAAACCAAAACCAAAGCAATTACTTTGGTCAAACAAAAAGGACGGAAACAATCCAGTAAACCAATCATAACTCGAAGTAACTACACGTCGCCGACACAAAGCGCGGGAAAATGTGCACGCGCGAGCCACGATTGGTTTTTGGTTTTCAATTCTGATTGGTTGAAAAGTGGCGTGAGAACTTTGAGCCAATCACTGAGTGAAGTAATCACAAACCAAAGCAATTCGCTAATTACTTTCGACACTCAATTGAAAACCACTCTATAAACAAGGAATCATTTAATGTTTGAAAGGGGAGGGCGGTTGGGCAAAAGAAATTGCCAACTTGCACTCTCCCCACCCCCTGAAAAATTAATGGCACGTCCCTAACGAGATGACAAGAAAAACCAAGGATGTAATTCATGAATATAATGCCCACTGTGAATGTCGCAACATTGACGCTTATTTCTTCTAAACATGTATGGATGGCACTTTGTTCCTCAAGCAACCCCTCATTTAATATATCAAGCTCTAATTCGGTCACATTTTGACTATGGCAATGTTGTTTGGAGAAACTGTGGGATAACTTTGCAGAATAAGGTTCATAAATTACCACATTGAGCAGCCCGTGTTATGACTTATTCTAACTATGACGCCGATGCTGGTAACTTGTTTGCGTTTCTAGGATGGAAAAATCTATCTTGCCAGTGGCAAATACAAAGACTTTTCAGCGGAAAGTCACAAAATTTTCCACCACTTTGTTTAAAGCTACACTGCAACAAAATTGCCTACTTACACAATTGTCTTTTCTTTTCCAAGTCAAGGCAATGAACTCTCAGCTCTCTGACTTTCGCTTGAAGCTCTTCATGCTCCTTTTCTGCTTTTTCTGGTTCAATTGGTTTTGCAAGCTGCCAAGAGAAATTAAACTTCACATGTAGCAGCAACAATCTTCATCCATTTTAAACTAGGCAAAAAGTACATTGTATTCCAAAAGCATAGAGAATACCAGTAATTATATGGGAAGTGTTATTCTAGCTTGAGGCCCTGAGTGAAGGATCTCACTGATTTTCCATTTTCTCTTTCAGTCGTGAAGTTCTTGCTCATCTTTTTAAATACACATGCCTTACTTTTAGCTGAACGTTTTTTAATTTTTTTAAGTCAATTATATTTTAGGAATTTTTCGAAAAGAAACAGAAAGCCTCGTAAATCAATGTAACCAAGATGACTCTTTAGAATAGCAGACACTAAAATAATAATAATAAAAACTAGACTATTCTGATGACTCGTTTGGATGTTTTGCCATCGGCTGAGGTGCAGGGGACTTGTGGGAGGTAAATGCCATTACTTATTAACTAGTTTGTGGTTCCTAGAGAATTTTAAACCCAAACCAGTAGTTTAGGACACGGCATGCTACCACTGAGCCAAACTCCAAAGTAGAACAAATATGTAAATAAGGAAATCAGGTATCAGGTATGAGGAAGGGGCACTGGTGAGAGTACCCTCAACCCCCCCCCTCCCCCTCCCCCTCTGACTACTGCAACAGGGTATGCATGTTGCCCAGAAAAGTCTTTCCCTTAGAACACTGGTTTTCGCCTCCTCAAAACCACCATTTGCTTTAAAAGTTTATCAGAGTCATACTGTTTGACAGTCACAACAGTCATATAACGACAGAAAACCTAATAATTATTACTTGAATCATCCCCATCATGTTCGGGTTTCAACCACTCAATATGGAAGCTCTCCTTGATTTTGAGTTGACAGAAAGAAGTAGCATTATCAATGAATTTGAAGCAAGAAACATCACAATTATCCCGAACTCAACAAACAAGTTGATCACGTCAGTCTAGCATTACACTTTAAAACTTTTACTGTTGTCAGTTGTGTTTTCAATAATGTTGTTGGTTCGTTTGAATTTTACCTACTTGTAATGAACATTTAATCTACAAAGAATCATTGTACTGATAGTCAGTCAGTCCTTTTTTTTAAGTAAAAGAAAAAAACACCAGCTTCCAAATCCAACAATTCCATTCCCATCAAAGAACCGCAATGAAAAGCAAAAATAAAATCCTTACAGATTGTAAACTATGCAATGGCTTGGTCTCATCTTCTTGGGTATCTGCTTTTTTCTCACTCTGAGGTTTGCTTTCAGCAGTTATTTCCTTCTTTTGTTCTTTCTTGGAGTCACTCTCCTGTCTGTCTATTGCAAATTCCAACCCACCCACCACCTTGGACAACTCATCGTCAGTGTTATCATCATTTGCACCTTCCTCAGAAGCCAGACTGTCAGATTCACTCTGGGAACCTGGACAAACAAGCAACAGGTCAGTATTATTCAATATTCAAGAGGAAAACAGCCAACAACGTTGTAACAGCAAAGCAAGCATTGTTGACTTGTTAAATCATCCTGTACTTAATTAGCCACAGTAATTATTATTTGTAATAATTTCTTACTGACAATGTTACAGTATAGTTACAATAACTGTAGTTATTAAAAACTGAACTACCGATATCAGATATCATTGGCTTGCTGGACACAGGCTATCAGTTCATACACCTGCTGTAACTAATATGGTCAAGGAATGCTTGAGCAATAAAGCAAGCTGAAAACATATTTGCAGCTCTGATAAAAAAACCGACAAAAGCCATTTTGGACTGGAATTGACTGAGGCAGAAATCGATGCTTTAGTCAACAACGTTGTTGATCCTGGAGTTTTTAATAAAACAATAATATTTATTATTCTACTTGGGCTTTCTGGATATAAAATGATTATAACCAACTCCCCTCTATGCACCTCATTGGTTACATTTTATCTATCACTTCATATCCAGCGTGCCCTCGTAGAATAATCGTTAATAATTATTATTTACATTGTAGTCAGTTTTTTCCAATCAAATACACACTTGGGCCTCAAACTAAGCTGGGGAAAAAACAAGAACCCATAACCAAGCAGCACAGCCTTTAAAATAAGGTTAGAAAGATACTTATGTATTTACATCAGGGCTCCACATTAGATTTTAAGGCAGAGTGTCAACGACGTTTTCTCTTTGTGACGGTCGCTTCTTTTCATAAAAAGTCTTCAATTCCACAAAAAGGCACACCATCAAACATGCAATTCTCAAAAATTCTTAGAGTTTACCTCACCGAATACAAAGGAAGAACTTTCTACTCCTATTTGAAGGGCGTTGCATTACCTGTCACCACTTCCTCTTGATGTGAGTCGCATGCAAATTTTCATAGATCACAACCTCGTTCCTGGGGTCTCTCTTCTCTTCCTCCATTGCCATTTTTTCTTCTCAACAACAATGAAGGGAGAGAAGAGAGACCCTGGAAATGAGGTTGGATCTAGATCATTGTTCGGGCATTCCCTTCTACTTCTGCTAAGAGTTAGATACCGTGCATTCGATGCCCGCTTTTAAAACCAGCAGTACAAACGCTGGTGATATTGCTCGAAAAAATGAATTTGAATGAAAGACCAAAAGGCGCGAGTATGAAGTATGTAAAGTTTCTGTTATCAATTCGTGGCTTTTTTCAGATCCAAAAGTTCTTTGTTTCACACAACAATGCAACACAAAGGAAATTTATGGTACTGAATGACAAAGGAAAAATCAGACTAGCATGTAAATGCATTCATACATGTTATGCGCACGAATATATGCGTATGAGCAAATACTGTAAATATACGCATATGTGCATACATTGTATAAAATACGTATGCACAGTTAACGTATATCTGAGCAGTACTGTACATTGACCAACAAATCTATTTTATAAGTTAATTTTTGCCAACTGTCCAAATTTATAATAATGTTATACATGTATCAGATAGTTTTTGCTGAAGCGTTTACTTCAGGTTTGTCCAATTTGAGAAAGATCTGGTACTTTCCATCAACCAATCAAAAGTCAAGATAAATAAAAGAACAGTGTATTGGCCAATTCAAGTTGCAGCTATTAAATTATCACTGCTATCAAACTGCTGTTTTCTCCAATTTCAAGGTTCCCATATACATTGTAATGCTGCTGCATTTGCCATGTTCATCTGTTTTTGGATGCTTATAATTAATAGGTAACAGGCCTACATGCTAGTCCAATTTGGAAATAATTGGATTATAAAATTTCCTGAGACTGCCATATTGGACTAACTTGGCAGTGCTCAGAATTTTTCTCATCCAATTATTTCCAAATTGGACAGCATGTAGTCCTATTACAAATACTAATTGGCTACAGCCATGGCCCATCCTTCCAACTATTTGATAATTATGGCACATGTAGGTAATGTAGAAGTGACATTAACATGTCAGACAGTTTTTACACATTCAGAAAACAGTGTTGTCGCCTAACATTCTCACCAACACTTCAAGCAAATTTGCAATGGTGGAGACAAAATCCAGCTTGGGTACATCATCACAAAATAATCAGTCTTTGGCTTCAGCAAATAGCACAAGGCTTAGCATTAATCCACCATACATGTATCAAGCTTAACCTCATCCAATAAAAATTATTATTGTTAATTGTTCCAACTAACCGTGTTCAGATGTCTGAGATTCTATTTCAATTTCCTCAGACTCGTCAAACTTGTCCACAGATGCCTGGGACAGCTTCTTGTTTAGTTCAGCTATAACACTTTGTAGCTCTGTGATGTGTTGTTCACTCTGCTGAGCTTGTGAACTAAGTCTACCTTCATAATCATGAATCAAATCCTTCCTCTCTTGAGTAGTGTGGTCAAGAGATAACTGCAGCTGATCTCTTTCTTCAGTCAATTGCTGAACTTTGCCCGTTAGTTCCACAATTTCTGTCTTGAGAGAGGCCAGTGCTGCCAAGTGAAGCTAAAGAAAACAAACATAGTTCTAATTATGGAATCATTTACTATGTATCACAAACATAGTTCTAATTATGGAATCATTTACTAAGTATCACATACATGTATAGCGGTTATGTGATTTATCAGCTTATCAGTAGAACACACACAGCTTTAATTCAACGCAAACCATTTCCATTATACCCAGAAACTTAGAAAAACTGTCTTGTGAACCAGAAAATCACTCCCTGATGAGCATTTGGAAATTACAAATGGTACAATATGACAGTGAGAACAAACACAATACATAGTACCTCAGCTTAGATGATCTCTGTCTACAACTAAACTGCAGCCAAATTCACAAATAACAAAAATTCCAACATTAAACAAACAAGCCTTGAATATAGTAAAATGTGCTTTGTTTATAAATCTGTATGCCAAATACTTCACACTACTAAAGAATAAAACAAACTGAAATGCTGTGCAGGTACTTAAAGTTAATTCTAACCACAATGCTTTTAGGAATGCAACTTTTGATAAACCAGCAGTGAAATAACAAAATTTGCAAAATCTAGCAATATATTCTGAGACAAAATCATTGACATTTTAATTCAATATACACCAAAGTCGAAAAGAAGGACTTAACATTTAACTGTAGCTCAAATACATGTAGAAAAAATTGTTGAAGCAGCAGTGTCATAAACAGGCTGCAATTGATTAGATCCAAACGAGTCAGAGATTCTTTTGATTTAGGGTGCAGAACATTTTAAAGGACAGGAAACCACAACATTCTTAGGACACATATAAAAGGATAAAGAACAATAAAATCATGGTATATATTAATTAAAAGCAACTGATATAGAATTTAATAAAAATTAATGAGCATGTTATCACTAAAAACAGATCAGTGTCAAAGATGTGCCCCTTCAGATAACAATGTGATTTATCAGCATTGATAAGTTTACTCAATGATTACATCTTCATGTTGCACTGCAGTTTTTCACACTACATCTTAAAAGTAAACTAAAGTTGTTTATGACAATTATTAAGCAACTCATCAGCATGATATCACAAAATTACCAATCTACATTATCAACTTTTGTTGACCAACAAGACTTTCCATACTATGAGGTCATGGTTAATTAAGAACTGAACAACAAATAATTGTTTCCACTTCATAACGATGGCACATTACTACAATGTATACAAGAGCTAAGCAGTTTATCAACACTCAATTCAAATAGAAATATGGGTACACATAGTTTAACCAAACTCATTTTCATCCCTCAAAATAAGTAGCACAGTGAATGTATGATGTTTCTAACAAAATATTAAAACAGGTTTAGATTTTTTGACTCGTTGTTATATTAATTTTGTAAAGAATCACTATTTAGACTAAATGTTTGAAAATAAAAAATTGGCAAAAAAAATATCTCCAATGTGCATTTTATGAAACAAAATTACTGTTTTGCTCTGAAAGCAATTCAAGTAAAACTGTTATCATGCAAATACCTAACTGATAAGCTCATTTTTAAAGGAAATGTTCACAGGAAAATAATTATTTGATTATAACATAATTAAGTAAAGTACGATCGTCAGGATGAATGTACATGTAGTCCTGAGAAGGACTGTTTGAGATGTCACCTCAAACAGTCCATTCAGTCTAAATAGTGATTTTTTACAAAATTAATATGAGATGACATCTCAAACAGTCCTTCTCAGGACTACACTCACCCAGACGATCATACTTTACTTAATTACGATATGACTCCTAGGTTTAAACCATTTACGCTTTTATTTGATTATAAGCAAAAGATTTGATCCATCATCTTACATGAAAGATCAGAATTATGTAACACTGTAGAAAATCAGCTAAAAATTTAAAACAAACACAAGTTTACCCTTTGTAGCCTGAGAATATATACTTTGACATTGGGTGAAAAACATGTGATGTTGTCGCCGCTTGTAACCTGTGATCTGCATGACTTAGATAATGAATCCAAACAAACTCTATCCAAAGGGTTAGGTGATGAAAAGGTCCTCATAATATTTCTAAAGTCCATGCCACATAAACATACGATCCTCAGTACAATCAATATTTCGGTACAAGCATTCACAAGAAGAATTTAAGTTTGCAATCGAATGAAAGAGTAATAGCTACAACACACGTGCCCAGATCTGTCGCCCAGATCTGTCCATGTCTATTCTGACACTGTGTGTCACACAAGTGAAAGCTAGTTAACTCTTAACAGGGTAACTGTAAAATCAGAGAGTTGCACTATATCAACTGACAAGGAAGAAATAAGCAAAGACTGCGACACATGTACACGTTTCATGCAAACACAGAAACAAACAGTTAATTACAATGTACATGCTGGCATTCAATATATGTCATTCAATTATCATTATTAATTTTAAGAACATATTTGTTTGGGTAAAATGCCAAAACAGAATTTTAAAAAATGTAATAAGATTTCCTCTAAAAGCTATTTTAGTAATGCTTGCCAGTAATCTCAGGATACACAAATATGAAAAAGATGGACGGTAAATATTAATCTACTTGTAAAAAGGAACACAAAGTTGTGGCCATTCTTGTTAGAATAATTGTTTCTCTTTTGATGAATGTTCAGCATAAAGTACTAAGAATAATATTACTGTATGTACACTCATTACATAATCTCAGAGATACAGCAAAAGATAAGGGAAAAAATAAATCTTAACAACTTTAAATGTACTTGGAATTTAACACCCACGGTGTTCCTTTAAACAAGTAAATATCAGTAACAAGGAAAAACTGTAGGAAGCATAAAAAGTGCTATTAATTTAAAGCATCAATATTTCTTGAGAGTATCATGTGGTGTTCAAATCCCCTAACCTTTAAAACTTTAGCTTTGAACTGATACTCCTTTAAATTAATAATGCTGTTTACATATAACATTAAAGACATGAACATTAACTAAAGACTCACATTGGCTGTACTTCTTCTAACACGAACCCACGGCATAAAACATGTACCAGAATGTGGAGAGTGCATGTTTCAGCCATACGATTATTTCAAGGAAAGGAAATGATCCTCTCTCACACAACTAACTGGTAACAGGATTGTCATATCAAGTTTCAATACATCAGGAGTTACCTTTCATGACCCCAGCTTCACCCCTCCTACCCAGGGTGACAGTGCACTGTAATAATGCTGACAGAAACCTTACTGTAAAATACATGAACATCCAGCCAACACAAAACAATTTGACAATGAATTACAAGTAAATGAAAGCACATGTAGTGACAGAAGAGAAAGTCATTTTGAGAAGAAAGTCTTGTTTTATTTTCAAACTCGGAAATAGTATGGTACTCATTACTTTAATTATCATCTGGTTGACTTCATGCTATTCTAGTCAGCAATCTTGAACAACAAATGAACCAAACCCAAAGGAGTATGAACATTTTAAAGAATAATGAGATAATGCAATAATCACCTTTCTGTTGCAAATTTGTCACATTTTGTAATTTCATGGAATTGATAAATTTTCCAAAAAAAATTCACAAAACCACATTATTTACTACATGTAGTACACAGAGAAAAATTAAAATAGATACATGGACATGTTAAGTTCACAGTTCAGTATTATAATAAAATTATTTTGGGCTTTTCTTATCAAACCTAAATAAAAATAATACAACTTTGCGTAGACTACCTTGAGTTTGTTCATGTTTTACTTCGATCCTGGTAACTCCTTTTCCTGACGTACATAAATTCAATATGAATATCCCAGTTATCAAAGCATGACCTATTATTTTCTTCGTAAGTCTCTCATCCACTTGACAATTATCACCAGGGAACAAAAAACAAAACTGACAGACTTTCTTGCAAATAAAAAAGCTGTGACAGCTAATAGATTCCCTCAACATCCACCTATTGTGAGATCAGGATATGAGTCCAGACCAGACATCGGAACACATTGAGTGAAACCAAAACCAATTTAGATGAAGAAAATTTGCATCATCCATCGTCAGAACAAAGGAAGTTTTCTGGTTATTAAAAGCCAAACAATAGAATGAAAATAAAAACTACACGTATGAAACAACATTCAGCTGGCGAGTTCAATAAATTTAAAAAATTCAATTCACATTCAACCACTGGGAAATCATGCTAAGACTAAAAAAGAATCAATAAATAATATTCATTTTCAATTGGCTATTCCTTCATAAACAAAGGAGTATTCCTTTTAATCAAAATTCTTTTTTCAGTTCTGACTAATATAGCTCCCACTGAGGGCTCTGCTCTTCAACTTCATGTATCTCTTTTGATTACTAAATTTTTCAGACAACAAACTTTAGCACCATGTGAAAACAATGCCTTAACCTTACCAACAGAGCTAAAATAATAATAAATACCTGTAAGGCTGTGGTAAGAATAATTTGGGGGTTTGTTCCTACATAGATAAAATTCCATCTTTATTAAAATCGAACATACACTGTACAGTAATAAAAATCATAGCACTTTAACAATAAAAATATGTTTTATGCATTTTCTAAATCCTCATGATTTTGGCATGTAAGAATCACCAAATAGCAAAAAACATTTCTAATCAAGATGTGCTTTGCCAAAAATCACTTCAAGTTTGAAAGCCAGCCATATAATCCTACAAACACTTGTTTTATATCCACCAAAGGTTGACTACACACACGAAATTAATGCATGTAGCCATTTAAGTCTAAACACATGCAATCTTCACAAAAAAAAGTCTGGTTCTCCATTTCTGGATTCATGACGTTCTACAGCTCCTGGGGCAAGGCAAGGAATGTTTTTAAAATCAAACAAAAAAATTAGTAACAGCATTAATATTGAATGTTATAACTTGCCACAGTTCAGTGCAAAAGGTACAAAGCTTTTACTGCCATAAATTTCATAACAATTCAAAAATAATAATAATTCTGTACAATGGTCACTTAAAAACGCTATGCACACAGTACACAGTACTCCTCAGCATGTAAAAAACAAAGGTCACAGGTCACAAGTCATTGTTTTACCAACAGAGAAAGAATCCTAAACATTCATTTAAGCTAACCTTAGGCCAACTTAGACCTAAACAAGAGCGTTTAGGCCTAATGTTTTCATTGGTAAATGGTTAAGGTTGCTTGTGTGACCTGTGTTATGTACCTGCCCTATATTCCTTTCATACTTGTGGAGGAATTCTAACTCAAAGGAACTTTAGCAACTTTAAAATCTACGCTGTCAGACGTATCTATCTTTTGTCATCCTTAGCCTACAGCCTAGAGTAACTCATTGCCAGAACACAAGGATCTCTACAAAGAGGAAAATACCAGAAAACCGATTGATGATTGACTTCAAGTTAGTGTAAATGACTATACTCATTCCTTTAGGTGCCTGCAGCCAGTCCTCTGTTCCTGCAAACTCACTGGGCACCCCAGACACCCATTAACAATTTTGATAATGACATCAACATAATTTTAGGGTGTTAAATAATGAAGTTAAATTCTACAAGGTACTTAAACTGTGTCATCTCCATCTGTCAGTCTCTACCTTTCTGTACAGCTCTTTTAAGAGCCAAAAAACATGTACCAGTACATGTAAAAGCTTGGAGGGCAAATTCAATTGTGAAAAATGCTGATTATGCTCAGTTATTCTGTCCCTGCCTTTAGTTTACGACAACTGGTTATTATAAATGCCTGAAGCAAAACAATTTAACTAGCTACATGTATTAAAGAAGATCTCAAATAAAGAAAACCAAATAAAGAAACCAACCACTGGAAATAGCTTCTACTCATAAAAATTTTTGCTCCATTTTGGTTCAAAAGTTATTAACTCATGCTCCAAGTCGTGTGATATACCCGGATAAGGGTATAATTTTCCTTCACTGAGAACAGAGCACTCACAAGATAGGTGATCTGCTTAACCCTCATTACTCCCAGTCGGAGACTGAATTGCTAACAGTGTGGCTGACGAGATCGGACCATGTATGACTTTGGAGCACAGTACCACAGCCAGTTGCAATAGCCTGGGAGTCGATTTTGCTGAGGGAGGAAAACGGGAGTACCCCGAGAAAAACCCTCTGAGTCGGTTGAGATGGACTGAAACTCAGCCCACATATGATCTTAGGGCCAAGAGTTGAACCCGGATAGAAGAGGTGGAAGGCATGGTTGGGTTGATAACCGTGGCACATTAAGGTGAATACAATCTACAGTACACAAAGTTTTTAGGTATTTCCCAGTGAATGTCACATAAGTTTTGGTGGTAGCTAACTTGGGCATAGGAATTATATCTGAATCAGAAGGCTTGTGCTGGACTCCCACTAGTCACACCTTACCTAAAAGAAACCTTATGGTCTTCGAATGAAAGACATCATTCTGTTAGACATAAAACAAGGAAGAAAATACTTATTGGAAGAAGGGTGGGAAATGATGAAAAGCTGACAGTCTTATAGTTGAAGGCAAAAGAAAACTGTGATCTCAAATAAGAGCTACAGTACAATCTTGGACAAACCAAAATGAAAAATTAGCACCCTCCTCCCTGCAAAAGCAATAATGAATCCACACGCAAGTTGAAGCCAGTCATTTTTTCATCCTTGAAATAAAATTGGGGGAAGGGGTGGTCTTCATTTTCCATTTGAAAGGTCCAAGATTTAAGGTAGAGTAAGCAAAGGTCATTGGCTTTGGACCTCAAAGTAAGAGTAATTGAATTAACTGAGAATAAAACAAGAAAGTGGCTGCATCTAAGCCACTTCAAATGCAAGGAAGTACACACTTGAAAGTCTGAAATGTGAGACAGATTTCTAAAGTTGGGACATACAACTGTATCTCTTGTCCCAGGGACTTCCCTTCAATTTAATCCAAACAGACTCAAATTTCATAATCCGAGTTGTGCTTACTGTCTCTTTTGGAATAACATGTAGGTACACCTTTCAGCATTGCAGAATCTACTTGAAATTCATTATTATTTTGTTCCCAGAAATTAAATAAATAAATTGAAAAAACTGCTGTGGACGTGGATACACAGGGAGCCTTTAGGAAAGGAAAAGGAACTTTATTTGAGTGTCTAGTCATTCTAGCCCTGAAGCACTAATTTGGGACACTGTAAATTGAAATTAATAATTAACACAACTCAAGTCAAATGTTGGTTTTTTGAGGAGAGGGGAAACCGGAGTACCCGGAGAAAACCTCTCGGTGCAGAGTAGAGAACCAACAAACTCAACCCACATATGACGCCAAGTTTGGGAATCGAACTCGGGCCACATTGGTGGGAGGCGAATGCTCTCACCACTGCGCCATCTCTGCACCCCACTAATTTAATTTTCAATAAAAAAACTGACTGATGAGTACATACCAGAGTAACAAAATACAATAATTATTAATACGGTATATGCATAGAGCAACTTTAATTACGGAACAAAATACAATCTAGTAAGCGATTATAACATTCTGTGAACACAAACCTATTGACGGCTTGCCAATTACATGTATGCAAGCAACTGGGTTTTAATAACCTTATAAAGTACTTGCAATTCTCACAATATTTAGATCCAGATTGTCAGCTTTGTCAATTAAAATACTATATCATACTGTTATAATCTAATTTTCAGATCATTATGTGCAATTTTTGGTCTGTTATGTCCACGATTTTGAGGTTAAAATTTGATCAAGTTGTACAAGTATACAGGTGCTTTTGAGAAAAAAGAAACCACATGATCCATTTAAAATACTACCGGTATATCATGCATTTACAGTATTTCCTATATTGGAGCAGGGTTTTTTTTCCTAATTGATCAATGCAAATGAGGATAATAGAACTTTTGCCCTCTTTGCCTTAATATGACATATCAAAGGACTAAACATCTCAGTATTCTTGAAGAGTAAAAAACGGCTAGAATGTAATCAAATAATTATCATGTTCTCCTGTCCTTGTCAAAAATACCAAGACATCTTCAAAAAGCCTTTTATAAAAGGTTACCATGGGGCTCAGAGATACTGAAGCCACACTTTTGATGCTCTTGCAACTTGGAAAAAGAAACTAAATTTGCTATTTCTTAGAACCAAGAAACCAAAATGGCTTAAATAGTTAATTCTAAACAAAAACATTACCATAAACATTGATCAGACATAATTGTTTTGGGTGGTATATCCCAGCAGGCTAAACATTCGTCATTTATCTCAAAGATAGCGGCATTTTTCCGTCATGTCCGCTGAGGTCTTCCCTTGTGGACATCAATCATTCTTTAAGTGTCAACGACTAGATCTACCTCGCAGGTAGAGACCCTACGACCTTCCTGAATAAGTCTGAAAACGATCAGGGCTGGCATTTTGGAAACTCGCGTTGAGTAGGTTATCGTGAACATAAATAAATACACCCCAACATATATGTAAACAATGTACAGATTCCTATTTACAAATGATACCTTTCACACAACCGCACTAAAAAGACAAGAAGTCTATGCTCGGCAACTAACATAATTAAGTTTATAAATAACTTGTGGCTGACGCTGCATAAAATGCCAGATAAAATGAAAAGTGCTTTTTCACGTTAGCGAACTCTAAAAGTAGAATGGCTTCCAGGAGGAAAAGATTAATGCTTCTCGGGAAGTTTCAAAAAGTCTAACGAAAAACTGCTTTCTTCTTGTTTCACAGGAAATCGCGAGACGCTGAGGCCGGAAAAAAAAAACTAACCAATCTTTTAAAAACAGCAATTAGTGGCACGATGGCATTATCTCGCTTTAAAAGATGCAACACCCTCATGCAGATTAACTAATTGTTCGCATTTATAATACGAGGCTCCACTACCCTGAAAAGGTTTATATCGCCATAAATACGGTTTATGAATCAAATGATTGGCGTAACTCGATTTTCTTGGACTGGTCTCGAGCGAGTACATTCGTATAGCGCTACATAAGACAAGGATATCGATTTCATGGCTTGCTCTCTACAAATGTTGATTCACCACATGAAACCCACGGTGGTTTTGCTAATGAAAGAGTTTCCTTGTTTTGTACATTTGTTTAAAAAGCCTTAGACTTAAAAACACTTGATATATGGCCAAATGAGTTTTTATTTGGGTTTTATATCCCAGGGGAACTTTTTTATTTTAGAAGATCGAGTATTCCGGAAACGATAAACGAAGTTTTGCGGCATAGCGCTGCCATGCGATATAAATATTCACGCCACGAAATTAAAATGAATTGTACCAATGCGCTAAAAACACTGAAACAGTTTACTCACCGTATTCGCTAACTCTAAGAAATTGCTTGAGCGCGACTGTCCTTTTGAATTGGCTACAGACATGATTTGTTGAAGAGTGGGATCGACGTTCAAATCCTGCGCGCCGCTGTCGATCTCCCAGCTTTCTTTACCATTCGCCTTCTCGTTCATTTTCGATCCGCTAATTTCCTCCATTGAATTATACGCTACCACTACTGATTTCTCATTCTCCTGTATCATTAAGTCTTTTTCTTGCAAATTTTCGAGGGAAACCATTCCATTCCGGTTTTCGGAACCCAGTTGTTCGATGATCTCTCGCACGGCTTTGTCTTCAAATCCAAGTTGCTTCAGATCAGGACTGCGAAGTCAAAAGACACAACCTTAAAGACATCTTATCCCCCTGTGGGCTACTAAGAGTTTACCAGAAAAAGTGGCAAGGCGATTAACAAAATCGACTTTGACAAGTAAGTTATTATAAAACACAGCATAAGCGAAAGTGTCACGTTAATGCATTGAACCGAAACCCGACCGCAATTGGATAGGTCGGCGGTTGTGATGACTTCAAAAAATGTCCTTAGGACAGGAATTTCAATACTTTACACTCTTGAGACATAACGGCATACCTTTCGAGAAGACCAATGACCCCCTTTCCACCTGTATTTAGAATTTTGCGTATGCTTTCTTCCAAACTTTGATCACTCGAAGTTCGCCGAGAACTTGTCGACGAGACGGAAAGAGAAGGTGCATTTTCGTTGTCGCTCATAATTTATGGTTGAGTTGTTAACGACACCTTTGAAAAACTTTTCACGACCACTATACTAAGCTTAAAAAAGAGGTTTTCACCACTTAGAACACGTTTTAAAATTCAAGGAGCGAGAAATAAACCAAATAGCCCATTTTGAAAATGGTTCAATCAGCAGGATGCCAGAATTTGATTGGTTACCAAGCAGTTTCCTCTCGTTTACTTCCTGGGGTGGGCATAAATTACCCGTTAAATTTCTGGATTGAAACGGGAAATTATGCCCGTATTTCACTCCTTAACAACAAGTGATCCTTTTAAAGGGATCAAATTCTATACTCATTAGTCGGTTGTCGGCGTATAATTCTAGAAATGCGCTATCATACAAGACAAAAATCACCCCCACCCTCCCATATACATGACATCGCGGAACTCAAGGAAACCGCAAAAAATTTCCTTCATTTCATTGTATTGTTTTGCCTAATGTACCAAAAGAGCGCGGGGAACGTTCTAGGGTGTTTTCTTTATCATTGAAATTAAAATAATCTCCATTCGCGACGCCCGTATTTTGCTAGAAAACAAATAAAAGTGTATTTATTTTTCGAAGCGGCCTCTACTATTGATACTATTCCTGATTTTCCATATTGAACGAGTTTATGTCATAATTTCAAATAAGTTGTCCTCTTTAACACAAAGAAAAACATCGGAGTATTAATCTTAATATCCCGTTTGTGAAAACGCTTTTTCAGTCCATGAAGGTGATCATTCAGGTTGCCAATAAGAAAACAACAGAAACTTGTCTTTAAAAATGGGACTTCTTAATCTGCGAAACGTGACTGATTTATTTAGAGTGTTGAATATTCAAGTCAGGATCAAGTCTTAAAAGGTCAATGTGTTTATAAATCCCAGAGTTTGTTTTGTCTTCGTCTTTTCGATTGGTTGCACGCTTGTCTGTGTTATATTTTTTCGTTCGTTAGAGTTCGCCACTTTAAGACAAGCATTGAGGTGTGACAGTTTCGTAGTCGCGTAGTTGCGTAGTGCGAGACTTACGTACCGTCTCCAGTTCCGAAGTCTTGAAAAGATTTTTAAAAAACCACTAAAACCCCAAGATCAATAAGAGAGACTTCACTTTCTAAAAAGACAGGCCTATGCAGGTAAACCGCTAGCAGAGTCTTCGCGATTTTTTTTCTCCCGCGGTTTATAGTTTCGTTATTTCGCACGCGATCGAAAACTAAGCTTAAAAGAGGAACAGTTCCAGCAGAGTGAAGCAGAAACGGTTCATGGTTGCCTTGATCGACTTTCAGGAAGTCAAGATACTTACATAAATAAGCCGGTAAACATAACCAAAAAAATGTTGGGCTTAAAAGCCCTTTACAAGAAAAAAATGTCACTGAGTTTTTAATCTCACTGTAAGGCACGAGTCGACACTACTTTTTCAACTGATTTCCGGCCCTATGTCGAAAAACCAGTGACTAAATGATTGAAAGCAGGAGATAATGAGGAAAGTGAACAATATAAGAAAATGAAATGCCACTATGTAAATCAACTCTACGTGATGTCGCACCTTTGATTAAATATAAAGTGCTAACAATAACTTAATCCTTTTTATCCACGATTATTGAAGTGACCAGGTCAATAAATGCAATGTCTGGTATTTGAAGTGGAATACTCTAAAACCTTGACTTACTTACGAAGTTCTTGACGCTGGCTGACTCAGACATGTGACTCGGACATGCGACTCGGACATGCGGACATGTGCTATTAGTCATTCGGATTCATAGAAACTACACCAGAAACTCGTGGACGCTTTTAGGGAAGAAGGCGATCAAACGTTCACAAAGAGCTTGGTAGTTGTGAATCTAAAGATCAGTGGAAAATAAATTCAGGAACGGCGGAGCGTATTTTGAATTGGGGGACTACCAATCAAGCACCGTAGACGCTAACTCAGCTCTCTCAATGAGATATCAACGTGGATCAACCGTAAAATGACATATGTTTCATTTCTTATTTTTTGCCTGACACGGGTGAGGGGGAAGGCTCTAAAGCCCCCACCCACCCACCCCCAGGCTCCGCCGTCCGAGAAAATTCCAATCGAATATGCCTTTTTTTTGTTCAAGGTTGCATTTATCAAGGTCTTATGAATCACAGACGATGTTCCTGCACATTGCCTGATTTCAAGCCGAGGGGGACAAGGTACGACTCTGCAAATAATGGCATTAGCAACTATTGATCCACATAGTCAGAAAGTGCACACCAAGCTTTACAAAATCCCCAAGTTTGGTGTTAATAGACCCAATATTAAGCGAGATACAGCCGTTTAAAAACGTCAAAATTTACAAGGAAATGCGTGGCCATCCGGATGACCACACATCAAAATTAGCCTGATTAACACCAAACTTTCTCGGTTTGCTCTTTCTAACTACGTGGATCAATAGTAGCTAATCCCATAATTTACATATTGGTACCTAGTCCCCTTCTGCTTGAAATCAGGCAATGACAGGGCAAGTTTCGTGCAAGTTCTCATTTCATTAATCGCTAACCATAGTTAGTAGGGGGGGGGGGGGGGGGGTTGAGTGCCAAACGCAAGTCTTTTATCTGCATAGCGGATTGGAAAATTCAAAATAACGACCACTGTAAAACAGTGAGCGAATGTGACAATGATCTACACATATTAAATGAAAGGTTATACAATTGAACCCACTGGGAACTCGGAAAAATCCGAGCCCCAAATGGGATTCGAACCCACGACCCTCCGTGATCTAGTACAGATGCTCTAACACTGAGCTACTGGAGACTCTATGGACGGTGAGCAAGGGTGAAATCACGGATCGTCGTGGGTTAGAATCGAATCTGGGGCTCGGATTTTTCCGTCCGAGTTCCCAGTGAATTCAATTGAAAAACTTTTCATTTAACCACTGTAAAACAGTACGTGACAATTCACTCCTGCCCCCATTGTCATTCAAAGTCGTGTACGGGAGCTTTATAATCCTTGACACTGTTCGCAGTTTCCGCCTCGAACCTTTCTGTACTTGTAACTTGTTTAAAGCTCAGCATCATTTACTGTAATCTAACAACTCCTTAGGGAGAGACTCCAGGAGGGGAATTTACAGTGATATGAGCCACCTCTTCTGTGAAATAATACAACTTTAAAATATCGGCAATATCAATTTCAAAGTTTCTTCAAAACAATTGTCTGTTTGACAACTCCCTGATGAAAGGACTATGTCCAATTTTAGCCTGACACATTTCGGTTTCAAAGAGTAGAATTTGTGCCAAGTAAATAGCTTTGCACGCAATCATGTAGTAAGAGAAGACTTCGTTTTCAGAAATTGAGGCGCAGAAGATTTCAGATCTTTGAAGATAGATAATGGGCTTTACTTGTATATGAACTTCGTAAACAATTTATCAATTTGATAAAAGGAAAAAACCTTATTCATCATTAGTTCCAGGAGAATAAACTTACCAACAAGTTTATAGGCGGTAAACAAACGGACAATACCACAAAGGCGGAAAAGGGAACAGAGAGAATGCAATCCAAACAAACAAAGAAAAATACCTTTGGTGCTTTCGTGGCCTTTTCCCCGATGTACATGAAAAGAATGTCTTAAGTCTGGCACCCACTCTCGAGCCCATTTTTCTTGGCTTCAATCTACAGTACATTTATCTGACAGAAGTTTCGCAGAGCAATCATAATGTGATAACATGGCATCACACGAAGCCAGGCGGGTCGACCACTTCTCCCGTCTTTGGCCAATCTTGGCCATGCAATGCAGTCGGATATACTGTATTGGGCTGTAATCGTGTCGAAAACTGGGTGTATAATAGCTCGCGCGTCAACGGTACGTGTAATATCAAACATGTAAACAGCTAATGCCTCATAATCGAGGGCTCCAAACGGACTGAACGACTGATACTTCTCACTCAAATGGGCTAAGCGGATAACTACAGCCAAAGAAGAAAATTGGATTTTTGGCCTGTGTGTCCGCGTTTCCTGCTTAATGCTTTCCTGAAGACATAAAGGAAGAATTGAGGAACGAGATGGGACACAGATAGCGCTTTTTATAGGAGTCCGAAAGTGCATAATACTTTCGTGCTATGATTTATCACTATGCTGTAAACATAGACATAAAAACTGTCTCTAGCATTGACGGTAAGCTTTCAGATGAAAAAAAAAACTTACGTCGGGCTCGAAAATGATAAGAATTTACCTTTTTGCGCTTTTCAAGAGGATTATAAAATAATACGCTCAAGGGAACTTGATCAGTTTGAAATATTTCCCACAAATGCTTTGAGTCGGTGGCTACAATCGCTCATTCTGTGCCAATATATCTGCGCTCCAAAGTGAAGCCTGATTCGTCCAGACCTGTTCGGGGCTTGATTAGGAGTCTAGTGAATACCTGAAAAGGGACAGGCCGCCACGGCACATGGTGATTCGAAAAAAGATTTGACTTGTTGGATCTTATTCTGTTTCGTTTTTTTTTTTGTAATCTTTCGCGTCAAAATAAAAAAGGTGTTACCAAAACATTACTCAGTTCTCAGTACCAATTCACATCGCAAGACAAAAATCAAATTAAGTACTGACCTAGTTATGATTCAGAAGAAAAGCATGAAATAATTGAAATTAGCTTACAGTTAATCCATACAAAAGCTCAAAAAGCTGAGATTACTTCTGCCAAGACCAATTAAAAAAATATGCAACGCAATTTTGGGCTTGAGATAGAAATTAGTACAGTAGAACGTTTGAAAAAATGGTGATAATAACAAGGTGATATATATAGCGCTTGTGCTTTCAGTAATATGGCAATGTCTGTATTCATCTAAGTACAGGCGAAGCGTATCCGGTCACATGGGACTCAGCATCTTGAGTCAAAACCTCTGCCACGTGCACTGCATATTTATCATTACATTGAAAATAGGCCTTTTTCGATATATTAAAATTCAGCTTGATAGCGAGTCAGTGAGGACAAAGACAAAGGAAAGTGGATGATATGTAAATATTTTTCACATTAATTCCCACGTGTTTTTATTGTCTTTGTCCTCACTGCCTCACTTTCAAGCTGAATATTTAATATATCGAAAATGGCCTATTGAAAACGCCCTGGAACAGTGCAAAAGAACCGGTAAGCTGAGGAGGAAAAAGGAAACAAAAAGAAGAAAACAACATCTGACGTTGCACCGTTCCGTGGAGCAAGTTGTTTTCACTTCACTCAGTCTTCTCCACCGATTGCGTTTAAGTGATTTTCACACTTCTCTCCGGATCCGCAGGGAGAGAATGTGCAATGGGATGAGCAATAGAACGACAGAGAGAATCAAATGTATAATGAAGATAAATAAAGAACTCAGTAGTTTAACATAAGAGATTCAAAAGCGATTACCAAGCAATGCATTCAAGCGATCTTATCCGGTATTTCTGACGTACAACTTCGCGGTAAGTAACGCATTTGCTAATTGGAGTTTTGATGGAAGCTTAATAATTCCGTTATTGCCACGGAATACTAACGAATAAAAGGTGATGAATTTACTTACCAAACAGAGATATATTTAGTACTGCAAACAATTTTTGTATAACCAGAAACCCATAAGGGTTGAAACGAGTAACGCGCGTTCACAGCTTCCGAATATTCAGTGCGAACTGATTGGTTGAATGTTTCAGTGCTCAGTACCATATTTGGAAACCCCTCGCTCTTGTTCTTCCAAATATGGTACTTAACAAATTGAATATTCAGAAGCTTGTTTCGCAGCACACAAGGGGCCGTTACACGTTTCAACCCTTATGGGTTTCTGGTTATACGGTATACGAGCTGATATCCGCACTCGAGTGAACCAATCAGAAAGCTTCAATCTTGGACATTTCAAATGGAAAGTGAAGACCACCCCTCCCCCCAATTTCAATGATGAGAAAATGGCGGGGTTCAACTTGCACGCGGATTCATCATTAGGGACTTTGAGATCTACGACGGCGACGTCACCTCAAAATATAATTTTGCACTATCGTAAGTTTCTCGCGGTGAGGCCATCTCGTTAGCGTCGTACAGTGTGGGCGAAATATCCTAAAGATAAATTGGAACGAGCGGTTTCAGAGTAAAACTAGAAACTGAAAGATTCACAATTGTACGCCGGCGCTGTCTTCAAAACCTCAATTTTGGCAGAAGCCTAAGAGTAGGTAGGAGCAAACAACTGCCCTATATCCTCGTCATGGTGTCTTTACAGACCGATCTATTTTTAGATTGAATTTCCCGCGAATGAGACTCCCGTGGGAGCCCGATGACCAATCACAAGAAACTATGGCGCAGTGGTGAGAGCACTCGCCTCCCCACAATGTGGGTTGAGTTTGTTGGTTCTCTTCTCTGCACCGAGAGGTTTTTCTCCGGGTACTCCGGTTTTCCCGCCCTCTCCTCAAAAACCAACATTTGATTAGTATTAATTGTTGATTTCAGTTTACAGTGTCTCCAATTAGTTCTTCAGCGCTAGAATACTGGACAATTAAATAAAGTTTCTTTCGTTTCCATTCCCTCGGGTCCCAAGTAACCTTTCTCGAGGATACTAGTACGTAAACAAGCAAAATGGCGGGTGAAGGACGCATTTTGGCGGTTGATGCTCTTTTACTCTTACTAGCATCTCTTGCTTCAACTTTTCAGTGCTGTGGCTTCTTATTATCATTTTTCATGCTGCAACACCTCCGCCAAAGGTAGTAGTATATCGTGACACGATCCGACCCCCGGTTGGCGGGTTACCCCGGGGACCTTCAAGCGTTTCCACTGCAAAATGAGACCCCAGATGGGCGGGTTACCCAGTCTGCCAGACCGGGACCCGCCTCAGCGGGTTGCCTTACCTATCATGTAAATGCGACGCTGAAAAAACATGAGTTTGTATGAACAGGCCGGTTACCCCACCTCCTAGTTTTGGGAAAGTCGTAGACATACCGTCAACCAGAAGGGCATATATTTGGGGGGTGAAATCCATTTTACTCACAGGGTAAAGTTAACCGAGACCTCGTCAAAGCCACGTAACAGGCCAAGAGAAGTTCGCTCTTAGGTGCATTCTCGTCAACATGACCTAGCATCTTCTGTCGGTGCCTGTGCAAGAAAGAACAGCTTAGGGGTCGAAAATGGTGTGATGTTTTTTTTGTGGTTATTCACAACTACAAAATCAATTTCGTAAGAAAATGAGCCCGTGTCTTCAACCGTACAATATTTTTTTGGAGAAGACTTTGACAGAGACAGCCTCAATTGATGAGTGTTTCCCGTAGGTGTCTGATTTCATTCATGCGATCGATAGCCTACATAATCCTATTACGTGACGGCATGTAGGCAAATGTGAGAGCGCTCGGGTACCGTTCAAATATTAGAACAAAGAGATCAAGAGTGTTGAAAAAACTTGACGTTTAATAACGGCTTTAACTTTATTCATTTAATAGTTCATTTATGTAATTACAATACAAAACTATTATCGCGATAGATAGAAGCGAAGATCTAAGTTTTAAATACTATACTGACATCGGAATTTCCTTCCCCTTATTCGATAACTGAGACCGTGAATATGTCACGTGAATATGTCAACGACTATTTTGCGCATGCGTTTTTTATGTCTACGTAAGATTATGGCAAAATAGTCATGGCGGTTAAACTCAGGTCACTTCCAAGGCGACCATTTTGAAATAAGGTATCCGAGACATCTGACACTACTTTTACATCACTATACTTTAAAAGCACACCGGAAAAGTTGGGGTTTTGACGAATACAAGTCCGGAGTTTCTCATGCTTCCTCCTTGCTCTTTCGACCGCTATGATTCTAACTTCGATGTTATTAAATTAAATGCTGTATGGGAGCAAGTAAAAAGTACAAAGAAATAATACCTACAAGGATACTTTTCCAAAGGGAAGACGTTTCAAGAGGGGCGGAACTCTAGGACCGACCACCGACTTAATGATATGACTTGCATAGCTGCAATCTAAGAATACATTGTAGTCTTACCCAAAAAAAGGCGTGCAAGTGTGAACGCGATCTAAACAACATGATCTACTATTTCCCTTCAGAGTTTAAGTAACTACTGAAACAGCAGAACCGAACCAATCCGTTACAATGTCTTCGTATTTCTTCAGCCACTCAATGTTTGCCTGCGTCTTTTCGATTGCCTGGTTTCGCGCATTCTCGCTTGTTCCGGCGTCAGTACGGTTGAAAAATGACTTCATCTGCAAAAAGGTAGACAGTATTTCACACGTCTATTCAAATTGTTCTATTGTTTGGAGTTACCAAGATTTCAACAAATGTATGCAAAATACGTTACTAAAAAGTAATTTTACCTGGACTCGGCCACAGACGCAGCACCACAGACACTTAACAAACAGGATCTCTAACCATCAAATGTCCCAAACTGGAAATATCTGGCCCTAGCCCCTTCCCCTCCCTCTTAGGTTTGATTGGTAACGCAGCCTCAAACATAAGATGGTCTCTTGAGCAGATAATGCATGTAACAACTCCTATTTGCTAGAAGGAACGAAGTAAAATTTGCCCGAAATTTTGTGTGGCAAACTTAAAACTTAAAAAGTTGAGGCTCCACCTTCTATGTGGCAAAATAAATATTCAGAAAGGAGAAGTGATCCTCGCAGTGACTTATCAGGACAGTTAAAGCAATTGTCTCTCAGGCCCCGTCCACACCTATCTGGATATTCCTCTATGAATCCGGAAACGTGTGGACGCTAAATCCGGAATTTTTTTTATCCGGATGACGTAACAAGATCGAGCCCAGTTCCCTTACAAAAACCTTAAATAAGAATGACCACAACCAGGTTTTCGGAGCCCGCGAGACTGAGCACCCCCAGCAAACCATTGTTTTAACGAAACCGCTGATCAGCAACCTGGTTCTGGTCATTGCTGTCTAAGGTCTTCCAGTTCCTTGCCGTGAAA
>NC_090874.1:73340414-73375414 GCF_036669935.1 Montipora foliosa | reverse complement strand
CTTTGATTTGAACAAAACAGATGCTAATTATTCCCTGAACATCGACTCTGTTCTTTTGTTGCTGCACAATTCGATACTAGCCTATTTAAAAAGCTCAAAGTGACCTCGATCAATATGAAGTGAGTTTGACCAACACAGTTCCTAGGGTTATCTATACAAGTGTGATTTTGAGGGCTATCTTTATTTTCATATAATCCATCTATGTGTTGGCCTTAGGAACGGAAAGGGGTCCATACCAGAACCGCAAAAAACTCTGGCCTTGTTGAGAATCGAACCCACGAGCAGCGAATTAGATCTCGGTTACTCTACCAACTAAGCTGACAAGGACAGTCGGAGGAAGTCTTGGGTATTTGAGATATCATTTCGCGGCAATGAACATGTAAAAGAACCGTGAAGAGGTAGGTTTATTCGTTGGCCGTGTAGTTACACTTATATTTCAACAGATACATTTATTGAATAATAAATATCAGTCCTATCTTTATTCAAATGTGACCCATATGAGCGTCAGCCACAGAAGGCGTTAGAGATCTCTGTTGAATCTGACAGCTTCAATGCCAACGTTTCAATTAACACTGACGAAGCCACACAAGGGAATCAGGTACTAAACGTGAAGGGAGCTCTCTGGTGACTGGATCTTTCGCTGCATATATTGTTGACAGGTCTTCTTACATTTCAAAACACTTATAAAGCTCTGAAACTTGTAGTATATCCTGCTGTACAGATTGCTTTGAAATTATAGCGTTTGCCTCCACAAATTTCAGCTAAAGGCTAAGGAAGCTTTGTACAAAAACTGAAAACAACTTAACCACGTCAACCTGAAACTTACGTTTACGGCTTTGTCTCTATGAACTAACATGCCTGTTTTCCAGGTTGTTATAAATTGAGACAGCTATTTTGTAATTGAAGATGTGATACACATGACATAAAAAGTTTCGCAATCTTTATATCATTCCACGGCTCATGTATACTGTTATAGAGTTCATTTTCATATTTATCATAAAACATTTACTTACATTTCAAACAGAGCCTTCCAGTTATTCTGGACAAAAATCCAAGCCAGGTATTTTCCAATTGGATTCGACGCAACATATAAGATTACGCTAACAGCATCCTGGGAACGAATCTTGGATGAGTCGAGGGAATACTCCAAATACCTGGCAAAAATGGTAGATCAATAGAGTTATTACATGCCGCTGGATTGAAAAGGAAAGTCAGCCAGGTAAAATATAAGAGTGATCCCCTTTCTTCTTTGTCCTTTCTTATTCGATAATGAATCGGAAAAAGTCCGAGTGTTCCTTTGCTGGAACCGAACCCACGGCCTTCTTCGGATGCTCTACCGCTGAGATCGAGAGGCGCGGTGGCCTCATGGTTAGTGTGCTCGACTCCGGGTCGAGTGGTCCGGGTTCGGGTCCTGGCTGGGGACATTGTGTTGTGTTCTTGGGCAAGACACTTTACTCTCACGGTGCCTCTCTCCACCCAGGTGTATAAATGGGTACCGGCGAAATGCTGGGGGTAACCCTGCCATGGACTAGCATCCCATCCAGGGGGGAATAGAAATACTCCAGTCGCTTCATGCTACAGTAACCGGAGATAAGCGCCGGCCTGATGGGCCTTCTAGGCTCGTAGCGGACTTTACCTTTACCTTACGGCTGAGCTCGACGATTCTCGTAGGAGCAAAGCAATTAAACATAGTTCAGTTGACAATTGTTCCGCTATGCTGGAACGGCTCAAATTGCCGAAATGGTGGATTCTCGCTATATTGTTAAAAAGTGTCAAATGTTAACCCCCGTCAATGAAAAGAAGAGATTATTTTTCCGATGGTGACTCTGGGATACTCGGAAAAATCCGAGTGCTTATGTCGAAAAATCACCGAAAAACAGTTGCTTGAAACGACATGGCCCAGCGGTGAGGGCATTAGCTTTGCATGCGGATGCAACGAAAACTTAGACCATTTAAAGATGTGCACAGCTGTGAAAGTGATACCGTGATTAAATTGAAGGTAGTGGTAGTGGTAGTAGGGGTAGTGTAGTTGTATTGGTATTAGGTATTGGTAGTGGTGGTAGTAGTGGTAGTGAAAGTGGGAGTGGTAGCGGTAGTGGTAGTAGTAGTGGTATTGGTATTGGTAGCGGAATTGGTAGTTTTAGCGGCAGTAGTGGCAGTGGTAGTGGGTAGTGGGTGGTGGTAGTGGTACTGGTAGTGGCAGTAGTAGTGGCAGTGGGTAGTGGTAGTGGCAGTAGTAGTGGTAGTGGGTAGTGGTAGTGGGTAGTGGTAGAGGTAGTGGTAGTAGTAGTAGTAGTAGTAGTAGTAGTAGTAGTGGAGGTGGTGGTTTTAAAGGTATTGTTAGTGGTAATGGTACTGGTAGTGGTATTGGTAGTAGTATAATAACTCATTGGTTTTGCTAGTGTTCATCCGCTGGATAGTGATTTATCCAATGGATAGTGTTCACCACTTTTTGAAGCGAGGGCAGGGCCCAGTTGTTTAAACGATGGATAGCGCTATCCACCGGATAAATCACTATCCATTGGATAGCGTAATTGGTTTCGCTCTTACTTACACACTGGATAGTGATTTATCCGGCGGATAGCGCTATCCATCGTTTGAACAACCGACGCCAGGAGCTAGTTGCTTGAAGCTTGGTTAGGGCTAAGCGTTGGTTAAGAGGTATCAGAACCTAGGTTTCCATCGTATTCAATGCTGGTTAGCACTAACCATGCTTCAAGCAACCCAGGCCAGGTCTTAAAAGAATGAACACCCTAAGAAAAGCAATATTTACCAGTTTAGACCAGTTATTAACACGCTATGAATTATCTGTCCAACTTGAGTATCAGCGCACGGATTGTTGTGAAAACAAACACTCTATCAGTCTCAGTTCTCCAAAAAAATTTGTTGCGATGCGCTGGTCATGCAAACAATTTCAGAAATTGCCGCTTAAGCCTTCAAAATCGGGTCACAGTATGAGTTATCGAAAACACATTCGACTCACGCAACGATACTGCAACATCAAAAAGTTCAGCCATAAAATGGGCCCTTTACTTCTTAATACGCCATGACAGTATCTGGCCCACAAGTCGAACAGACCAACCGTAGCGAGAGCCCTCAATTAGGGACCTTAAAATCTACGACGTGGACGAAAACTCCACCTCAAAATACAACTTTTCCCTGTCATAGATCTTACGCGATTATTCCACCCCTTTCACGTTCTGAAATGTGGGCGAAGTATCCTAAAAATTAATTGGTAAGAGCGGTTTCAGAGTGAAAATAGAGAATAAAAGATTCTCTGTTGCATGTTCACGTTATCGTCAAAACTTCAAATTTGGTGATTTCACGTCTTGGTTATGCAGAGGACTGCAAACATGTTTGCTTAAATTATATATGTTCCTTTAATCAATGATATCATTGCCGGTTTTGTGGAGTTGTTGTTGCCGTCGCCATCATAGTTTCTTAAGCTCCCTAGGGAGCTTAAGCACGCGCGTTTTTGAGACGCGGACGGCAACCGGAAGAGACCAATTTGCGTGCCAGGACAGTTGTGTCTCCCAGATTTTTATACTAATCATCTCTAATGGAGAAAAGAAACTTGGCAATGAAATGTGGTTGTGTGAAGACAAGTTAAAAGGGAAAACAGCTCACTCCCGATTGCCGTCCGCGTCTCAAAAATGCGCGTGCTTAAGCTCCCTAATTTTAAGAAATGACGAAGGCAACGCCAACGCCACAAAACAAGAATAGGGCCGTTTATACGAGAGAAAATAAGCCGCGGCTAACTCTGGCCGCGGCTTACGTAAGCCGCGAACACCCCGTATAAATGGTACAAAATTTACGTTCACGGCTTTCTCAAGCCGTGGCTTATCCTGGCCGGGGAGTTAATACTCGTATAAATAGTTCCTTTCACGGCTTAAGTAAGCCGCGGCCAGAGTTAGCCGCGGCTTATTTTCTCTCGTATAAACGGCCCTAATATCATTGGTTAAAAGAGGAAAATGATCATGCTGCACGTGCGGCATTCAGCAAATGTTTTTGCGGTACTCTGCGTAAGAACGACGTGAAATCTCTAAACTTGAGGTTTTAACGACAACAGGGAATTTAAGAAACGACGACGGCTACGGCTACGATTACGACAACGCCACAAAAGAATAATATCATTGGTTAGAAGAGCATAAATATAAAGCGTGCTGCACGTGCGGTCTTCTGCATAACGACTGCGTAAAATCACCAAATTTGACGTTTTGACGACAACGTAAGCATGCAACAGAACATCTTTCATTCCCTCTTTTCACTCTGAAACCGCTCGTACCAATTTATTTTTATGATAATTCGCCCATATTGTAGGACGTGAACGAGGTCTTGCAGGGATGGCGCAGTGTTGAGAGCACTCGCCTCCCCAGCGCTAGAAGATTAGCCACTTAAATAAAGTTCCTTTCCTTTCCTTTTCTTTTACTGATTAATGGCGAAAGACTTATGATAGAGCCAAGTCATATTTTGAGGTGACGTTTTCGTCGACCGGCGCCGTCGTAGATCCCTAACATGACCACACAAAAGCGAACCTTTCATACTCTACTTTTATCCTGAAACCGCTCGTACCCAGTTTATTTTAGGAAACTTCGCCCAGGCACATTGTATCACGTGAACGAGGCGGACTAATCGCGAAAGACTTACGATTGGGCAAAGTTATATTTTGAAGAGACGTTTTCGTCGACGTCAAGGTCGTTAATCTTTTAAGTGGCTATTAATGGCCCATTGCGCATGTATTCCTTACGTGTTTAGGATCCAAGTCTGCGTTGATCCAGCCAGCGCAGACATCATTTTGCTCTTTTCAGAAGCGTCAGTTGTATTAAGGAACTTGTTGAATAACCATTGCCACTCGTCCAAACCAGTGTTGGCAATTCCATAGTAGTAAACCAGCGAACGCAAGTCTACATCTATTTCTGACCTATCAAAGATCCAATTCAATTACCGTAACTGTTAAGTTGGTATCCTCGTAATATTAGAAAAGCGCATTCAAAATGTTCCATATCAGAGAGTTACCATAATAGCCATAGCCACTTACGAGCCATTTATTCATAAACAACCTCAGTTCTCAGTTAAGTCTAGAATATTAATTATACTCATGAAAGAGAGAAGCTATCCTAGCACTTATCTCGACAATTTATGCAACTGTCTCTTAGGGCAGCTGAAATATTCAGGCGTTTTCAACGCGACTCGAACCCGTAAACTCTGCGATGCTAGTGAAATCATTCTCTCCCAACTGAGCTATGAAGCCACCCAACTGGGAGCAAATCAATTTGTTGGGCTCATGTCTTCCCGTGATTTGATTCGATTAATGAAATAAACATGTACTTATTGGCTGAGCGGCAGGACCGGACTGGAAAATATTTGGCCCGAAGTCAAGGCTTACGGACCGAGGCTGAGCGCAGCGACAGCGAAGTCCGTGCTCCATGACCTCGGGCCAAATATTTTCCTGTCCGCTGGCGTAAAAGCTCAGTTGTGAAGCCACAGTCGAGAGAATTTATCAAAGACAGTAAACTGTACAATCGAAGCTGCTACCCTCATAAATTGCTGTGCAACCGGTAACAGAAGTTGCATGGTCGAAAATAAACGGTGGAGTGCTAAAATCTTCATAATTTTGAGAATAACTATGAAAGTGACACTTTTACCTTATTCCGCTTTTCCACTCCTTAAACATCTGAGTTGCATTTGCCAACGCGTCTGGATCACCCGATCGACAAGCGGCACTCAAAATTGAACTTCGGAGGTATCTAATGGGACAAACAAGTTCAGACTAAAAATCCACGACAACACAATGTAGCATAGAATCTCAAAAAAAGTAATCATAGATAGCACCTTGTTTCAAAATCGCCCTATATTAAGACAATCAAGAAACATTTCCTTACGAAGCGAGAGTTGAAGAGAACACGCAGAAGAGTTTCCGCAGCTCCATCTTCCACTGAGCGTTCTTCCCGTCTTTCACGGTGGTAATTCGACCTTTATCAACTCGTACGACAAAACCAAATTTTCATGTTTCACTCTCCCACCGACGCAGCACCACAGTTTCTTTAGAAACTAGAAATTTGTAGAAATATCTTGACCTTACACAATGCGTATACTCACTTGTTGATGTGCGAGTCATTCTTGTCGTTCTTCCATCCCAGCTTATCTGCAAGTCCCTTTACTTTGCTTTTAACAAATTTCTGTTGACACATTCACAAAGAGTTCCTGATTAGTACACGAGACCTACACATGTACTCACACAACGTGCCTCACTGACCGCGCCCCCTAGCGGCTTTTCAGGGCAAATAAGCGGCCGAAAACATAATTTGCATCCATAAGGCGCCTCTGGCAGTCGCTATACGGTCCGTGTCTGATGTCGGAGCACAGCACCACGGCCAGATGTAATTAGTTGTGAGTCGATTTTGATGGAGAGGAAAACCGGAGTCCACGGAGATTAACCTGCGATCGGGCGTTCTTCGCGAAAAGAACTTATCACGTCCTGTCTTAAGAAAAGAACGCCTGATCGCAGGTTAGGTTGAGATCGACTATGCTCATCCCACATACAATCGTACAGGTGAGAGGCACCACTAGTGACGCCCAATGATACAATAACAAGGGGAAAATGGTCAAAGCGACACCAAGTACAAACTGTTCAAGTTATGTCTGGGTTATTACGAAATTTGAAATGAAGAAACCCTAAATGAAAGAAATATATATGAATTTCGAAAAAATGATTGATATTTTATTATGATTCTTTCCGCAGTTCAAATACGTCTTTTATGTTAAGTCTGTTTATTTCCTCATCCTCTACGGGCTTCATATGAACTCACAAAAATGGCTATCTCCCAGTTGGCTAGGCTCGATTACCAGCCGCTGTTCGGGAACTGGAGCTTGCGCTCCACTCTTCTCGGGGAGGAACGAAGACCGGACCCGAGTGATTCCCGAGTGATTCCCGAGTGAGGGGCGGAAATCGAGCCTACCATGCAGTTGGCTTGATAACTCAATTGATAGAGCACTGCGTGGTCATGGGTCCAAATCTCGTTCAAGCTTGCATTTTTGTGGCTATCCTTTAGTCACCGCATAAATAACATTACGGATTGGCCAGGAACTATCAGGGGGAAGAGGGTGGAAATCAAGGGAGGGTCACAGTTTTTTGATCCCTTCAAAAGGGAGGACCATAAAAAAAATAGACAGTAAAAGAGGGAGCGTCACAAGAAATTAACCCATTGTGATCATAAAGGGATGCTTTATATTATAACACGTATAGTGTTACAAACCATGTATAAAAATCATTCCATACAGAGTATTTCCTGTCATACAAACAAGACAATTTGTAAATTTCCACTTCCCCCCTGCCCCCCCCGGCTTATTTCTGACAAGGCCTTTAAATCCTCGAATCTAGTAAACTAATAGCGTGCTCGTAACCGATCCAGATTTTTGCGATACGGACCACAGTCTGAAAATTTCCCGCGCTACTTGAAGACTGTTTACAAACAACGGCAACAGTTACTCATGAACAACTTCCCGAAATGACAAACACGTAAAAGGAAAATATAACTCTGTAGTAAAGGGATTCAGACGAGAGCGTACACAGTGAAAGTGAATTTTACTTTGCAGAAAAAGAACCTCCAACAAAACGTGAACTTTCAAATAAACGACGGCTTTCAAGTAAACAGAAAAAAATAAACAAATTATTTACTAGTCTTGGTCGGTCCGTATGGGAAAAAACCGTGCTCTTGGTCTTGCCAAGTAGGGCCGGTGCAGACATAACTGCGATGATCTCAAAGTCTTAACACGAAATCTGCAGCTGCATACAAAACAGCTCATTAGGTATTTAGGGTTTTTCAGTGAAATACTCTTCGCCATGACCTCCTATATAACAAAATTAAATGAACAAGTACAAATGCTAACCTGATAGTAACCATTTCCTCGTCTATCACCCAAGATGCCATCAAAAAAACTGAGACTATTCAATGCTGTCTTCCATGGAACATAATCGGTTTCTTTTTCAAGATACTGCAGGGTACCCAAGGCAATTGAGTATTTCAGGTAACCAGCCCTGGTAAATTAAGACGACAATTAGCTTCGAGAATGCCTCGGGTTAGCCTACAGAGCTGGCGTATTTAGTCGAGGAAGCGATGTATAGTCGGCTATGCCCATCAACGTATATTTTTTTGTGACCACTTTTTGGATGTAGCTTAGTAACTGGATGTCACTGGTATAAATTGGGCAGCTGATCAACAATATAATAATGGAGACCAACGAAGGTTTGCATTTTGCCCGTCAAATAAGCCTTAGCAAGGCAATTTTATACAAAAGGAAAACGACAGTTTCTGTCGAAATTGATGGCAAAAAATCTTGTGTGCTTTATGATCAATAAATAAAATACAATTAATGTTTCCAGCAATCAAAGGCAAGCTTCATCAGGCACTCCTTCATCCACACGAAAACCGCTGCCGAGTATGGGAACCAAACCCGGGCCAAATTGGTGGGAGGCGAGTGCTCTCACCACTGCGCCAAAAATCAAAATCAACGATCACTTGTTGTAAGTCAGTAATACTGATCCAGTAAAGAAAATTTCCGCACTGCATCCTTCAAATTGCCTAAAATTGAACCAATTATCGGTAAATGTGGCAACATTTGCCGAGATGGCACCAAAGGCGTGAAAAGGTCACTTTCGGCGCATTCCAAGTAAAAAAGGCGCGCGTTCGCTCCAATTCTAAAGCATAATTGTTAACTGCAATTCAACCATCCGCTTCCTCCCTTTTGGCACACATTCCGGAAAGCAAGTTCCCAAAGGAAACTCAAGGCCACTTTTTGCTTAAATCTACAAAGATATGACAATTCCCCGAAGAGATACATATTTGCTTGACATACCTTGCCAAGCTGAAAGCATCGTTAATCAGACTTGATCGGTCCGCGGCAGTAAAAACCTAAAAGTTAAGTTTTAAAGTTGTCTTTAAGGTTATTGTCAATGACCCATGTTTATCATAACCTATTAAAGAAAGACTTCCCTATTTTTCCCTTTTTTTTTTTCACTTACTTAACTTTTTATCCGTGCAGCACCGGACAAATAGCCTTACTTCTGGCTGCATTTCTGTTTTTGTGGTCTCATTTGCTTAGAAGCTCTTAAAGCGAATCCAGCCAGGTCGACCAACCATATTGCTGGGAGACGTAGACCACAACACCGGGAATGTCAAACCCTTTTCTTCGCAAACAGTATGTAGCTTCTCTAGAGGGGGCCCTTCCAGGAAGGGTGGGGGGACTCATTGTTCACTTGAAAAGATTTGCTTGTGTTCCCTTGTCTTTGCTCCCCTGTTCCCCAGTTCAAATTAGCCATGTTCTCTTGTTCCCCAAAACCCACAAAAGGTCCTCATGAATTATAGTCCTTGTGGAAGTCAAACCATTAGCAGAAATAATTCCAAGGGCAGCACTTTCTCTTCAGTTATTCAATTACCCGAATGTTGACCCGGCTGGGGTTCCAACCAGCGATCTCCCGCACAATAGTCCGATGCTAAACCAACTCAGCTCCGCCCAAACAGTCGGCGGTGCCCATGCCTGCCACCAATTGAAAGAAACTAAGGAGGCAGTGTGGCCCAGTGGTTAGGGCGCTTGCCTTGAGATCCGGAGATCCCGGGTTCAAGACCCGCTCTGACCACTCGTTGAATTTGATCCTGGTAGTCCCTGATTCAACTTCCCAGCCGCACTTGTAAATAGTCAACTGGTTTGCCTCCAGCCAGTTGGGATTCTTAACAGTTGTTGTTGTTGTTCTGTTCTGTCGTTTCGTTGTGTTTCATTGGCCCTGAAAAGCCCCTATGGGGAGCTGTCAATTAAGTATGTATTGTATTGTATAACTAAAGCCGCCTTTGCTGTCAGCCCTCCTTTTAAAAACTTCCCCAGGGAACAGTAAAGAAATTGAATACTTACTGTAGGGTCTGTGTCCAACTGCGTGATAAGTGCCTGCCAGTTGTCGTCATCATAGTGCACTCTGTAGAATCCCACTTGTTTAAAGTTTCCCTTTATCCATTTTCGAGCAGGCCAGTTAAACTTGACTGTGAAATATTCCGTTTAAAAGAATAGTAACTAAACATGCTAAATCATATGGATACTTTTGCTCGACCGGAAAGCCTGACTGAATAACTGTGAACGACCTTCCGACTGACTGGCAAAATGACCTGAGGAACTGAATGACTGACCCCAAACCAGAGTTGCATTTAACTATGGTTGCAATGTTAACTGTAACTGTTGTCATGGTGAACTGATTAATAGACTGAACACAGGCTCTCCGATCAGCTAATTGTTGCTCTAGAATGGTGCACAGTCATTGGGGCTCTCCTTTTCCTCGCTATCCCTAATCCCCCAGCTGTTAACTGCAAGCCATTCCAGAGCAACAATTGAGCGAATGGAAAGCCTGCATGCAGGTCAAGGGTGCGTTTTTTTGGGAAAATCCAAAACTCGGATCAATGGATTCTTCAGCGTCAAAAAAACGCAAAATCCGAAAAAGGATCATTTTCCATGACAACGCAAACAAACAAACCCAGAGTTAAGTTTGTTTTGGAGAAAATACCTTAGCGATATTGATGAAAAGAAATAACGAAAACCATACTTTTTTAGCTGTGGGAAAAGTGCTAACAGTATTATTGCAGTCAAGAAACTTTTAGTGTAATTTCTGGTGTGAAATTTCCAGGAAACCGAACTATTTTCGACCTACTGATGTCTTCGATCGTACGGTAAAATTGGCGAGACAAAAACATTTGGGGTTAACTGCCACGTACGGTAACTGTTGTGTATCATTTTTGCATGCAAAACCGCTTGTCAAAAATACTTTTTTCCAAATCCTTTCCCAAAAAAACGCTTAAGTGATAAATCTCAAAAATCCGGATTTAGATCATCCTCGAGTGTGGATACTTTGGATTCATGATCCGTTTTTGGACTTCGCCAAAAAACGCCAAATCCACTTTTGGATTCAAGAATCCGTTTTCGGATTTCCCAAAAAAACGCACGCACCCTAATTGATTGATTGCTCGGCAGAGTCAACTGGATAACAAACTGACTGCTCTCTCTGCATTTGAGCAGCAATTTATAGCACTTCTAGTCAAACCTTGATCACTTGAAATATTCATCCACGTAGTTTTAGGGTCTTGAGCTGATCCTTGAAACACATATGTCAGAGGAATGTGCCACTTGTAACTGAGGGAACAAAAGGATTAACAAAGGATTCAGTTTTGCCCATTGAATTGAAATCCAAATGCAACTTAGATTGACAGTAAAGAGAAAGTCCAAGTCAAAACTGAAGGGCAATAATTAGATTGCTAAAGGAAAACCTTCCCAAGTCAATAAAAACAACAACATCAAAGGAACCACAAACAGGGACAAGGGATAATGCTTTGAAAAACTAAGCCCCAGTCATTAAAAGCTGTGAGAGCAGATTTGATGATAAAAGTCTTGATGACAAAGTCTGTCTTGGGGAGCAGCCGGTAGGGTTGTTGGCAAAGGGATGAGAGTACAGTCACCTTTCACCATTACAAGTTTGACGTGTCCCGGTTTGATTCCCAGATATGGAGTAAATAATGGTGAGTAGCAACTGGTTTGAACCCAGCAATCACATCAAAACTTGATAAAGTAAGATCTTCTAGGTGAGAGAAGTCTTGAGAATGACTGTTGTTGTTGTTGTTGTTGACATCAATAATGTCGCCATATAAACATTCCTTTTACTAAGGACTACTCCTACGTGATCAAGTTCTCATTGATCATGATGTGGGTTGAGTGTCATGGTTCTCTCAAAGATTTTCTTTAATCCAAACTCTAGTATTAGTGTCTTATCAGAAACCAATATTCAATTATTTGATCAATCAGCTATAAACTAATTTAATTCAAAAGCTACCATTAACACAAACAAGGCAGCAATTGACTAAGGACAGTAGTTAGGGTGCTAGACTTGTAGTCCAGAGTTCCCAGGTTCAAGTACTTCTCTGCTCTAGACCTTAGGGTTACCGTAGTCCTTGTTCAACTTCTCTACTTTGGTATTAAATAGACTTCAACTAGCTGAGATTCTTAAAAGATTTGTTGCATGTGTCAATTTCAATGATATGTTTCATTGGCCCTTAAAAGTCAATTACTATAGTACTCGTGCATATGCAATGCAAAAGTGAATCTCACTTGAATGGAGAAGGCTCTTTGACAACTGCATTAGGATCCAATAAGAAATGTTTCTGTGTAGCAATGGCTTTGTCAGTGTTGCCGACACGTTTGATTGTCACCACTGGAAATCCCATTTGAAGCGTCCAAGTGTCCATGATTGTTTTGACATCCATTTCAGCTTTCTGGTGAACAACACAAATAACAAATTCAGGACTTCCACTGTTGCTCTTAAATGACCACAGTGACTGTCCTTGGGGGCCACATCCTAAGTCACATTCTTATCTACATGAGAGTCCAATTATTTACTGCAATTTTTATAATTCTGTGGAATGTCACCTTCAAGCGCTGAGCGCCAAACTGCGTTTTGGCTTCAATCAATCAAATTTCCGAACATAGCCGGAAAGATCAACTCCGCCTCTGGAAAGCGAATTGGAGGTTTTATTTAGTTCACAGCTCAAACACCATAAATTATAATATATTTTTCTTAGAGGCTCTTCAGTAAAAAGATTTGTACAGATTCCATTGGTGTTGAGTTCAAAGTACAGTTATTGTAGGAACCAAAGAAGCTGATTGGTACGTTATGTCATGCGTCAATTGATTCCGGCATCCACGGTTTCAGGTCAACTCCTGACTCAATGTCAGAAGTTTGATAGATGGAAGCCAAAACACATTCATTTGATTGGCTGTTAGCGCTTGAAGATGAGATTCTGCAGATTTATGAAAATCAAAGTAAAGGCATCAAAGCAATGGCAGTTATTTGTATCTTGAGTTCACTTTCAGTAATTGTTGGACCCAGAAAGGGTCCTACACCAAGACAACAGCAGTCTTTGTTAAGGACGGAACCCTCCAAAGAACACACCAGACACTGGCATTGTCTGCATGGTATTAGCAAAACAGACACAATGTCTGGTCAATTTGGCATTGGTTCAAATTTTGCCTCCCATTTGGCCTGCTGTCAACTACTGTTGATTTTGGACATCAGTAACAATAAAGGCTATAAAAAATCAAGAACTTTATTTCCAAGGATTAAGAAAAAAATCAATAAAATGACAATGAAACTAATAAACAGGGTTGATTGGGGCCCTTTGTGTGGAAACCTGCATCAAAGAAATCAATGGACTCCTACCTTTCAGATTCATGACTATAGTGCCATGACCTAATAAGTTTAAAGTCCTAGGACATCTAGAACTCTAAAGAAATACTTGCCTCTCCCAAAGCATTCCAAAGGTCGTTTGTCTCAGCATTGCTAAAAGCATACTTCTTCAAATAATACTGTTAAGAGAATTGAAACAATTTTATGCGCAAGATGACTTTGAAAATTAGAACTTTAATTTTAGCTCAAAATGTAACTACTTTCTTTTACTTTGTACTTGTACTGAAACATATTTGTGGTGTACTTACGCGTAGACCTTCTTTGAATTTTTCCCTGCCAACAAAACCTTCAAGCATTCGAATGATAGAGGCCCCCTAGGAAAATCGAATCAATTTGATATGGATTAAAGTTTGGAATGAGAGAAAGGCACGACAAGTAAAGTAGCAGGGGAGGAGTGAGGGTGAAAAAAGGTGTGGAGTTGGGGGGGGGGGGGGAGGGGCAGAGTTTTGTTGGGGGTGCTTGATAAAGGGGAGAATCAGGAATGTGGTGGAGAATGAGAGGAAACCGGGCCATTTGAAAAAGCCAAATCTGGGAAGCGATTACATTTGACTACAATTAAATAAATGAAATGAATCTGACCTAACCGTTTCTGTCCTGAGAGTGAGATTTTACTCTGTCTTACACCAGATGATTTTATTCATCAATGGGAGCGACTTCAGGGGTGACTGGGTTCAGGGAGGAATTATACATGAAGTGTGAAAACAAGACGAAAAAGAATGCTACTTAATACCTTGCTGTAAGAGATCCTATCAAAGAGTTGTTTGATTTTGTTGGGGTTATCAACTTCAACAGAGATGGGATGAGAACTTGCCAAGGCATCCATTGGGAAAACACGTTGAAGATCAGAAAGGAGAAACTGTTCCATCTGCAGGAAAATCAAAGCAACATTGAGTTTGTTCTATTTTTAGAAATGAGATGGGTTTTAGGTCAAAAAATCTGATTATAGCAGAGCTTTGCGTGCCTCAGAGTAGCAAAATTGGTAAGAAAATAATGTAACCCATCTATGCGAGAAAATTTGGTTTTGATCACCATACAACAGTATGACCATACATCCACCCCTTCATGTATGCCAATGTGAAACTCTGTGGTGCAAATCATATCCTGGGCTCAAGTTTTAAACTCATTGGAGTCAGCTGTTTTTTTTTTTTTAAGTTGACCGCTAACCAGGCACTGGTTTTCGATTGGATCACAGACTCAAGCCAGGTTAACTTATTGTAAGAATAAGTACAATGGGAGCTCTGCTTTTAAGCTTGGCTAAATCTATATATTACCGATAACTGACAGAAGAAAGACCTATTATTTTATACTGCACCAATAGGGCCTTTGCAATGGTCCATTAGAAAACTACAAGTAAAAAGAGTATCTAAAATACATAGTAGTCACAGTAGAATAAATTCAAAAGAAATAGACCTCACCATTTCCCAGTCAGGATGGGTGTGGTTCACTCCCAGATACTCCACAAAACTGGCAAATCCTTCATTCAGCCACAGATCGTTCCACCACTTTGGAGAAACAATGTTGCCAAACCACTGTGCAAACATAAATAACAAAATTTAATGACATCTTTTTCCAGACTCCATTGCTCTTACGCCTTTTTTTTTCATTTTTCAACTGCATTTATAATAGCCAACAAAACCAGACAGAGGTACAAAAATAATTTATTGATTTTCAATGGCAAACTTTAAACTCATCTGCTTTTACAGGCTTCTTTTGTGTTTACAGAAAAAACCTGAACAAAAGAATTTCAAAAACTCCATAAAAAATTGCAATGCCTGAGTTTCCACTGAGGAGGTATAGCTAGAAGATGTGGCTTGAATGAGATACAGGTGAAGATGAGACAGAGAAGGCTTCGGTGGTTTGGGCATGTGAAAAGAGAGGTGGAGGAGGAATGTTGCAGATGGAGGAGGAGATGGAGGGATCCCAGGGAGAAGACCAGTTGGAAGAACAAGAAGAACATGAAAAGACACAGTACAGCAAGATTTGGCTGACCTGGGTGTTGAGGAGAGAGTGGCACTAGCCCAGGCAAGATGGAGACAGATCATTGCAAGTCCAACCCAAAATATGACTATAACAACGGACTATAAACGAATTGTTGATGATGATGATGATGATGATGATGATGATAGTCTGCTACTGTGCTTTCCACCAATGCCAAATGTTGATTAACATTTTAACTTCAGAACAGTTATGTTATTGAAAGGCACAAAGAGTGTCAAAGTATTGGGACCATGAAATTGCTGCCATGAACATTACCAATATTTATTACTGCAGAAAAGATGTGACACTCACTGCATCACTGCACATATTTCAGGGAATACTACCTGTAAATGAATTCAGGTTTGGCTTGGTGAATTAAACTGAGTTCATCACGGAAATACTAAATTTTCATGGTGTTAAGCCTTTTCTGGGTTTAATCTTAATCAGAGATCCACATTCGCAGTTGTCCGGTCGTCCCAGACAACTAAAAACCTGTCCAGACGAGTAAAATAATACATGTAACTCCAAAGGTCATCTGTTGGACGAGTGAAGTTAAAATAAACGTGCATGTGTTCACGAATGTCATCAAGAGCTATAATATATTAGACAGACTGTCCTTTGGTTCTGATCGCTTTTCATTCAATGGAAATAAAAATAAGGAATAAACATGCAGCTTTCTCAGTCATTGGGCGCCATCTTTGACCATGCAGTATTTTCCATGAAACGATTGCAGGCTCAATTTTCATGTATCTCAGCATTGACATGGTTGTTAGTAATCTTGGTAGCATATAAAAGGAAGACACTAGACAGGAATGTTGAAAGTTTTGGGTCGTTGAATTGTAACTTTGTAAGCAACATTCAAGTATACCTTTTGTCGTGGCAGATATGGACCACTGTAAATCTGGTTCCCAAATAACCAAATAACATAATATACCAGAGTCAAAATTCGTAATTTATGATGAGAGTGTAAAATAAAACACGAATGCTCAAGTTACGAGTAATTTTATCGACCATTTTTCACAAATTTGTCCTGGCAAGTATATCATAATACGTACTTGCCTGGCTGACGACTTTGATAAAAATGAATATGGATCCCTGCCTTAATAGTACCAAACATAAAGTGCTAGAGGGCAGTCCAGCTATTTGATCAGGACTGTCATTTAAGGAGCCTTACCCGTAACACCTGTTATGGCTGAGCCCAGTCAATGTTACGAGTGATGGTTGCTGCAGAATGAATATTCATGGGGCAAAACAAATTGAAATTTATTTATAAACATTTACTTTCTAAAGAAAATATAATAATATTATTAATTGCCTTGTGATGTCTGTGTTCCTGATTCTAAGACGTGTTTTTGGCAAAAATCCAAACATTTTCTGTAAAAATCTTTGGAGAACACCCCCGACCGATCACTGTTGGATTCCGACGCCATTTTCAGTAACAAAATATTATTATCAATGTACCGTACTTGATATAAATGGGATTCCGCTGACCATAATTTTCATGGTTCTGTGATGCAGGACCATTTCCACATGGTTAGTATCTTTCTTAAATGTGAAGTTTATCTTTTTGCCCTGTTTTATTTCCATCACTTTTTGATTGATTGTTCCTCAGAGGGCTGGAAAATGCATTTCCAAGGGTCTAATTTGAAGAAGTTTCTGGTGAAGCATGCCCCCAGACCACCCTAGGAGCTCAGGCCCTTCGGGCTTCCTTTACATGTTACAGGTGAAATCTTGAGTGCTACACCTGCTTCAAAACTTAATGACAACCCTGTTTGGTAACTATAAAGTTGAAAAAATCTGATTGACTTCTTTATTTTCACAATGTGCTGTTACTGGAAAGTCTAAATATCATAGATATCAGTACTGTAACTAAGTCTAAGTCAAAAATCTAAGATTCAAACATTGATTTTGTTTTATATGATTTTAACAAGTCACCTCCAACACACATTGTTGACACAGAGTTCCTCCACTGCACAAATTAAGGGCTTCCTACCTGATGAGCCAATTCATGAGAAACCACCACAGCAACTCTCTGCTTGTTGCTCTCAGCAGACACACCTTCATTGAACAGCAAAGCTGTCTCACGGAATGTAATTAATCCCCAGTTTTCCATGGCACCAGATGAAAAATCAGGGATAGCAATCATATCTGGCCAAATACAACAAAAAATGTTAACACCAGTTTTTAGTAACTATAAAGATCACTACCCAAATTATTACTTAGCCAATTTAAAAGTACACTGTAACTGTGTGCCGACTACCAGAGCGGTCAATGACCCTTGACAAGGTTTACCACACTTGATTGAATGCTGATTAAATCTTTTTGCTCCCAAATGGTTCCACATCCCTATAAGTGCCACTATTTTATTATCATGTTTGTAATACAATCTTGGCAATAACCAAAGAGAACAATCTGTCAGGCAACAGCTAAACAACTGTGGACAGCCTTAAATGTGGCCATTAGTCAACAAACAGTTAACTGTATTTATAAAACTGTTCTTTCATTAATAGATGTATGAAAATACTTTGAACCATTAAATCTGAAGTGAAAACTTCTTTACCTTGTTTTGGAAGTGGATAGCCTAGGTCATAATATTCCTCATAATATGTTATTATGTCCTTGCCAACACCCAAGGCATACTCAGTTTGGTCAACTTGTTGGGGGGTTGTCCATACCCTGAGCTTTAAGGAAAAAATCTTTATCAATAATAATAATAATGACAACAGCATTGATAAGATAATAATAAATGATATTAAAATAATAATTGAAATGTCCTTTAGAAACAAATTTGGCCTTCATATCATTCACACACTGGTTTATAAAAGTTTATAAAAGGATATTGGCAACATGCTTTTCTGGGCATCTAAAGACAATATAGACAAAATAATAATTTGACCAATCAATGTGCAGAGAGAAGTGGCTAGAATATGTTCTTATGGGACATTACTAAACCACGAAACATCGAAACACCAAAACAGTGAAACAAAACACCATGTATGACCCCACCATACATTGAATACTAACCGACAAAGGTTGGATTTTGAGATTAAATATTGTTTTAGGCCTAATTAGACCTAAATTAGCCCTAAAACGTCATTGCTCCTAATTAATTGAGATTAAGATTAGGATTCAGGTTAAGATTGAGATTAGGAGCAATAATGAATTAGGCCTAAAACGATATTTAATCTCAAATCCAACCTTTGTCAGTTACAGTATTCAATGTATGGTGGGATCATACATGGTGTTTTGGTGTTTTGTTTCGCTGTTTCGTGGTTTGGTAATGCCCGTTCTTATGCTATGCATTTAATAGCTTTCCCTTTTTGACCACTCAGCATCATGTGTGTGAAGGAAATGCTCTGTCAAAGATAAATAACTACGGTAGTCATGGTCATTGTCGCCACTGGACCCAACCGTTATCAGTGGTAAGTGGTGATGGCAGTGGTAGTGGTAGTGGATGGTAGTAGTAGTAGAGGTAGCAGTAGTAGTAGTAGTAGTAGTAGTAGTAGTAGTAGTAGTAGTAGTAGTAGTAGTAGTAGTAGTAGTAGTAGTAGTAGTAGAGTAGTAGTAGTGGTAGTAGTAGTAGTAGTAGTAGCAGTAGCAGCAGTAGCAGTAGCAGTAGCAGTAGCAGTAGCAGTAGTAGTAGTAGTAGTAGTAGTAGTAGTTGTTGTTGTAGTAGTAGTAGTAATCATAGTAGTAGTAGTAGTACTGTAGTAGTAGTAGTAGTAGTAGTAGTAGTAGTAAAGTAGTAGTAGTAGTAGTAGTAGTAGTAGTAGTAGTAGTAGTAGTAGTAGTAGTAGTAAAGTAGTAGTAGTAGTAGTAGTAGTAGTTTTGTAGTAGTAGTAGTGCAAAACTGCATCTCCACTTTTCATTAATAGAAAATAATACAAAATAATCACACATTAATGATAAAACAAACTAAACAATGCAAACTGAGTTTCTGGGGGATCACTCATATTAAGCTCTCATGTTATAAACTTAAAGCACAGGAACAAAGTAATAAGCAAAATTATGAAAATTAAATTGCTGCTTCTAAGGATCATGATAATGATGATGACAATTGTGATAAGGAAGATTAACGAAATTATAATGATATGGCAAAATTATTACGGTGATGATGGTTAATTAAACTAATGTTAAAAAAACGAGCAGCATTGTTTTCTCACATGTTTTAAGACCGGATAAAACACATGCTGTGAGTTTTTTTGACAGCTTTAAAAAACATTCCACAAAAAGTGTGTCCCTCGGGAGTTTGAACAAAGGTTCAAATTGTGAGAGAAGAATATTACTATACAAGAAAAACAAGCTATGTCACATGCAGTAACTTTATACCTGATAAAACACCGCATACTACTGGGGCAATAAGTAGGAGCTTTTATTGATATACAGGTAAAGTCACTGCATGTGATGTAATATTGACCATTTGATAGGTCAATGAGCTTATGAATTATCAATGAGACTTAATCAATGATGGTTATTTTGCACTATACAAGAGAGTTCTATGCAGTCACTTACTGTGATGTTATCATGCACTCCAGTTGATGCATTTGTGTATTTGAAGTCACAAACAATAAATGCTAGTAAATACGTTGACATAGGAACTGACTTCATGAAATGTGAGGCAATTCTCCCATTTGGCAGTGCTTGTTTTTTAACCACTGGCATATTCGACAGCGCAGTGTAGTCCGTATCATGGACAATCACAGTAGAAAATGTGGCTTTCATGGCTGGTTCGTCAAAACATGGGAGTACTTTTCTGGCATCTGTGGGCTCAAAGTCAGACGTAGCAAGGTGTCTGAAGGGAAAACAAGAAATCAAAATTAAAGCACTTGAATTCAGGTAACATATGGCAAATTATAATAAACCTTGATTTACAACAGTTTAGGCATTAGGAATGCCATGCTTTCTAACAAAGCCTTTCCACGCAACAGTTTGCTATGGTTATACCACAGTTAGAAGTTTACATTCGTGTAAGATATGAGAAATCTTCTCTTGAAAATTGTGGCTTAGTACATGTACACTGGGGCATTACTGAACAACAAAACAGCGAAATGAAGCACCAAAACACCATGCATGACCTCACCATACATTGAATACTAACTGACAAAGGTTGGATTTGAGACAAATATCGTTGTAGGCCTATTTAAAATAGGCCTAAAACGTTATTGCTTGTAATTCATTGAGATTAAGATTAGGATTCAGATTAATACTGAGATAAGAAGCAATAACTTTTTAGGCCTCATTAGGCCTAAAACGATGTTTAATCTCAAATCCAACCTTTGTCGGTTAGTATTCAATGTATGATGGGCTCATACAAGGTGTTTTGGTGTTTTGTTTCGCGGTTTCGCTGTTTCTGTGCTTCGCTGTCTCGTTGTTTAGTAATTTCCTGTACACTGTACATGTATCTTGGCATAGGGACGGAAACAAGTTTGCCGTTGATAAGTAGCTTTGATACATTTTCTGCTTTTTGTCAGTAAATACAAAAATTAATTATAATCATAATTAATATGACAACAACAACAGCATGCCTTACAATATATTATTGATAAAATCACTAAAATTGTCCATCGTAAATTTCAACCATTTTTTTGAGCATGACAAAAGCTTCAAAATTTTCTATTAAATCAATATTACTCATTAATTATTTAACACTGGGAATTTAAAAATAAAACTGGCTCTCGGTCACCCAGGGTCAGGAGACAAGAAATCAGTTAGTAGGCCCACTTTATAATTAAATGCTTTCAACATTTACATAACATTACACTTTGTTCCACGAAGTTACATGGATGTTGGGCAATTTAGCAAGGAAAAACAAATTTGCTCAAAGGCCATTTGAGCGTCAACCCGTTAAATCTCCTGCCAACAGTGGTACCAACACTTTTTTTGCAAGGAATAAGAACAAGAATTTACCACAATCACCTGACCAGAACATTATGGATGTCATAACTCCCAAAACCAGGACATCCCCCCAATTGATTTGTATGTAAAGATTGCGCGTTCTGGAAAAATACTCAGACACTAGCAAACATGAATGATACAAAGCCCACCCGACCAATTTTCGCATTAAAAAACACGTGACTATTGTGTCTGCTTTTGTCATGCTGCTCTACTTCATGTAGCCCTTGCAAAATGTGTATAAACTGCGAGATAACAAAACATTACCAAACAATGTACACATGCCACAAAAACTAAATTGATCAAAGACAAAATTGGCATTTGCTTTAGACAATTAGAACTCCCATTTGATTAATATGTACTGAAGCAAACAAAATTCATTCATATTTATGATGTTGGCCATATTTAACAATAACTATCAAAATTTTACGGAAAACGGGACACTTGGTATAAAAACACAGGGGTTTTGCTAAAAGCAGGCCCGCGGCCCACGGCCCGCCACGGCCCAGCGGCCCACGGCCCACGGCCGAGCGGCCCGGCGGCCCGAAGGCCCAGCGGCCTGCGGCCCACGGCCCATGACGGCCCGGAGGCCCGGAGGCCCGGAGGCCCTGTGGCCCGGAGGCCCACACAGTTTTGTTGTCCAGCGGTAAATCCACGCGCATGCACAGCTTTGCATCGGTTTTGTGCGCGCAAATGAAAGACGGTGAGTTTGAAGTTGTTTACCATTTTAATAATCATTTCAATCCTTTTCGATCCTTTCTTTCATTCCATGTTGCTAAGTGAAAAACGTTGTCATTCTCTGTTGTTTTCGTCTGTTTACAACAACAAACAGAAACAAGGATTCAAATGATTAAAATGGTAAACGAATAGGCCATTTCCGAGTTCATATCGGCCTCCTCTTCAAAGCGAGTCTAAGTGCAAAGTTTTTGTGATGGTAATTAGTTCTACTTTACATATGAATGAAAACTAATTTTCATAAGAAAAACTTTGCACTTAGACTCGCCTTGAAGAGGAGGCAGACATAAACTCGGAAATGGCCTATTCAAACTCACCGTCGTCAATTTTGCACGCCCAAACCCGATGCAGATCTGTGCATGCGCGTGGATTTATGCTGGACAAAAATACTGTGGAAAATCAGGACTGGGTTACCGGGCCTCCGGGCCGCTGGGCCGTCGCGGGCCATGGGCCGTGGGCCGCTGGGCCGTGGGCCGCTGGGCCGCGGGCCTGCTTTTAGCAAAACCCAAAAACACAGCAGCGGGACAATGTAGTCTAAACCGGGAACAGTCCAGGGTAATACTAGCTAGCCTGATTCTCAGACGGTCCAGGTCGCTCGTGTCACGCTCTCTACTCCTAATGAGTGTGTGACACAAGCCACATGGACCATCTGAGAATGAGGCTAGGGTAAAAAGGGCTGGTTGGAATGTTTTTGAAGAGCACTATTACCCCCTACCCCCATCCAATCCTACCAAAGTGACAATTGACAGCAGCACCATGTATTCCAATCTTGAAGACTGGAAAATAGGACTCTAATGGTGATAAATACAAGGGGCAAGATGAACCAAATCCCATGCTGTGATTGGCTATCCGAGCGGGTAAGATGGAGCGCTACTGCCCGCTCGGGATTTCTCACTTGGTCCTGCAAGATCAGATATCATTTTTTTGGTGTTTTATCCCATACAATAAATCCGTTTAGAATATTGACCACGCTTGTTTGGTCCAGATGGCTGGATATTGGCCTGATTCTTTTTTTGCATGTTTATGGGCTGAGACCAATATACACTCCAAAATATAACTTGGCCAATATCCAGCCATCTTGACCTCACGCTTGGTCAATAACCCAAATGTATTTGTATCCAAAACTGGGCTGACTGACATATCATTGCCTGCCACTTCAACATTATAGTTCGCATTCACATTTAAGCCAGAGTGCTTTAAAAGCTCCCTTGGTGCAAAAAGGAAGCCAATTCTCACCTCTTTTCGCCCTTTTCGTTGGTGTATGTGCTAATATACAGACCGTTCAGCTGACTGGAAAAATTCGCGTTATATGACATCTGTATAACATATTTTCCTATTTCAAGCTCGCTCTTCAATTCGAAAATAAAGAAATCGTTCTGGGGATATTCACGTGTCTTTTTGAGGGCCACTTCATTACCAGGAGACGGAGTGTCGGATTTCGCGTCGGATAAATGTTTGTAAACTTTCGCTTCCGTGACATTCATGTCGTTGATGTGAATCAAAATGTACGACATGAATTCTGATTTTGCGGTGACTTCAACCAGAATGGTCACGTTTCCTTGAAAAGTGTTCTGCTCCAAATACGGATCCAAATAAAAATCGTAGTGAATCGGTCGAATATTTTGCGGTAATCGGATTTTGTGCCATGGCTTCACATCTGTCAGATCTGTGGGCTTGTGATGGGTAGGAGAGACAATTGTAGTTGACTCTGCGAGCTTTGTGGGTGCCACATCTTTAGAAGCGACAGAGGCACTTGTCGTGCTAGCATTCGTGCCGCCAAAAATGTCACCGTGTCTCTTTTCTCTTTCAAATTCCTTAAGTGCGTCCTTTCTTGCCTGCCTAGCACTGAAAACACCCGATATCACACCAATAAAGATGATGATCACGACCACGATTACAACCAACGCGATAGCTTTGCTCCGAGTGACCACAAACACTTGTCCCTTCTTCTTGAACTTTTCTTGATACTCATCATCTCTTTCTTCTTCCAGTTGAAGCCTGTCACTCATGTCCTCTTAGATAACTTCTACGAAGAAACCTGCTGCAATAAAGGAAGACAAACCAGCAACGTTCCACGGTCCACCAACTCTCGAAAATGGGAGTGTTTTCGATGCAAATTTCAAAATTCCGTTCTGGTCAAAAAGATCTAGAGTTAGGTTGTCGCACCAGACTGTCAGTCATGAGCGCGAGTCATCTCCGAGTCAGATCAGGTTAAAATTTCTGGAGTTTTCCCTTAGCTGAAACTGTACCCACGTGTGGTTTGCAACCAATCTCTACAGACGCAGATAACAATGCTGCAACGTACAATTGCTGGTGGACGAACAAAAGAGGTAAAGGACAGATGTTTTCGTCCACAAGTGATGGTGGTAATGACGCAACTTGAAAACATTCTTGCGTGACAATTATGTGTGACACACATTCTTGACTCGAGGATGACATGACTTGCAGTGGGTGACTCATACGGACTCATGCAGCGACACAACGGAGACGTAAGAGTTTTTTCCAACAAAAAGCAAACACATTGTTTCCATAATGAGGTCAAATTTGTGTGCAATGAGTCCAGTTTTTACCTTTTAAATAACCCGAAAGTTCTATTTTGCTAAACCCAGCGGCGAGGGTGGGACCAAAAATTCAATGACGTTAGCCTCACTAATTACCTAAGGCCCATAGGACCCCACGTCTCAGCCCGTCTCTCACTCTCTCTCGTTCCACTTTTTCAACGAAGTTGGACATGATCGAGCACGATGCAAGCAACTTAAGTCTTTATTTTTCCCTGACCAAACTGGACGACGACGTTTTCGAAACGACTCATTTTGGAAAACTAAATATTTTAAACAAGAGCCGATACAGCGTCGATTTTTTTACCTGAAGAAGGCTGGTTTGGCCAGCCGAAATATAGTACACCACTAAAATCAAATCTATGTTGTATCGGCTCTTGCTTAAAATATTTAGTTTCTCAACTTGTAATTACGCCGATCAGATCAAGCCTCTGATCCAACGTACACCGACAGGAAGATTGTCCACGGTTGCTTGCTTCAAAACTATCATTTTGGAAGAATCGGTCACGTTTTGAAATGTTCTCGCTTTCATCTGTGGCTGACTGCAAACTGTTTTTTTTTTTTTTTTTTGACGTATTTTCCAAAGTCACGTCTTCTAAAACTCTTTTCAAATGCTGCTTCGTTTAATTTTTCATCAGTGTTTTTTAAGGTGGGTCATCGGTGCGTCAAATCGGTATGCGTTTTTAAAACCGTAAACGCGGTTTGTGCGGATGACAAATGCGAGGATGCGAATTGGCGGAAGGGATAAATGTCAAAAAAGGTATGCAGATTGGCTAAAAAGTCTTGCGTCATACCAGAGGCAAAAGCAAAACCAGTGTTTTCCCGCTTTTACCACTAGGCTATGATTGGCTTATTTTCTTGTATACCCAGTCTAGGGCACTAGAGTAACAGTGTAAAGATTTTGACGCCATCAAAGGAAATAATCATTTTTAGTGCGCTTTTAGTGCGAATTGTTTGCCATTTTGTGTCCCTCTTCACGTAAAACTGAAGTAACAGGTCGATAAGGAATACAAACGGTTTGAATCTTAAATTCGGCTGCGGTGGAGTGCAACGGTTGCTCGATTTAGACTCGGCAAACTGGTCATGTACTACGGATAACCACTATTTGGGATCCATAGAAGAAGCAAGATATATTGTTGTGTAACTACGCATCAAGACCAGTGCACGAGATATAGGCAAGGCGCCCTCAAGACTCCGATTTTTAGAGAGTTGTGGAGAGGTCCTTGATTTGTTCATAATACTGCTGCTTGCGTCATTTCGTGTACGCACAACTACGAACATATTACAGCGGTTTTTGTTAAGCTGTATTGTCGATATAAGTGGGATGGGCAGTTCTCTCTTTCGTCTGTAACCCGAACCTCAGTGTACTATTTAAGCAATAGAGGAAGTTTTGCGTGTTTCCATAGCCTCATCTAAACACTCGGGGGAGTTGGGAGAATTCTGAACAGTTATGCAAAACCGAGACGCAGTCGAGGGTTTGCATAACTGTCGAGAATTTTCCCAACTTCCCTGAGTGTTTAGATGAGGCAATGGAAACACGCAAAAAAGTCCTCTAATGCTTTTATAAAATATTTGTCAAAGACAGGAGCCCATGGGCTCCTGTCAAAGATAATTTGACAGATGTGGGAAAATGCTGGTTTTTTTTAAAGTCTTGATTGAGACATTTTTTCTTGATACACGCTCGTATTTCCTACCAGCCAATCAAAACGCGCGGCTGACAACACATAACCAATCAAAATTCGTGTGATGTCACGGCCGTGTTTCCATACTCTCATCTTAACACAGCTATTGACCAATGAGAGTGCGTGTACTATCCTAATTATTTTATAATAATCCATAACTGAACACTCAATAGTGTTGTATATCAACATAGCTCTAATTCCGGGGGCTGCTGAATATTCCAAACTTTGACTTCAGGGACAAAGCATTTTCAGTTGCGTGGTGTAAACCATAGAACTGATGAGTTTCCACTTTCAACAAGGAAGGCATGGAATGCTTGTTAAACAGGCGTTTATTACATTTAGCTTCCTTTTATTCTTTAAACATGTCAGTTTAAAATTTATGTCTGAATGTGTTTGTAGACAATTGTAACAATTGTTGACATTTAGCTACTTTTCATTTTATCGGACTTTAATAATTGATCCATAGCCATTTTTACCGCTTCTCTGAATTATGAAGCGCGAAATGGGCACATCAGGTGAAAAATTACTTACTTTAATAAAATCATTATTACTACGCATTGTAATTGCCATCCTGAAAGAACGTACAACCTTAATGACGGACATCACGCAACCTTTATATTATTGAATCTGCTTGTCCCCTGATCACTTACAGATCACTTCATATCAGCCCCATATCGAGAGGAGCTTCACCAAATTTAATTTGTTTACCCACGGAACACCTTAGAGAACTCAGGATCGGAGCTCGTTTAACATGTGTCCGTGCACATGCGTGCATTCCGGATCGGAATTTGACAATGTTGGTTTTTCTAGAGAGGGGAAAACCGGAGTACCCGAAGAAAACCCCCCGGGGGGGGGACTCCCATATGAAAAAGACGGGGATGCTCGTCGTCTCGCTTAGGGGTGTAAATTCTTGATTTTGGTCTCGCTTAGGGTGTTCCGGGCAAAGCACCAATATTTTAAGCCGCCAAGGTCAAAATGTGCTTAAGCCACGCCCAGATTGGTCTCCTTTACGGGTCACAAAAAGCTTGAGCCACGCCCAGATGGTCTCCTTTAGGGGTTAAATTTAAAATTTCCGACGAGCATCCCCGTCTGTTCCATATGGGAGAAAAACCTCTCAGAGCAAGGAGAAACCAACAACAAACTCAACCCGCCTATGATGCCGGGACCGGGAATCGAACGTGGGCCACATTAATGGGAGGCGAGTGCGCTCACCTTGCTCCTCTCTGCTTGTGTTTGTGCGTGTTCATTCACTGGCTTGCGATTGTGCGCTTATGCTGATGTTTATGGCCTAACAGAAGACCATGACGAGGAACAGAAAACTACAATAGACCGTCTATATATTTTAAGAACAGCTTTCCCGCAAAGAGTTCTGCCTTGGCAAGGCAACAAACACACGATTCCGTTTCGGTCACACATACATATAAAAATGTGCATTGGACAGGTCTGAGAAAATAATCACTCAAAGTGGCTTGAGTAACAGTTGCTCCAAGTGCTCCTGACGAAAACCTCTTAGTTATAGTGTTTTCATGTGACGTCACGGCGGCCATGTTGGTAATAATAATAATAATAATAATAATTTTATTGCTTCTATAGCGCATGATACATGAGAAGATGCTCTCGTGCGCTTTACAATGACAAAAACTAGAATTCTACTATTTACAATCAAATCAGTTACATGAAAAATGGAAAAATCTAAAGCTAATTAATATTCCAACTATAAAATTGCATAATATTAACTATAAATTCATACTTGATCAGATATTCTGTAAATTATAAGCTTTCCGAAATAAATGAGTCTTAAGGGCTTTCTTGAATGTTTGTCCGTTTTGAGAATGGCGGACTGCACGTGGTAATTTGTTCCATAAAGCTGGTGCAGCCGCTACAAAGCTACGATCACCTAATGTCTTTAGAGTTTTTACTCGAGGAGGCTGAAGAAGAAGCTCATTTGTAGATCTGAGATTATATGTACACTGAGTCCTTAGGGTGATCAATTCAATTAAATACGCTGGTGCAAGACCATGGATTGCCTTAAAAGTAATGAGCAGTATCTTAAACTGAATACGAAATTTAATGGGTAACCAATGTAACATTTTAAGGGAGGGGGAAATGTGATCGAAACGCCCTACGTTACAAATAAGTCTTGCTGCTGAATTTTGTACCCGTTGGAGTTTGTAAAGTTCAGTGGCTGGTAGACCATATAGTATACTGTTACAATAGTCCAAGCGACTCGTGACAAGGGCATTTACCAGGATCTGCGTGGTTTCACGACTGAGGAATTTCCTAATTTTTCTTATGTTATACAAGTGAAAGAAGGCAGATTTGCATAGGCGATTGATGTGGCTGTTTAGTTTGAGCTGATTATCGAGCCAGCATCCGAGGTTCTTGACTTCAGAAGACGAGGAAACTTCCACCGTTCCCACATTGATCGAATCAATGTTGACTTTCGCCAGTTGCTGCCTAGTCCCAATAACTAAAAATTCCGTTTTGTCATCATTTATCTTCAAACGATCGGCCAGCATCCACTTCCTTATGTCGTTGATACACGCTTCCATGGCTGCCACTGCGTTGGCGGCATGTTCGGGATCGGGTTTAAACGCAACATAGAGCTGAGTATCATCGGCGTACGCATGGACTTGGGGGAGGTGTCGCTCAATGATAGTAAAGAGCTTGCTGGCGTAAAGAACAAAGAGAAGAGGACCTAGGCAGGAACCTTGAGGAACACCACATTTCACTTCGAACTTTTTAGATGTATGACCATTGATCGACACTGACTGGGAGCGCTGGTATAGATACGACTTGAACCACGAGAGCACGTTACCAGAGATACCAAAATCTGACTTAAGACGGTTTAACAATATCGCATGGTCTACAGTGTCAAAGGCAGCACTTAAATCTAGTAAAACTAGAAGGGTTAGGTGCTGCCTATTCATATTCATAAGAATGTCGTTCTTGATGCGGAGAAGTGCAGTCTCGGTACTATGGCACTCACGATACGATGACTGGGCTTTCGGGTAGAGGTCATGAATGGTCAAATGATTGTGAGTTTGACTAAATGCAGCACACTCAGTCAGTTTCGAGACAAATGTGAGATTACTTATGGGACGAAGATTAGGAAAGATGACTTCAGCTTTTGGTTTCTTCAGCTTTGGGTGGACATCAGCGTGTTTCCATCTATCTTGGTGTCCCTAAACAATGGAACGTCGGCTATGTTGGTGTACCCAACTAATCCTCCGGGAATTGAACACTATTATCAAGCAAACGTTTTCTTTTTGGTGGAAAAACAAGGTTACTGATCACTTAAGTGAAAACACTCCATAGTAATGGTCTAAGGCTCAAAGTAAACTTCCCTGGCCTCCCCACTTCCCCCCCCCCCCCCCCCCCGTTTCAACAAACCTGGAAGTCTTCTAGGGCCTGGAATTGACAGATTTTCTATTTGCACAAATACCATAATACACCATTTTTTTACCGACTCCAGAATTTGCGTAGGCATTGTTTTCGATTTCTCTTGAGACATCTTCATGTACCAGGAGAAAATGCAAACAATGATTATGCAATTCTTTTTGGTGGGAGTGGGGTAAAAGAGGTGTATTATGGAATTTGTGCAAGTAGAGAATGAGTAAGTTACATTTTTGATCACCTTGAAAACCAATTATTCGATAAACAAGCCAAGCTTTTATCCATATAACAGTATTTAGACGAGGGGGACAGGGGGGCGGGAGCCCGGGAGAATAGGGGCGGGAGGGGTACGGGAGTCAGAAGAGGAAGGGCCGGGAGAGAAATGCAAAACGGTACGCTATTAATGCGTTACAATACTTTTAAAAAACAAGAACTCAAATGATATCTGACTTGCATTAGCAATCAAGCAAACAAAAATTCGCGCTTGGGCTGAAAAACAGGCTTACTTCCGGTGAAATTGTAAACCCTTTCACGATGGTTGTGTCATAGGTCATGAAATGTCAAGCGGCTGTCGCGTAACGCCTGCAAGATAAGCGAAGCGATGCGACTTGATTATAAAAATGTCGTCGAAGGCCATATTAGTATTTTTCGGTGCGGTAGTAAAAGGTCCGAGTCCGTGCATGGAACACCTTCTTGGGAGCTTGCTCCTTATGACCGAGAATCAGAACGGAATAAAGATTTCACTACGTGGCGACATTCAAGTTCGTCATATCCCACTTCCATATTTTAGTGACTTTATGATCCCAACAAACTCCAGACTGATTGCTGAAAACGTGTTTCCGAGGACTAAAAATTCCAAAATTTCCCGGGGGTCCCCAACAGGGACACCGCCTTTAATCGGACCCCATTGTGTAAAAACCTGAATCCGCCTCAGGAAACGCGTATCAGTATCAGAACACGCGACAATGCAGAACTGCAAATTGGAACAATTAAGACCGTCGTCACCTAAGAATTAGGTAACTGAATGACCAAGATGTGTTTTGAGTCGCCTAATATATATGGGACGGGAGCAGGACTGAATAGGGCGTGAGCCGGGACATAAAGGTACGGGAAGTGGGGGAACAAGGTACGGGAAGCGGGAGGTTTTCACCCCCCTGTCCCTCCACACTATTTAGACACGAATCCGAAGTTTTGCAAATCAAATTTCAAGTTCGGTCTCTTTTTTTACGTCATGTCAACGGGGATTTCAACTCAAGAAATTAAGACATCTACCCTGAAAGCCATGTAGATGTGTCTGAATATATGATATATAGAAAGTAGACCTAAGCCTATTTCACGCATTCTTTAATAGTCTGCCGAGTGCTAAAACCATTGCAATCCTCACCTTTTTTCGCCCTTTTCATTGGTGTACGTGCTGATATACAGCCCGTTCAACTCAATAGAAAACATCGCCTTGTAGGACATCTGTAGAATGTATCTTCCTATTTCAAGCTCGTTCTCCAATTCGAAAATAAAGAAATCGTTCCGGGGGTATTCAAATGTCCTTTTGAGCGCCACTTCATCACCCAAAGTGGGAGTGTCGTATTTCGCGTCTGATTGTTTGTAGACCTTCGCTTCCGTGACATTCATTTCGTTGATGTGAATCAAAATGTACGACATGAATTCTGATTTTGCGGTGACTTCAATCAGAATGGACACATTTCCTTGGAAGGTGTTCTGCTCCAAATACGGATCCAAATAAAAGTCGTAGTGAATCGGTCGAATATTTTGCGGTAATCGGATTTTGTACCATGGCTCGGGAACTGTTGGTTCAGTGGGAGCAACAGCTGTTATAGCCGTCGTAGGCGCATTCCCTTGTCCGTTTTTTCTTTCATGTTCCTTCAGTGCATCTCGCCTTGCCTTTTTAGCACTGAAAACACCCGATATCACGCCAACAAAGATGATCAGCAAGACCACAATTACGAGTAGTATGATCGCTTTAGTCCGACTAATCACAAACACTTCGCGTTTGTTCCTGAACTGTTCTTCAGGCTCACCTCCCATGTCGTCCTTCATTGGAAGTTTTTCGGCCATTTTCGCTTTTTGAGACGACTGCCTGGAGGACTTATTATAAACTCGGCTGATGCAGTGACTGAGTGGTGACACGGTCGAGTGATTCTCGAATACAAGTGTTGCTAATTGCGAAACAGTCTCGAAAAAACAAATTGTATTTAGAAGACGCCTTTTATGCCAATCATGGCAAGAAATACTTAAGGCTGGTAAAACGCTTTTCACGAAAAGATAACAGGTTAAACGCTCGAATTGACAACACTCAGGGTTCCATAATAACACTCAAACTACTTGACAAATTTCAGATCACCACATGTTCCCACACGAACCTTATGCCAATCTTTGCAGAGGTGCAAAATCAGATCATATCAGTGTCGCCAATTCCAACGGGCAATACAGGACAGATGAAAGTAGAAGAGAAATGCGTAGGAGTTGTCATTTTACTTGTTTACTCTTCTAAAGTCGAACAATGGTACCTCTTAAAACATTATCAGTCTTTAGTTTAATTAATCCTTTTGTGAAAAGCTTGTCAAGAGAGATTGTGATGGGAAAAAAGATTTTGAGAGATTCTCTCGTTTCCTTTCCCGAGTGGGGGTGGGCCCCCCCTACACACACACACACGAGCCGTGAAAATACCTTTTGCCAACTTCAGGTTCAATAATGAACGCATGGGGGTCTCGTTAGACTGAGAGGGGGGATCGGTTAAAATTCTGAACTACGCTCTAGAAAATTCGTTTGGAATTTTCTCTGATTTTCTGCGTGTCGATCGCTAATATGACCTTTCCCAGTTGCGGCAAAAATAGAGTGACATTGCAATCGAGATTGCCCAAGTATTTGAAATTTCTTGCCAAGGTATTTGGAATTTTATCATCTGAAAAATCGTATACCGTCTTTATGCGAGAGAACTGTCAGTTAATATTTTAAAATAGAAGTAGAGAATTTTGCCCAATTGCCAGATTTCTTTTAACTGATCCCCGGCCAAACAGGAGAGGAATTGGCATTTTGTAAATTCAATACGTTTTATAAGCAGAAAAATCTTTACACGAAAGAGATCTGGACAATTTAAGCAGGAGCACTTGACTAGGAGCAAACAACTCCCATACTCAGGGCTTTCAACCCACAAACTCTTCAAATATTGAGAATTGACAGAGATGGGATGACAGAAGACGGCATAAGACTCTTAACGTCATTTCTGGAGTCTCCACGATTATCCGGAAGAGTTGACAGCCCTGCATACTAAACCTACGTCACGATATTTTTAAAGACCAGGAGCCCATGTACGATCTATTTTTAGACTGCATTTTCTGCAGAAAGACAAAGACAATTCCGGTTTCTTGTGATAGGTCATCGGGCTCCTGAGTCTCATTAGCGGGAAATTCAATCCACAAAATAAATTGCGGTCTGTGAAAACGCCGAGACAGGATATATAGGGCTGTTGTTCGTTCCTAGTTATGGGCTACTGATTTAACCAATAGCCTGTTATAGACACTTATATCACCTATTTGGTGGCGCCATAACCCGCGTCTATAACCCACTTTTCAAATAAAAGTTCGTTTCATTCATCGAGCCCTTCACCGGAACAAACACTTTAGGGTTTTCGATAGCTTTTCAAAGTACCGGGTTTGATAATGAAAGTACCGTACATGGCTATTTTCCTTTGTAAGGCCGATTGCAAGTCGGAAATGCAGTTTACATTCTTGAGACTGGAGAAAAAGAAAAAAAAAACTAAACTTATCACGCTGAGAAAATGCCATCAGAGCGATTATTCCGTGTAGTATAAAGCAAAATAAGGCCATGTGACTTCTTGTTAGTTTCAAGGATTTATTGCGTGATCGTCTTGTGTTTCTTCTTCAGCCCAAGTATTAAAAGCAAAAAAAAGAAAAAGGAAGAAAAGAAGACGAGTCGTAAAATTTATAGCGTCCAACACAGGATGTAAAATGGTAAACAACAGGACGAAACGTCCGGCCTCAAACGAAAACCCTGGCGGAGCCTAACAAATTGACCTGCTCCCATGCAACTGAGTGGCTTTAACGCTCAGTTGGTAGAGCGTTGAACGGCATTGCAAAGATCATGGGTTCGAATCCCGTTGAAACCGCTTGAATTTTTCAGGTGTTATAATTAGAGACTATTCAAGATAGAGTGGCTTTCAATTGAGTGTCGAAAGTAATTAGATAATTACTTTGGTTTATGATTACTTCAATCAGTGATTGGTTCAAAGTTCTCGCGCCATTTTTTCAACCAATCAGAAGTAAAACCAAAACCAATCGTGGCTCGCGCGTGCACGTTTTCCCGCGCTTTGTGTCGGCTACGTGTAATTACTTCGAGTTTTGATTGGTTTACTGGATTGTCTCTGTCCTTTTTGATTGGCCAAAGTAATTACTTTGGTTTTGGTTTTACGACACTCAATTGAAACTCGCTCTATGATTACTTCACTCAGTGATTGGTTCAAAGTTCTCGCGCCACTTTTTCAACCAATCAGAAGTGAAACCAAAACCAATCGTAGCTCGCGCGTGCACATCTTCCCGCGCTTTGTGCTGGCTACGTGTAATTACTTCGAGTTTTGATTGGTTTACCGGATTGTCTCCTTCTTTTTTGATTGGCCAAAGTAATTACTTTGGTTTGGTTTTAGGAAACTCAATTGAAAATCGCTGTAAGTGTGAAGATCATTTTCCTCTTTCGTCTAAAGATTTTTCTGCTTGTAACTTTGCAAAATGAGGGGTGGTCCACAGGGTTAGTCCATGGACCGGGTCGGGTCCATAGGGGTGGTCCATGGAGCTGGGGTCCACGTTTTGTATACGTCCCGAATAGTCAGTTACGTGGACCACAAAAAAACTGCAATAACGAAGACATTGTAAAACCCTAATCCCCCACTTCAACGAAAGGAAGACATTGCAATTTTGACTGCCGCAGTACTAAGAATTTTCTGCTTTGATTACAACAAACGATGCCAAGATCTCGGGTTATCGAAGCCATACATACATACATACATACATACTTAATTGACCGCTCCCCATAGGGGCTTTTCAGGGCCAATGAAACACAATCAACGAAACGACAGAACACAACAACAACTGTTAAGAATCCCAACTGGCCGGAGGCAAACCAGTTAGCTATTTACAAGTGCAGCCGGGAAGTTGAACCAGGGACTACCAGGAACAAATTCAACGAGTGATTAGAACGGGTCTTGAACCCGGGATCTCCGGATCTCAAGGCAAGCGCTCTAACCACTGGGCCACACTGCCTCACGAGCCAAAGTGAACCTCGGATAACTTTGTATAACAACCAAAGAACACACATTGGAAACATCATCTCGCCCATGTATTGTCTCTTGCTGTTCACGTGTACGTTTCCTTTGTTATTGTTTTGTTTTGGTATTTTTCTCTCTCCAGTGCATCCCAGGAGGCGGCGTTGTGATGTCGTTTGCATTCGGTTGGCCCC